>NC_072777.1:12300451-12900451 GCF_022539595.1 Amphiprion ocellaris
ATTTTTCAAACATGTTGTAAAAACGTGCCATATGATGAAATAATGTAAAGGAGGGCGTGAAAAACACTCCAGAAAGGTTTTCTTTGAAAAAAAAATCATCATGAATTTTGGCGCAAAAAAAACGCCTTACTATACTATGTCGAAAAAAAATGCAATTTTTCAAACATGTTGTAAAAACGTGCCATATGATGAAATAATGTAAAGGAGGGCGTGGAAAAACACTCCAGAAAGGTTTTCTTTGAAAAAAAAATCATCATGAATTTTGGCGCTAAAAAAAACGCCTTACTATACTATGTCGAAAAAAAATGCATTTTTCAAACATGTTGTAAAAACGTGCCATATGATGAAATAATGTAAAGGAGGGCGTGAAAAACACTCCAGAAAGGTTTTCTTTGAAAAAAAAATCATCATGAATTTTGGCGCGAAAAAAAACGCCTTACTATACTATGTCGAAAAAAAAATGCAATTTTTCAAACATGTTGTAAAAACGTGCCATATGATGAAATAATGTAAAGGAGGGCGTGAAAAACACTCCAGAAAGGTTTTCTTTGAAAAAAAAATCATCATGAATTTTGGCGCGAAAAAAAACGCCTTACTATACTATGTCGAAAAAAAATGCATTTTTCAAACATGTTGTAAAAACGTGCCATATGATGAAATAATGTAAAGGAGGGCGTGAAAAACACTCCAGAAAGGTTTTCTTTGAAAAAAAAATCATCATGAATTTTGGCGCGAAAAAAAACGCCTTACTATACTATGTCGAAAAAAAATGCGATTTTTCAAACATGTTGTAAAAACGTGCCATATGATGAAATAATGTAAAGGAGGGCGTGAAAAACACTCCAGAAAGGTTTTCTTTGAAAAAAAAATCATCATGAATTTTGGCGAAAAAAAACGCCTTACTATACTATGTCGAAAAAAAAATGCAGATTTTTTCAAACATGTTGTAAAAACGTGCCATATGATGAAATAATGTAAAGGAGGGCGTGAAAAACACTCCAGAAAGGTTTTCTTTGAAAAAAAAATCATCATGAAATTTTGGCGCAGAAAAAAACGCCATAGTACTGTGTCGAAAAAAAAAATGCGATTTTTCAACATGTTGTTAAAACGTGCCACAAAACGTTGTTTTGTCCCGGCTGTCTGAAGTAGGTGAGGAGCAACACAAAAACAGTCCAAACGCTGGTTTCCAGAGGGTTAGACGAGTATTTATTTGAAAGAGAAGTTTACAACAACACAACATGTGAGGGGGTTAAAAGCAAATGGGTGTTAGTAAAATAAAAATAAATAAACAGAACTAAAAGTGAACTTCATGTTGACATTGATGGGCATTCCAACCAGGAACAAAGTAAAAGATAATCAATACGAAAAAAAACTCTTCCTGTTCACCTCTTAAAACCCAAAAACACACCGCAGTAGCACCCTAAACTAAAACTACCAATGGGTTCCCTGTTTTCCTTTCTGAACAATTCAAAGGTCCCTCTCTATCTCCCCACACATCCACCAACCACTGGAACACATCTCCAAAGTTCTGCCGGGCCAGCTCAGCTTCCCCTCAGAAGAAGTGCGCCACCTGCCAGATGAAGGAGCCTTTTGAGAGGCAGCTGGCATCGTGATTGGACTGTACTTTGGTCTGTTCCAATCCAGCTTCAGCTCCAGAGACGGCAGGCGGGACGAGTCAACGGAGGCCGGGTGGACGAAGGCATGCAGCTGAGTACAATCCAGAAAACAACAGAGGAGGCAGGCAGGCCAGAACAACAGAGTAGCATCGTATGTCTCTTAGAAAACATCATAGTATAGCCTTTGGTATGAAAAAACCCATCATATACATCGTATATTGTACAAATAACAAGTCAAAGGAAAGAGACATACATTGTAGAATTGTAGTAATTGTGGGCTGACTGATTTACTGATTATCAGTATTTTATTTTTTACTGATTTACGGTAATAAATACATTTAAAAATGGCGCTACTTTGGCTCTGAACCTTTATCTACCTGTGGTCGCTCTGTCTTCTGGAGTGATTTGATTGGTTATACGTCACGAATAAAACTCCTTTAACTTAACATCTGTAAACAAAACAAAAACGTATCAACAAAGTTTTCTGTTAGAGTTTGTGTTCTTCTAAGTTTAACTCCAAGATTTTAAATACTTTCATTTACTGCAAATGAATATCTACTCCAAATGTCTCACTAATAATCATTATCAGCCTTAAAAACCCACAAAACACCCCTCTATACTCGACCACACTTAGTACAGTCCGGTTCCCCCTTCTATAAATCTGCTTGGAATCTTCCACTTCCTGTTTGTCAAAGTGGCCTTCTACCTGGACAGGTTTTGTTGGAGCTCATGCAACAAACATTTTGGGTAACTGCACTTTAATATGGATGGATGACACTGAATTAGAGTGTGTTTTAATGAGACTGAGTTAAGATGTGTAGCTGTCATTAAACTGGAAATTATTTCTCAGAATTCACAGAGAAAAGTCTGAAATGTTTGCTAGGTTAGCGTCCCACATGTTCTTTGGCTCAGCTAAAGCTCTCTCCAACTTCTGGATCTCTTGAGTTGCTTGTTGTTAAAATATCTTGCTAGAGGTGCTGAAGCTTAGAAAGTCTGAGATGTTTTTTCAAAATAAGCTCATTCTCAAGTCTTATCTGAACTGTCCTCTTTTGTTTGAACTTTCCCTAAACTTAGGGGTTAATGACAGAGCGGCACATCCAGACTCAGTCTCATTTATGTAGAGATTAAACTTCAGTGTCATTCATTGATGTTAAAGTGCAGTTTTTGAAATGTTTGTTGCACATGCTCCCGACCAAACCAGTCCAAGTGGAAGACGATGTGAAGAGAAAGCTCCAGAGGATGAATATCACATGTTTACGTTGGAAATAAATGTCCTTTAATTTGACATTGTCATGCAAATGATGTTCAAATCTTTGAGTGTTTTGTTGATGTTGGTTTCTAAATGTTTTTTGACACTCTGCCCCAAAGATTAAAACCTTCTACGGCTCACAAGCTGCAACAATTCACACATTATCAACTATCTTTCTGACTAAACTAAGATAAAAAGTGAAAAACTGCCTGATTCCTGCATCATGAATGTAAATCTTTTTGGGTTTTATGACAGTAAACTGAATATATTTGGGTTTGACATTTTATAAACCAAAACAAGAAATGAATTACTGGAGAAAACGACAGATTAATGGACAAAGAAAATGTGTTTTCCAACATATATGGCTGAATTACTCCAACATTACAAGATACATACAAGTTAAATTCTATTTTATTTATAGAACGCCAATTACAGGTCAAAGTGTCTCAAAACGCTTTATTTTTCTATTTTTTTGTCATCCTTAAAATATGACAAAGTAAGAAATTTAAAGCTCTTGACTAATCCAATTTATTATTTGGTTTTTAAGAGATTAATCGACAATTAAAATAACTTTCTCCACTAAAACTAATAAACATGAGGTTCAAATAGAAGAAGAGTTTTTTAAATACTGCAGTCCCATGACGACAAGAATAAAAGTTTGTCAACAAAAAGTAAATCTGCTGGTGACTTCCATTAAAGTCCTAATAAATGATAATAAAGTGTGATACTAAAGGGTTTTGTGTGCTAAAAATGGTCAAGTATAAGATATGAAGGTTGAACATGTGGGATGGAGGTTGATAAAAGTTGACTTCTTTCATTTCTCTGGAGCCGACTCCATGGATTTTATGGATGGTGGTTAAAGACCTGCTCTTCTAGTGGTCTTACTTCTAGTCGCTGTAAAAAGTCAGTCCAGCCCATCTGGCCGATCTTCAACACCTCTTCATGACAACTTGTTCTGCCTCCGACCTGGTGGAAACTCCAGAAACTCGGGAAAACCCGTGGAGACTCGAAGACTCGTGGAGACTCGAAAAACTCCGTCGGGGCGGGGGGAAGGTGTGCGGTGGGCGGTGGGGGAGTAGAGGGGGGAGGCCGCCACCCACCTCCCCGCCCTACTCTCCGCCCTGACTCCACCCAGACTCCGCCTTTGGCTCCACCCATGTGGTCACTTTCAGGAACTACGATGTGAAAGGGGACGACGAATTTATTTCTTTTCATCTGATCTGTAGCTCAGTGAGTTAAGGATTTGCCTATGGAGCTGCAGGTCGCTGGTTCTAGACAGACACTTCTTAAATTTTCTCAAAATTCTGACAAAGACAAAGAAAGAAAAAGGCCGGTTGGCGGGTCTTGAACCTGCGACCCACCTACTTGGGAGTCTGTCTTCTTACTCTCCCTGAGCTACTCGCTCAGATACTAATTCGTTGTTTTTTTTTGCGCATTTATCATCTATTTTTTGTCGTTTTCGAGTGTTTTTTTTTAACTCGGAGTCTTGACACGACCGTTTTGTCTCAGGAGGCTGGACTTCAGCCTTTGTGCTGGAGGGTGGAACCCTCAGTTTCCAAGACTTTCCAAAGACTCCACACCTCCCGAGTCCTCAGGACCTGAGCTTTCACACAGTCTGAGGGCTGAAATTTTCTAAGTCCCACAGTAGGTTCTCTGTTAGTTTGAACCTTCAGACAGTCCAAGGACTGAAATCTTCTAAGTTCCTGAGTAGTTCTCTGTCAGTTTGAACCTTCAGACAGTCCAAGGACTGAAATCTTAAAAGTTTCTCAGTACTTCTCTGTTAGTTTGAGCTTCAGTACAGTCTGAGGACTGAAAGTTTTAAAAGTTTCACAGTACGCTGTGGACTGAAATTTTAAAAAGTTTCTCTGACTCTGATTTGAACTTTCTGATTAACAGAAGCCTTAAAAACTTGTGACCATGAGTCTTGATTTTCACATTTAGACCATCTATCTGAGTTCTTCTCAGACCTTCACCTGTGGGTTTTTTTAGAAATCCTTAACAAACTTTGATTCTCTTCACTGAACAGTAAAGTTTGTGGAGATCAGAAGGTAACATTAGTTTGATCAATTGCCTTCAACTACTAGTAGACTTTATCTGGAAAGCAGTTTTCTTAAATTAGTTCTTAGTAAATCTGTCCACAATCAAACCAAGAACATAGAAAGAGGAAATGTTTGAAGAAACAACTTGATGTTTTCATTTCAGACTAGAAAACGCTTTAAAACTTTATCTGTTTTTGCTCTTTTTGATCATTTTATTGTTTCTTCTGTTTAATTTGATCTTCTAAAGTCTACTGGCGTCTTTTCAACATGTTTTGGCTTTAGTTTGATGTTTTCTTAAATATTTAGTTTTGCTCTTTTCTCACCTTTTATTCCTTTTATAATGCGGATTTGATTTGAAATGTTTTGTCTTTTTAATGTTTAATTGTTGTTTTTTCCAAATGTTTTATTGGCTTGTTTGAAAAATTTCCTTTTCATTCCCAATGTTTAATTTTTCAATTAAATCTTTAAGGTTTTTCTTTTTAAATGTTTTACCACCTTTTAATGTTTAATTTTCTTTTTAAATGCTTCATTTTCTGTTTAATTCCTATTTAAAGTTTTATTGTCTTTAAGATGTAATTTTCTAATTAAACATTTAATTTTTAATTAAATGTTTTGTCTTTTTAAAGGTTTAATAATCAAATTCAATGTTTTGTATTTTTTTTAAATGTTTAATATTCTTCTTGTTTAATTGTATTTCTTGAATGTTTAATTATCTAAAATATTTTATCTGTAATTTTTAATATTTGTATTTGAAAAAATTAGTTTAATTTCATAATTACATGTATTGTATCTTACTTAATTATGTAATTCAATATTTTGTCTGTTTAATAGAATTTAATTGTATTTAATGTTTAACTATATGAAACAGACAAAATATTGAATTAGATAATTAAACAAGATACAATACATGTAATTATGAAATTTAAAAAAAAATTTCAAATACAAATACTAAAAATTACAGATAAAATATTTTAGATAATTAAACATTCAAAAAATACTTTTTAATAATAAACCTTTTTAAAAGTTTTATTGTATTAAATGTTTTTTCCTTTGATTTAATTGCTCTTTTAAATGCAATTTATTTCTTTAATCTTTTTTTGTCAAGATTTTAACCCCAACCTTAAAAATGAAATAAACCCTTAAATCACAATGAAAATACTTCTGTTGTCACAATCATGAGTTAGTCAATTATTCACTTTATCAATTCAACTTTATTTGTTTAGCACCTTTCACACAGATGACAAAACTAAACAAGCAAAGAGAAAAAACTACACTAAAACTATGATTAAAACTCAAAAACATATTTTAAAAAAAAAAAGATTTAACATGGTAATAAAATATGTTGTGTCCAGGGGATGGAGGGAGTTTATTGAAGCCTTCTTGGGCTCACATGGGAAATCATTTAAAATATAAACTTGATATTCAGTCTAAGGAAACTGGAAACTGCAGAGCGACAGACGAAGCAACAATATCTCCTGTTTTCTCCTTTAATGAGTCGACTCTTCTTGTGCTTTCAGACCAAAGAACTACAGACTCTTCACAACCTGCTCAAACTCTTGGTACAGGACCTCACCACACGGGTCAAGAAGGTTTCCGTCTCATTTCTACTCTGAAGCTCACCTTCTCCTGCTCAAACTGCTGACAAATGTTTCTGCTGCTCTAAAGTCTGGTCTCCAGAACTTCCTAAAAACTCTCAAAGTCTCTTCTGCTGCAGGTTGCTTTGTAGAACTGTTGCAGAAAACCTCACTAAACTACATGGAGGGGCCTCAAGATAGTCGTCCAAATGAAACCATACAAAAACCAAACTAGCACAACCCAAACGCTAAAGTCTCCTGCACCCTACCAGAGAAGCTCTGAGAACAGAGAATCAGGACAGGAACTCTTACCTTCTGGACAACCAACGATGGTTCTCAAACAAGAATACAGAATGTGTCTGACCAAAAACCTCTAAAGACTCACTACAGCCAAGATAAAGACACAACTCAGCTGCAGCAAATCCACTAATCACTGCACACATTAGCACCATGTGCTAACTGTGGCTGAAGAACCACATTTACCAAGACAACTATCCAGTACAAAGCCCTAAAACACACCAAGAAACACATTAAAGACGATTTTACTGCTGGAAGCTGCAAGCCAACGCCTAAAGAACAAACTAAAGCAATGGAGCCAAACCCGGTTCAGTGGTGAAGAGAAGCAGAGGAAATGTTTGCCTGCAGCCAGATAAAGCAGGAAGACACTGAGCTGCTCAGGTGTTCCTGATAACACCAAGCAGCCACCTGGACAGCCAATAGGAACACAGCTTACTGGAAGTCCAGAGGGCTGGGTTAGTGAAGGAAATTTAGTTTAAAGTTGAAGCAGAAAGTTAACAAAGAAAGTTGAAAACCACCTTCTGATACCTGAAATCTCTGAGTTTTCACACAAAGAACACCCGAACATGTCAAACTGGTTTCATAGTAGAACCATCATTGTAAAAACGTCATAGTATGGTGTGTTGCTCAAAAATAATACGACCCGGCTGTCTAGGGTTGCAGAGGAGCAACACAAAAACAGGACAAACGCTGGTTTCCAGGGGGTTAGACGGCTATTTATTTGAAAGAGTAAGTTTACAACAACACAACATGTGAGCAGAAAATCACAAAGTCTGTCTTTAGTTCAACTGAAAATATTAGTTTTTGTCTTTTTTATTGACCAAACTTTTCAGGAAGTAGATGAAGAATAATTGAAGCTCTCATGCAGAAGTCCAACTTATTTTGGATCCTTGTGGAGAGTTTAATCTTAGAGTTTGTACAGCTGTTGAGTTTTTAGAGTCACGTGGATTGTTTTGACATTTAATAACCAAGTCCTGAAATAATATTACAGTTGTGGATTTCTGTCATTTAGTCTGGACTAAACAAATAATAGCAGCATAAATCTCAAACGTCATCATGAGGAGTCTGGATTGAGGTTTCTCACTTGATAATGATCAAAACATGAAATTTAGGTTGGTTTAAAGGAATATTACACCTTAAATCTTTGAATGTTGACCTAAAAGGTTGGTTTCAGGAAGTATTCCACCTACAAAGTCCTCAAACATCCACCTTAAAGGAACATTCCACCAAAAATCCTTGGACATGCACCTAAAATGTTGGTTTAACTGAGTATTCCATCCAAAATCCTCAGAGACCTGAGGGGCTGGTTAGAAGGAATATTCCACCTAAAACCTCAAATATAGACCCGAAAAGGTGGTTTAGAAAAAATTCTTCAATGTAGACCAAAAAAGTTAGTTTGGAGGAATATTCCACCTGAAATGCAGACCTGAGAAGTTGGTTTGGAAGAATATACCATCCTAAACATCCTTAAACGTAGACTAAAAGACAGTTTGGAAGAAAATTCCACCTAAAATCCTCCAATGTAGACCTAAAAGGTGAGTTTAATGGTATATTCCACCTAAAATTCACTACAGTAGACCTTGGAGGTTGGTCTGATGGTATATTCCAGCCAACATCCTTGAACGTAAACTTCAAAAGTTCGTTCAAAGGAATATTCCACCTAAAATCCTTAAATGTAGACCAAAAAATCTTGGTGTAAAGGAGTATTCCACCTTAAATGTAGACCTAAAGGATGGTTTGGAGTAATATTCTACTCTAAAATCTTCCAATGTAGACCTAAAAGGTTTATCTGATGGTATATTCTACCCAACATCCTGGAACATTTACCTAAAAGGTTGGATTAATGGTATATTCCCAGAAGAACCCTGGAACATTGGGCTTAATGGTATATTCCACCCAAAATACTTGTACATATACCAAGAAGTCAGTGTAAAGGAAATGTAGACCTAAAAGGATTGTTTAAAGGAATATTTAAACAATTATTTTCATTATTTAATAATCTGTTATCAGTCAGAACCCTGGCAAACTTATTTTCATCAGTTTTTTTAGTGGAAGTCACAAATAAAGGAGCTCTTGGTTTTTACCGAGTCAAAAGCTGCTGTTTCAACACAGATACGTTCCCATGCATCCATAAACCTCTCAGCACTCAAACACCCACAGACAGGAGGCCGGCTGGACCGAGGCTCAGCGGCATCTTCAGACCCACGAGTCGGGAGTCGGTGAACTTGTTGGTCCGGTTTGAAGGCCTCCGTGTGGTCCAGTAGAAGTCCATGTAGTCGGTGTTGGCTTTGAACCGCAGCGACTGGCCGGCATCAGGTGGACCGGCTCGTCCTCGTAGGGCTCCTCCTGTAGCTTTGAGGGGACCACAGGAACATTCAGTAGCTGTTGGAGTTCTTCCTGTCAGGCTCGTGGTAGAACGGCTCTGAAGAATCTTGTACTTGTCTTATCTGGAACAATCTAACAGCCTAAACTGTTAACAGCAGTGTAAAGAAGCAAACACAGGCATAGATTAGGACTCAAACTAGATTTATTTTAGAAAACAAATCAACTTAGAGGCATTTGTTCACACGTGGCTGAATAGGAGGCCGTCCAATCAGGTTAGAGGTCTTCACTCTGTAGGTTGTTTGTTTGGTGAGACTCTTGGACCTCCATCAGCTGACGTGGATGTTTGATGGTCGTCTTCATCTAGTGCCAGATGATTCATCCATGAATTCAGCAGCTACAGACTGAAATGAAGCTCATGCAGCCGTTATTGAATTCCTGTTCCAGATCAAATGTTCAGAGCTCACCTTGAATGCAGCCATCTGCTGTCTGATAGTTTTTCTCATTGTAGTCTTCAATAAAGTCTTTTTCCTCATGTCAGGATGTGGTGAGACTCTTTCTCAGTCTCTGCAGACGTCCCTCATTGTGCATCTCCAGAGAAGAAACAGAAAAACTGGTCACTGCTTCAGCATCACAAACATGTATCCATGGCAACGGTAACGTTTCTCCTTCTTACCAAAGTTCACAACACAAGTAAAGATTTTAATGTAAAACTTCAGGGATGACTGCTGACCATAAGTATTCTGATCAATACTTCATGATCAATATCAGGACAGATGTTACAACTCCAGCTGTTCCATTAGACTGCAGTTATTCACAGAGAAATTAAAACATCACATTCCTCATGAAAACTAGATGGGACTTTTATTAAATAAAGTGTTGGTGAATAAACAGTGTAAAAAGTGTAAAGCAGCTCCATTAAATCAGGAGATGTGAGACTTCCACAGCATGGATCACCATCTGCTGTGTTGATTTATAGCTGAATGTCAGAATGAACTGAGATAGAAAAGCTGCTTTGAGCTGCAACATTACGGTCTGACAATCCAACACCATCACAGTTTTCATCTGGTTGTTTTGCTCCAACATGCTGTGAAGTTCAGTTTTTACCTGAATCAATACAGAGATTCTATTTCCAACCAAGACTGGAATAAAAATTAGAACATTGTGAGGTTATTAATGTAACTAAATCCTTACAAATGGAAGGATTTACTTCTAAGTTCTAATTCAAGTTTCAGTTGGAGCACATTGCATTCACAAAGAAAAACAGTGAAACCTTCATAGCAACATTTAATAAACCTAAAGCTTCCCTGTTGGCTCATTGGTGGAGTTTGTTATTGAGCATCTGAACCTTAAATCCAGTGAGACGACCATCTTCAGTCGAGGCCAGTCAGAGAACTTCAACACCTTCCATCTGCTGGACCAGATGTGGCATCATCTCCCTCTGAACATCTGAATGACAGCAGAAAAGACAGAAATCAAACACAGATCACAGAAATACAATTTATTCACTTTCATCATTTTATAAAAGTAGCATGAACTTTATTAAAACTTGACAACATCAGTAATGAAAGTAAATGTTTTTAATCTCGTGTTGAAGCTAAAGTTAAAGTCAATTTTAATGACAGTTTATCCTGAGAGGAGTGAGAATGGAGCTTTTCTTTCCTTTTTAGAATATTCCCTCAAAATATTCTGTTTATTATTGGCTTTAGAAGCATTTTTCTTTACTCAATACACCTCAATATACCTCAAACTGATGCACTTTGCGGGTTTGCAGATAATTTCATGTACAATGACAATAAAGATCTTCTATTGAAACATATTTTGCTAAAACAAGAACTGCAAACCTTCTCAACCATCTCTCAGGCTGCAAAATTCCAACTGCGACCAAGAATAATCTGATGTAGTTATTATTATAATCTTTACTGAACTAGCCCTGGAATTAATAAAAATCTCTATATGGATATGATTTTCTCTGATGGGACCACTATGGAAGCCGTAGTAACAATTAACTATCCTTTGAAGGGAAAGATTAGGTCTTCTTCAGGTGGATAAAAAAAAAATGCTCTCCCTTTAAAAAAAAATAAAAAAAACTGCATACAATAAAGTAAATCTCTTCTGCACTGCACACATACTACACTTTTGTATAACTCTGGATGTCAGAATAAAGGCAGACAGATCCACTGATCAGCCACAACATTCTGACCACTGACAGCTGAAGAGAACAACATCCATCATCTTGTTCTAATGTAACGTTCTGCTGGGAAACCTTGACGTTCATGTGGATGTTTGACATGTACCACCACCTAAACACTGCAGGACAAACAACCCCCTAGTCTCCATGGCAACAGCAGTCCTTGATGCCAGCTGCCACCCTCAGCAGGACAAACTGAAACTGCTCAGGAGTGGTCTGAGGAACACGACAGAGCTAAGCTGTTCACCTGAGTTCCACACTCCCCATATTCACATCTGATTGAGCATCTGTGGGATGGTCCAGGATCAGCCTGGTCTAGGTAGGATCCACCCTGCAACCCACAGGATCCACAGGATCCACAGGACATCCCCAGAGGTTCTGATGAACCACTGGGTCAGAGGAGTTTTAGCAGCATAAAGGGACCAACACAGTATTAGTCAGGTGGTCAGAATGTTATACTGTTATATTGTCATGCTGATTATATGATCAGTAAATGTTACCATCAATTATAACGTCCACATTGATCAGGAAAAAAAAACAAACTATCAGTTCATTCAGAAACTGTGGGGTTAAACCTAAAAACACAGACCTCAACAGCAGTTTGTTTCAAAGCAGAACACCAGCTGGTTTTCACTAAAGAAGCTTTCAAAGCAACAATTAAATGACAGTTTTGTTCTCATTAAGTTCACAGAGTCAGCCAAAATAATGTATACACACATCAGGAAAAGAAAAACTTTTATAAATATTTCATTTGTATAAGTACTTCTATACATATAAATACCTCTTTCTAAGTTTTATCAAATCACGATAACTCTGTGTCCTGTTGTACGATGTTTTCCCAACAGATGGCGCTACCCTCATGAATGGAGCACCAACAAGTGATGTCTACAACACAACAGAAATGTCTGGAAGCCAGTGGCCACCACTTTGAGCACCTCTTGTAATTGTAGAGGCCAAAGATAACTTTTATTAATCTTGTCATGTCTGAATAAATTTGGTATTGAAATATTTATGTAAGTTTTTCTTTTCCTGATGTGTGTAAACATTATTTTGGCTGACTCTGTATAATGGGTTTCTGACAGGTCACTAGGCAACATCTTTTTATAATAATGACAAACATACCTGCATTCTACAGGAGTGATTTTCCTCATGTGCAGGTAGAGATGTGTGAGGAGCTTAGAGATGACAGGAGCAGGAGTCATCCTCACTAATTCAACTTCCACCTAGAAACAGAAAGACCACAAACAAACACAATGATAAACTCTCAAACGTTCAACCTCACAGCCTCAAAATATCTGTTTAGGAAGTGTTGTGTTTCTAAATTCTGCTGAAAGCATTGACAGACATTCTCTTAACAAGGTTGTGTAAAAAGCAGGCTGTCCTCTGAGCTACTGAGAAATCTTCCTGAACAAAGTTTCTATGTGCAAATCAGCTCAACAAAAACTAAAGCCTCAGTCAGAGACAAATTATAAAGAACTTTCTTTGTTAACTCAGACTTTCTGCTTCAACCTCACATAAAAAGGGGAGTTTAACTCGTCAGGTGACTGAAAATGAACGGCTTGTGCAGTTCTAGATCCAAAAGTAGGATGTTTCAACTCATGTTTTACTACAAACACATACAGTAATAAATAAATACAATGGTTGGTTGTTAGTTTATTCACTATTAATGTCATTTTATATACTGGATTGAACTTGAGCAGTGGAAGAGAAGGAATTTAATGAAATTATGGAGATTCAGAGAGGTAATGTTACGCAATGTTAAGTTAAGCGCAGTTTAATTCAAACCAGCTGAATGTTAAACTTCAGTGCAGCTCAACGGGTTTCAGTTAACCTTAAAGTAAAATAACTTTTTTAAAAGTTAAAATACACAGCAGAGAAATACAGGTTGAGAATGTCATTCTAATAATGAGGACAGCTGCTGCAGCAACTAACACAGGTGTTCAGCGGTAAGTTAGCCACCTGTGTTAATTAGCCCGCTAGCTAACTTAGCCGCTTAGCTAGCTAACTTAGCCGCTTAGCTAGCTAACTTAGCCACTTAGCTAGCTAACGCGTCCGGACCAACTGCTCAAACACGACAAAACACAACTCTTCACAAGTCGCTGACTTAACGTACAACAAAACAACGCTACTAGTTAGAAGTATTTATCTTCTTACCGTGTTTTACTCCAAAAACAAGGTCAACAGCAGCCAGAGATGCTACCAGACGTGCCGACCATAGATGTACATAGACTAGATACGCTAGCGTGCTGTCTTCTATCTTTGGTCTGACCAATCGCTGCTCTCTGGCTCCGCCCTCTGAGAATCTTGTTGTCGTTTGGCTCCACACTTGCTGATGACCACTTCCGGTCTCAGAAAACGAAAAAATTGGCTTTTTTTCCGTTTCTGTCTCTTACTGATTTTACTTTCTTGTTATTCTAAATATAAAACGAAAATCAAAGCATTTTTAAAAAAA
Organism: Amphiprion ocellaris; assembly: GCF_022539595.1. Taxonomy (NCBI): domain Eukaryota; kingdom Metazoa; phylum Chordata; class Actinopteri; family Pomacentridae; genus Amphiprion; species Amphiprion ocellaris. Next base: position 12,314,192 of record NC_072777.1, read on the forward strand.
TCGTATATCCCTTTTGATCATGAAAAGGAAAAACGCCTTGTATTTCAATTTTAATTTTTGTATTTTAAAACGAAAATCAAATAACCACTCGTTTTTGTTTTTCAATACCCGTTTCAGAACGGAAAATCCAATTACCAGATCCGTACACGGACCCACCACACACACCTTTGACACACTTCCACACATTAGTTGAGGAGCCATGAAAACCTGGTCGTGCCAAACTATTTTACATCTGGCGAAGCTCTCCAGCAAACTACAGCGTCGGATGAAGAGTCCAGCCACTCGTCTGGCCCGGATTCTGCCACCAGCGCGGATGAAGCCGATCTTATCGAAGGAATTGATCATTCCAGTGACATGTAAGTCTGTATTCATGAGAAGTTGTTTGTTTTGAGTTGGAGAAAAGTAAAGAAAGTATAATATAGATGTAACGCCGCCGAAAGCATTCCGCGCAAAATACGCATCATTTTTACAAGTCATGTGCTGCGCACAGCTAACGTACCACGTAACTTTTTCTGTGTGCAGCATTTACAATGTTGGGAAGGAGGAGGAAGAGGAGAGAATGGAGGTCTCCTGCTGTCCTGGTACCCCAGCGAGAGGTCGAGGGACAGACCGGCCTCCAGCCAGGAGACGCTGCAGCAGCCGCTCCACCAGCGAACGCTCTGGGCCAGAGGCACTCCCTACAGCTGGCTGGAAAACTGAGAAGGAACCTGACAGCTTACCTTCTCTGCCACATTTCCTGCCTGCCGAAAAGGAGGCCAGGTGTCCAGCCACCTCTGTCAGAATATGTGGACAGCTTCTCCATCAGACCTGTCCAAGTACTTGGACCAGGAGACCATCAAAATACTGTTTCTGATTCAACTCACTAAAAACGAGTTTCTTTTATTTTCAAATGCACTTTTTATGGTCTGACCATGGTTTTGTACATAAAATATGTGTGTTCATAAGTATCTGGCACACTTAGAAAATTGATTGCACTATTGTAAATAATTTGTTTTGATGTTGATGTCTATGGAGGACTAAAAGTGCCAAAATTAAATAAATAAATACGTCATTAAATAATTAATTAAATATGTCATTAATTAATTAAAATTGGAATTAAATATTTCATTAAATAATTAAAATTGGAATTAAATATGTCATTAATTAATTAAAATTGGAATTAAATATTTCATTAATTAATTAAAATTGGAATTAAATACATAAATGTGTTATTAAATATGTCATTAATTCATTAAAATACCAATTCATTTTAAGTAAAAAACATATTTCATTATTTCACTATTTAATTAATTATTTCATGGTCCTTGTGTTGCAGTGGATCATGAATTTATTTTATCTGTCAACCTCGCCTGTCAAAGTCGGTGGGCGGATCCTAACACCTGATTGGTTACCCTGCACATCAAGTCAAGGCAAATCGATTCCAGATAATGGATTGACGCAGAGCTTGTGAACACATTCCGATACACTGGGTGGCGCTATTCACCTCTACGTTGGTTTGGATACTCAATAAAACAAAACTTTATTAGCAACCGCTAAAGACTCGGTCCTCTTTCCCAAATGTTGATACATGCGGTGCAAGACAAATTTTCCTTTAGCATTTCCTTTAGCATCTACTCGGCGCGCCACGGCTCGTCTCGGTTTAGTTGTTTTTCCATTACATTGAGTACCACCTCATCGTGGGTTGAGTCGTCATAGCACGGTGGCCCGAAAGTCCCTTACCGTCATTTCTGTGCGACACAAACGCAATGCAACAATGTACATGGAGGCGATAGTACACCTGCTGCTCGGTCTGTGGCTTTCTGTCAGATTCAGAGTAATAGAAGAGTCGGAGAAAGCTGAGAGCGGCGAGTCGAAACACTCAGGAGACACACAGGAGAGTTTGGGAGGCGATACAGCAGTATCAAGCTGAAGACGAGGATATGAACGAGACGACATATGAGGGTAAGCTAATGCTAGTTCGCTAGCTATCGTGTATCAGTCCTGTGAACGACCCTGTAATGGCTGCAGTTTGTCGCTATTAGGTATTAAAATATGTATGCTGTGTATGTGTTTCAGATGCTCTCTGATGAGACTTCATGGGATTTACCTGAAGCAGCAGCACATGAGCCTGCAGTGGCACAAGGTGTAGAGGAGGAGGGCAGAGATGTACAGGATGCACTGATGCACTACGTGTCATGCAAAGTTATTCTTCTTGTTATACTTCTGTTTTTCTGTCCCCGGACTGCTATTGTTTTCTTTAATGCAATTCTGACAATAAACTTTTGTAGATGTGTCTATGCTATTGTTTGTTTGTGAAGGTTAGCAAGATTAAATAAAAAATTAAACGCCAAAACATTAAAACAGCTGTTTTAAGAAAATACCAGTTTGATAAATCAGTATTGCTTTGGTGTAATTCAGTCACCAGAATTATGAACCATAAAGGAGTTTGTGTTAAAACATGTTAAATCCCATTAAACACAAATACATTATTAGGGAATATAGAATTGTTTGGTTCAGACTGTTGACTCTTTTCCTACCAGTGTCTTAACAGACAAAATGAAAAGTTATGATGCAATCACATAAGTCACAAAATAGTTTATTAGTCAGCAGCAAAATCAAAACTATTTACAATGTGAAAAGTACAAACTGTGGTGGGCCTCTCCTACAGTGGAGGGCTAAAAGTAAAACTATATACAACTACAGGTGCTGGTCATATAATTAGAATATCATGAAAAAAGTTGTTCATTATTTCAGTAATTCCATTCAAAAAGTGAAACTTGTATATTATACTCATTCATTACACAGAGACTGATATATTTCAAATGTTTATTTCTCTTAACTTTGATGATTATACCTGAATACTAACAAAAATCTCAAATTTGGTATCTCTGAAAATTAGAATATTGTAGAAAGGTTCAATATTGAAGACACCTCTAATCAGCTAATTAACTCAAAACACCTGCAAAGGCCTTTAAATGGTCTCTCAGCCTAGTTCTGTAGGCTACACAATCATGGGGAAGACTACTGACCTGACAGTTGTCCAAAAGACAAGCTTTTTCGTGATATTCTAATTATATGACCAGCACTTGTAAATCTCAAGTCTATGGGAGGTGGACTCGCTCACACTCGCCGGCTGCCCACTGCCTACCCAGCTACCCCAACTGCCCCAGCACACCCAGGAATGACTGGTTGAAGGCAGTATTCTGGGCCATCTCCTCCCGCTGCAAGGCAGCTTCATTCTCTCTTGCCTCGCTGAGGAGCAACCAGATGTTCTCATCATGCTGGGCATGACTCCACTCCTCCTCAGCCTGCATCTCCACAAGTACGCTAGGAAGGTCCAATTTTCTGTGGCCCCCTTTCCTCTTGCCTAGACCAAAGACAGAAAAGTGATCAGAGTCAGCTTTAATGGCCAAGTAAGTACACAATATACACAGAATTTGGTTTCGGCTGTTGGTGTCATCCTAGGAATATGGAAGAGAATAATAAAAAATAAACAATAGAAAGAGGAACAGGGAGGAAAAAGAAATAGTAGTAAAATAGAACACAATATAAACAGAAATGTACAGCTAGACTGGAATGTATGAACACATTAGCAAAATGGTAATTGCTATAAACACAGTAGTGGTGATTTTTGTGTACAGGGCACTGTAGTCCAAATGTCCAGGGTGAGTGGGGTCTCTGATGATGTTTTCTGCAGTCCGTACTATGGGCTGTAGTCTGTTTCTGTCCTGCTGTGTGGTTGATCCTGAGGTGCACAGGACAGATTGTATGACTGCAGTGTAGAACTGGATCAACAGCTCATGTGGCAGGCCATGTCTCCTCAGCTGTCGTAGGAAATACATCGTCTGCTGAGCCTTTTTCAGGAGGTCCTGAGAGATTGTAGTCCCCAGGAGCTGGAAGGACTCCACAGCTATGATGTGATGTGTTTAGCCACCCGTCCATCCATTTTCAATCATGATCATGTCTTTGATACTTTAATAAACTTCTGGCACTCTTCGCTTTAACCAAAGCACAAGCAGTAACTGCTCCACCACAAACAAAAACGACGTGGTGTGAACTTCATTTCATCCTGTGCACATTTTGGAGTTGCTAAGAAGAGCTGTGTTTTCTCATTTTTATGTATATTTTCATTCAGTTTCACAGCTACCTAGTGACTATAAGAAGAATGGTTGCAATACTACACCGCACCAGAACGTAAATTAATTAGAGTGACTTACTTGTTAAATCAATGGAAAATAAATGCAGCTGCATGTGTTCTGTTTATGTGTCACTGTAGCTACATGTAGCTTTCATCAGGCGTTCCTGAGCTGGCTGCTGCACAGTTTGCATTTACACCTGCCTCAATTCTTGGTCATTGGTCTCGTTGTTCTGATCATGCTTGCAGGCATTTACACCTGTAGTAATAATAATACGAAAATCAACCATGCTCTCTGTTTACCGTGTCTTACCGGTGATAAGACGTTGCTGTGACGTGCTGGTGTCGGTGTCCGAGCTGGTGCTGGAGAGGAGACAGGGCAGCCGGGGGCTCCGCGACGGAGGTGGAGTAGGCTTCGCATGTGGAAAGGGATTCTTGAACAGAAATAAACACTCACTCTAAGTACAAGAAAAACACGGCATGCTGACTGAAGTATTAGCTTCTGAGAGCTAAACGTTAGAAACAGCAGCACGAAATACAAGCAGAGCACGGAGTTAGCGCCGATGGCTAACTAGCTATCTTATTGTCTGCTACAGGAGACAACGACGTTACTTTCTAAAAATACTTGTTTGCTTAAAAGAAGGTTGCCACCAATGGAATAAATGATGTATAAGTTTCTTGAAGTCACAAACACTCACCGTCCTCGAACGTCTCCAAAAATGCAGCGGCTGAGTCTCCCTCCTGTTGCTCGCCGGTGCGGTGCCAGTAAATAGCTTCCATTAAACCTCTTCCAACACCTCCTGGTTGACCCACGCCGGCCGTTGTGGTCCTGGGTGGACCGATAGTCACTTTTGAGCTTTTTCAGCTTCTCCCTACACTGCTTCTGTCCTCTTTATATACAGTCTACTGTATATGTGAGCGGCCATCCGCTCAGAGACCTCCTGATAAACTTTCTCCGTCCAGCTCTCTCTGTATTCTTTGGTCCGCCACCAAAGACAAAGTCTCGACCTCTTCATTCACCCACGGTACAGGTCTGGCTGTCACATTAAAATTATGAAGAACAGAGAGTTTCGTGAAGAGCAATGCACACCGTCGCTGTTTACAGTCATTTTTTAATGCAGGATTTTGTTTTCGTGCTGAAGTTGCTCTGTGTCGTCACTCCCTGTCCAATCAGTGGCCTGCACTATGTAAACGCCACATTATCGGCTCATCTCAGCTCGCTGGGAACCTCAGCCGAGAAGGTGCTGAAAATTAGTCCGTATGGAAACGCTCGCAAACAAAGATGAGACGAGCCGTACCGTGCCGAGTAGATGCTTGTGGAATCGCGGCTAAACAAAGACGAGCGGAGCCGTGCCGCGCCGAGTAGGTCCTAAAGGAAAAGCGCTCGACACTCTGAGCATCGCTGCAATTTGACAGGCTGGTAATCCACAAAGAACGTGATGTTCCAGAACTTCCCTCGGTATGCCAAACGCCCTGGTCCCTGTGTGTGCTCCTGTTGCACCCTGGTACCAGAAAACCGGCGGAGTACTTCCTCTAAATTTGCAGTCACTCTACGGTCAACATCTTGGTCGGAAAGTGCGGACATAACTTCAACAACTTCAATAAATTCCTCTGCTTTACACGCTACATGCTCGCGGTCAGCAGGTCCTGCTTCCACATACTCTGCAAGGTCTAAAATATCTCTCACCAACTCTCTAGAAAGTTCACAGCGACTCTCCCTCTACACAGCCTCCATGTTTAGAAAGACTTCTACTTCCGGTTTCAAGGCAGACAAAAGCAGTGGATTAGACTAGATTCACGTTAGTCCCGCCCACGGACTTTGACGGGCGAGGTTGACAGATAAAATTAATTCATGATCCACTGCAACACAAGGACCATGAAATAATTAATTAAATCGTGAAATAATGAAATATGTTTTTTACTTAAAATAATTGTTATTTTAATAAATTAATGACATATTTAATAACACATTTATGTATTTAATTCCAATTTTAATTAATTAATGACATATTTAATTCCAATTTTAACTAATTAATGACATATTTAATTATTTAATGATATATTTATTTAATAACACATTTAAGTATTTAATTCCAATTTTAATTAATTAATGACATATTTAATTCCAATTTTAATTAATTAATGAAATATTTAATTCCAATTTTAATTAATTAATGACATTTAATTAATTATTTAATGATGTATTTATTTATTTAATTTTGGCACTTTTAGTCCTCCATAGATGTCTGCAAATTTTGCAGTTTTGTTTATTTTCAGTTTTTTTACAGGTTACAAAATTGACCATATCTCAAAAAGCAAATTATGTACAGACTCCAAATAAATTTCCTGTGGTTCCAAAGGATATTGTGCAACTTTTTTACATTTACAAATTTGAGGGATACAGCTATGCAATTTCTGTATTTTGAAATATGTGAAAAAAACAAAAACGAGTTTCATTTTTTTAAGGTTTATTGCACTTTTAAGCAATTTTTTGACATAGTTAAGACATAAGTCAATACATATTATTAAAATTTGGGATATCAGGGTTATTTTGATGTAAAGCAAATAAAAATACTCCAAAAAAATGGCACTACAGCATGTAAAAATGTAAAAATATGTCCTGGCGGACTTGCACAATGGTGGGTCTTAAAGGGTTAAGTGAATCAGAAATACAGTCTAGACATCGTTAATGTGGTAAATGACTATTCTAGCTGGAAACGGCTGATTTTAGATGGAATGTCTTCAAAGGGGTACAGAGGAACATTTCCAGCAACCATCACTCCTGTGTTCTAATGCTACATTGTGTTAGCTAATGGTGTTGAAAGGCTAATTGATGATTAGAAAACCCTTGCGCAGTTATGTTAGCACATGAATAAAAGTGTGAGTTTTCATGGAAAATATGAAATTACCTGGGTAATCCCAAACTTTTGAATGTTAGTGTAGGTGCTTTCAGTGTTGGACAGGAGTCCTGGACAACCTGATTGTTCTGGAGTTGTGCAGCCACATACACTGAAATGTGTCAGAATATCACAGCTTGCTATCATTTCAGCTTTTAGATCTTTAGCAGAGATTTGTAGCTACAGTGACTCTTCAATGGGCCTTCATACCCCCCATGTGCACCACTTTGTCCTGGGCTCCATTAACCCTGTCATTGGTTCACTGGTTGTCCTTCCTTGGACAGCTTTTGCTAGTTGCTAACTACTGCCTTCCAGACCTGCTGTTTGGAGATGCTATGACCTCATTTCAACATCACAGCATGGCTTTTGCCAAAGTCTGTCAGATCCTCACGCTGCCCATCGTTCCTGCTTCCAGCACACTGAAGAACTGACTGCTCACTTGCTGTCTAATGTATTCCAGCTCTTGAAAGGAGCAACTGAAACAAGATGAGCACTGTTATTCACTTAACCTGTCAGTGGGTTTAATATTGTAGCTGACTGGTGAACGTTTTGAGTGTATTTTGATATGGTTAACAATTTTCTGCAGATACATTCAGATATTTTAACCCCATGACACCTGAATTGTAAATGTATTTACAATTAAATAAAAAACATCTTTTGTGTGTTTTTGCTTTCCAGCTGATGCTAAAATAAGTGGAGATTGTTAATTTATCTATTACACATAGAACATAGATACATAGATATATAATAATAACGGATATATAATTATTAGGTCCCACTCCGACCGGTCCGACGAGAAACCAGTGCTTGCAAAAGGTTCCGCGGTACGTATTGAATATGCACAAGCCGGCACTGGGGGAATGGATACGCTATCTCGGCTGCAGTCTGAATGAAAGTGGGATGTTGCGAATTCACGACAATAGGCGTCAAGGGGATAAACTCCCAATATCAACATTGATTTCCACTATCTAGCATCAGTTGGGTTCTGTTGTACAGCAGCTACAAAATGTGAATTACAAAATAAATTGAAAAAAAAAATCAGTTTTTAAAGCTGCACTTTGGAAATATGTTCAGTCTGGTATAAAGCACATTTTACAGATAACAGCTGAGTTTTTCAAGTCTAAATCCAGATTTTGCACATTGTGAGAATGCTGGTTTTATTGAGTGAAACATTAGCAGATGACAAAGATGAAACACAAAACAAAGGATCTGAGCCAACTCTGATGTTCTGTCTGACACTTTAAGGAACAGCTGAATGTCAGCAACAAGTGAGGCGGATCAGGGTTGATGTGATGTAATTATCAGATGAAAAGTTGAGTATGAAAAGTGATGTGAGCAAAGTTCACAGTAAAAACCTTCAGTTGAACAAATCCTCAGTGGTCAGCAGCAGCAGCAGGCTGAGTTTGTACAGATCAGAGTCATGGTGTACGAATTTCAATGAGACAGCTGCAGTAAAAGCACACAGCAAAAATTCCTCGAACACACAGAAGTTCAAGAAGAAGTGAGCAACAAAAAGAGGAGAAACGTGAGGAAGCTGCAGTGGAAGCTACCATGAGTGCTTCTCCTCTTCAGATGACAGTCCTGTACAGAGCACAGCACACAGCAGCCTGATAAAATAATCTGCTTACGTTCCTCTGCAGATGTGTGTGTGTGTGTGTTTTACACAAGCGCATGGAGGCAGCAGATTTATAGAAATAATCCTTCATTTCTCATCTATGCTGCAGCTTAGGGACTGAAAGGCAGAGGAGGCTCACCTCGCTGTGTGTGTGTGTGTGTGTGTGTGTGTGTGTGTTTGTGTGTGTGTGTGTGTGTGTGTGTGTGTGTGTGTGTGTGTGTGTGTGTGTGTGTGTGTGTGTGTGTGTGTGTGTGTGTGTGTGTGTGTGTGTGTGTCCAACACAAACACACATTCTCTGTTGTCAGGATCAGGCTGCTGAGTTGCCTGCTGAGCTTTTCACAATGTCTTTAAAATTTTGATTGTTCTTCATCTTTTACCGCCCGGTCACACAAATCCTAGCTGCAGGGGGTTGATCGTTCATTTTCCAACCCCTGCTGTATTTTCAGAGACAAAATTTCCTGACCAGTGGAGTTTTAAACAGCTCTCAACCCTCTTTCACACCACCTGCATGCATTCACAACAGTAGTTTGAACTGAGGCACTACACTAATACAACCAAACTACAAATGTTTGAGCAAATAAACCTAAAAAAAATCCCCTTCCAAAGCCGAGAACAAGAAAATGAGTTTTGAAGTGATTCTGGTTTGCAGCATGGCGACTGCTTTTTTAAAGCCCCTCAAAATACTGGTTAAGAAGCACAGTATTTGTTAGAAACATTATTTACTACTAAATATGTGACAATCAGATTAACAGCCTTACTTTTTTTTAATCAAGATTTCTTTTTTAAAATTGTATTCATTGCTTTTTAAAAATTATTTATTATTCTTTATCTCATTTTGTTTTTATTCTATGTTATTATTTCTTATTTCATTTTTAATCTTATGTCATTTTATTTGTTTCAGTTGTGTGAAGGGAATTCGCAAAATAAGAATTTCATCACTCAGGGCAACCGCTGTGTTTCTACTGTGTGTATGACAGTAAAATTCTTGAATCTTTTTTTTTTCTTCAAATATAAATTAGAGTATCTGCACTCATACAACAAACTAGGAAAAAAAAAGGCTGCTGGGAAATTTTAAAAATAAATTAAATCCACATCTTTGCAAATTATATAAACTTGATGAAATGAAAGTGTGACACAAACTCCAGCGTTCCTTCCTGACGCTGCCTCCATGTTAATATGCCCTGTTCTAGTCTGTCAAGAGAACATGTAATATATACTAAACAAATACACAACTGCAGCATTTCATTACATTTTATCGTTACGTTTCACCCCCTCTTGTCTCAGATGAACTAAATGAACCAAGGTTGTTTACGGGTGAAACTAATGAAAACTGCACAAACAGAAAACAGGTTCTGTGGTCTGAAAGAGGATAATGTATTGTTAAATACCACTATCCCCCACTAAAGCTACCAAAGGTGGTAGAACAAACAAAAACTAAGACCCCTTAAAAGAAAAACATTCCCAAAACAAAGGCAAGGAAGTGCTGGGTTCTGTGCACTGACACGACACAAAGACACTCGGGTTTCCAGAAGAAGGCCGACTGATGGTGTCGAACCTTCCAGTGTCGAACCTTCCAGGTCTCCTACCCACAACCAGCTGAGCAGTTAGGTGATCCCTCCTTATATCCCCACCCAGCTGATTAGCAACAGCACACAGCCCAGCTCCATCTCACAGCTGCTGCAGACTGAGCCTGATCTGAGAACCAGGCTGTGAACTTTCCAAGTCCATAACATTATCCAATCTTGTTAACACAGAGGAGTAAGTATTTGCTCTTCCATCACACGTCATCTCTATAACAGGATGGAGGTGATGAAACAACCACGTACGATATTGGATTTATTGGAAATGATAATGCGCTGCTGGAGAGTGAGGTTATAAACCATAAATCACAAGTCAGTCATGAGTCACACATAGACGCCAAGTTAATGAGATTTTCGATGCTGCCTGTAGAATGTCGTCTCATTCTTCCCAAAGATCTTGTTAAAGTTGGTGGACATTTTGGGAGACAGGATCATGTTGTCACGCATCCAGACATTTCTTCTCTGACAAACAGTCGAGTTGTGGACATTCAAGACACGTCTACGACTGTAACTGACATACCAGCATCCAGCAGCCCATTTTCATCTCTCCTGTCCTATGTGGCATTGTGCTGTTTGAATAAAGGTCTATATTAAGGTGGACTTTTGTAGTCACTGGTCAAAGGAGTGTGTGCTGGTCACACTATCTGATCATAGTCCCATTGCCACACCTAAAGAGAGTGTGGATCAACTCACTGGTTGAGAATGTGTTACCAGTTGAACAGCTCAACAACTAACTGTACACAGTTGACTAATGAAGTAGCAGAAATGAGATCTTTAACCATTTGTATGCTTTGTTCATATTTTTGTCCAGTTGAAGAAGTTCATTCTGAAGTCCAACCAACAGCACAGCAGATAGACTGTCAGGCTACAAAATTACACAGAACAACCTCCATCTACAGTTCTCTGTAAGCTAGATTATTTAACACACCAGACATTTCATGTTCATTTTTCAACTTAGATGATGTCCACATTCAAGGTCCAAAATTTCAAAAGATGATTTATGCAAACTTACTGCAGGGTGCAACTGCATCTGGAAGATGAACCAAAACTAAGCTTAAAGTCATGATATTTCATTAATTAAAATCACTTCATTCCACATGTCTCATTTAAGAAACTGCAACCAAGTAAACACCCCATTTGCACAAAACTAAAAATGCTGCACTTCTCACCTCAGCTGATAAACCACGACTGACTCAGCTGAACTGCAGGCTATGTGAGAAACAAATTAAAGAGACTGAGAGCAAAATAATTAAAAAAAAAATCTTTATATGGCTCAAAAACTACATAAACAGGAGCAAGTTGTTGATCGATTTCACATGGTGAATTATCAGCCCAGAGTTGATGTGAAGAGTAATGTGAAAAGCTTCGAGTGTGTACAGGTTGGAAAAAGGTAAGTAGTAAGCAGCAATAGCAAAAAACATTCAGAAACTACCTGGGGTTCAGAGGGTTAATACAGATTGTAGGATTGGTCATGTGCTGCATCATCACTGCTCATCACACAGGACACTACTGCTATCTAGTGGTCAGAAACAAAACAGCTCCAAGTGTGACGTCCTCTGAAGCATCGCCACAGGACACAAGATGAGTTCGTTGGTTTATATGAGCATAAAACTCACATGACTTTCTGCAGTAAGAGAACGTGTGGAGGCTCATAGAATGACAGATATATAAGATAGAACTGTAGTCAGTGTCTAGACATACTAAAATACAAACAGATTAATACCTTTTTTGTCACTGCATGTGAAACTCCACAGCTAGTTTGGCTGTTTTAACTCTGACAGTCTCTGCAATCACTAATAATTACAGTTTTTCTTTTCTATGTTTTCTGTTGTTGTTTGGGGCTGCACAGTAGCTTGGTGGTTAGCACTTTTGCCTTGCAGCTAGAAGATCCCTGGCCTTCCTGGGATCTTTCTGCATGGAGTTTGCATGTTCTCCCTGTGCATGTGTGGGTTTAATCCGGGTACTTCAGCTTCCTCCCACAGTCCAAAAACATGCTGAGGTTAATTGGTAACTCTAGATTGTCCATAGGTGTGAATGTGAGTCTGCTTGTTTGTCTCTATGTGTAGCCCTGTGATGGACTGGTGACCTGTCTAGGTTGTCCCCTGCCTTCACCCTAAGTCAGTTCGGATAGACTCCAGTTCCCCCGTGACTATAATGAGGATTTAGGTATATAGATAATGGATGAATGTATTTTTTTTGGTTTGTTTTTTTGCTGCTAAATGACTAATGGGAATATTTTTTCTCAGAGTCAACAATATGGTGATGTTCGCCATTAAACCATTACAGTGTCTTTAACTCCAATACCTCTGTCCAGGTACTGAGGTGTGTTTCTATTTTAGACTTTTATGTAACTATCACACCAAGCACCATCCTTGTAAATGAGGATGGCTGCCACAGCGGTTCTGAAACTCGGCCCATGTGGTCTCCGCTATAAGAACAGACATAAGGACGTCTGTGAAGCCTGTTGAGATCTGGCCCAGAGCCTTGCTGCAGTGCAGAGTGATGCTCAGAATACTGAGAGGTCTGAATCCGGAACACACAGTGTTTTTTGAGGCGAGTCGATGTAAACGATGCAGCCATTTGTCACGTCACGCGCACTACAGCGGAAAGATGTGGGTCCCGTTCTGCAGAGACATTCAATGTCCAATCCATTAGTAACACCCAGCCATGCCAAGCAGCAGTGTCCCATCATGCACTGCAATAAGCAAAAACAAATGTTTTGTATTACACTGAGGAGGACATAAATGGAGGGAAAACAGCTGCATCCTCTATTAAAAAGTTATTCCTCAGAGGATAAATGAACAAGGGGAAAGCAATCAACTCTCATTAGATGTGACCAAGAAAAGGAGCCATCTTTCTTTGGCATCAAGCATTAAAATAGTCTCATTACATATTCTAAGCTTCAGGAGTAAGAGATGACAGAATCCTCCTGTTTGTCTGGGTGACAATCAATCAAGAACTCTATAAAATAGCCACCTTCTATTAAACAGCATGTGTGCAATACACAACAGAAGTGAGTAACTCCCTGTGCAATATTGATTACATGCCAAATAATTCAAACTTGTATCAAAGTAGTTGAACAGCAGGATATTTGCATGCAATTAAAATGAAAGATTACTTGTTTACTATCAGGCCTCACCATAAGAACTCGGTGTAATTAAAAACACTGCAACTTTCATTACTGAGAAAAAAAATTTTGTTTTTTCAGTACTTTGTACATCCACCTCTTTTTTACAGCACGGTATTCATCCTCCTCAATATGGCACAAACTTCTGGAAAGATGTTCAGTCATTCCTCACAGCCAATATTTTTCAGCTGGAAGTGTTGCGTTTCTCTCTGCTTCTCTTTAAAATACCCCAAAGCTGTTCTACGTGATTCAGCTTACTTGTCCAGGACATAGTTTTCACTTTATTCTTCTTTAGAGGCTCTTGTGTGATTTTGGCATTGAGCTCTGAATTGTTATCATTCTGCAATATTTATCTTTGGTCAAGCTTTTGCAGACTGAGAGTCATTTAATCAACCAGTATTTTGGTATATCCACAGACAGTCCATAAATAAACATCATCTCCTCAACACCTTTCGCACTCATGCAGCTCCATATTATCACACTCCCACCTCCGAGCTTCACTGTCAGGACTATGCAGTCACTGTGGCAGTCCTGAATAGGTTCACAGCAAACATGTCAACCCTATCTAAACCAAATAAATGAATCCTGATTAAACAATGTGCCCCCAAAATTCATCAGGCTTCTTTTCATGTTGTTTGGCAAAATTTACTTCTGCGTGTCTGTACTTCAGGCTGCGAGAGAACATGATGACTGTGGTCACCTGTCAGGATCCTACAATGATGCTGCATCTGGTACCACCAGACGTCTGTTGCAGAACCACAGATGTGTGTGAAACTGCCTCTGGGAACCACACTGCAGAGGGTGAAGGTTCTGGGTCAAGATGTTGTGGTCACCTGCACAGGTATTTATTTTGATGCCATCCATATACACTACCGTTCAAAAGTTTGAGGTCACCCAGACAATTTCCTGTTTTCCATGAAAACTGACACTTTTATTCATGTGCTAACATGATTCCACAAGGGTTTTCTAATCATCAATGAGCCTTTCAACACCATTAGCTAACACAATGTAGCATTAGAACACAGGAGTGATGGTTGCTGGAAATGTTCCTCTGTACCCCTATGGAGATATTCTATTAAAAATCAGCTGTTTCCAGCTAGAATAGTCATTTACCACATTAATAATGTCTAGACTGTATTTCTGATTCATTTAATGTTATCTTCACTGAAATAAAACTGCCTTTCTTTCAAAAATAAGGACATTTCTTAGTGACCCCAAACTTTTGAAAGGTAGTGTATGAGTCACAGAAACTGATTTCCTTTGATAGCTCCTGTGCCTGGAGCAGTCTGGAGCATCTGTCCGCCTGTTTTTCAGAGGTAGATTGTGCAAGTAGTCTCCTGTTCGGTGCCATTCTAGGAGAATGACTGCTGCAGCTCTGATTCGTGGTACTATGGCTTGTTCCATACCTCCTGCTGCAACTGCGTTTCGACTGATCTTCCTGTATCCTTTTCACGAAGATCAGACACGCAAAATTTTTGGTTCCTCTGCCAATTCTTTTCCATGTGCGGCCATGATGCAGACATGCAGATAAGGGAAACACATCTTAAAGTGAGAAAGTTGTGGTATTCCTAGCTCATGTCAGAACCATGTTCATGCAATTAGCCTGACTAGGAAATCAAGTGTACTTAGTTTTACCTCAGTCATCAAAAGTTCTCTTGTGTGTCAGTGACATTGTGTTTAGTTTATGTTGTTGAGTTTCTAGTTTGGGGCCCGTATTTTTAATTTAGTCATTCTAAATTATTTGTTGTTGATTGCTCATGGAAATATTCTACACTTTACAAAATGATGGATTTATTGACATGACACAATAGTGAATCATTTGATACATAAATGATATTGCACAGGGACGTACTCACTTCTGTTGGATACTGTATGCTTGTTTTAAAACTCAGAAAACACTCCAGACACATAAAAAACAGTTGCCACATGTAAAAATGCTAATCTTTTATTTACAAACTGTAAACGTCAACTCTTTCCAAAATGCTAGAAAAATACATCCGGTCCTTGTTATCATTTGTTGATTATGTACAAGTTTGTACAAAATGCACTAATTTCATAGATAATCCAAATTTATAGTCCTTGCTGGACAATATAACAAGTTTTACAGGTTGGATCTGCAGGTTAAATGTGTAAATGTGTGAAGTAAAATAAATTATAGAACCTCTATTTTTAATTATAAATAATCAAACTCAAACAAATAATTATTCACTGTACAGCGTGGTGCTTCATTTTGTATGAATGTTATGTTTTTTGGCACAGTGCGCTAAAGTAAACCATTTCAAGGCCATGACACAGGGGCAACTGTACATACGTTTTTTCTTTTCAAAACATTTTTTAAAAACTAAACGAACAGACCCCCTTCATCTCAGCATAATAAAGGTATCAAGTATCTTTCCACCTCAGCAGCACAAATGTTAATGTTCAGGTTAAAAAAATAGATTTAAAATCTCTTCGTAGATTCACATCCAGAAAGAAAGTGATCAGATGAAAGTAAACTTTATATACCAATAAAAATGTTAAATGAATGCCAGCTGTCTCTAAAACCTGAAAAAGAATACTAATGCAAACCTCTCTACATTTGAAAAATCAAGTGAAATATTAATATCAGAATGATCAATGACGACACATACAGGTGATGTTTACGGATCTGTAGCTTCTGAAAGTTTAGGAGCAACACAGGACAGCAAGAACAGGCCGGCTGCCGGTGACAAATTATTAGTGAGAATAAATTTGCAGAATAAAATGTAAACTTTCCTTAATCTTCTTACTGATGAGTGCTAACAACAAGTGCTTTGTATGAAATGTCACCTTGCTTACTTACTGATAATTCAAATTTTAGGTCAAAAACCGCTTCCTTGTGTTTATGAAACGTGTGCTGGATTTCATGAGCTCTTCAAAAAACTTCTTTCAAATTACCAGAAAACTGCACCACAGTGCAGAATCTTACATGCAAAACATGTAAGCAAATATTCATTTTATTGTCAGTCTTTGTTGTATTAACCATAGGATATTATAACCCATTTCAACTGGATATCAGACTTTAAGTGGATACATTTTCCTCTTGGGAGTTTTCATTTTACCTGCAGCCAGCTGTGTTTTAGCAGAAAGACTTTAAAAAAAGTTGCTCCCTAAAGATGATTAACTCAACAAGGGTCACAGACAATTTAGCACTTAATCCGTGTTTGGCACCTCATCCTCTTTCTTGACCATGTGTTGGAAAACTTGCATTTGAAACTTAGTTTGAATATTCAGTGAGTGTGTGACTGTTCATTTATCAAACCTTTTACATGCTCCATTCTTCCCTGAGCTGAGCTGCACTGTTAGTACCAGAACTGTTGTGACTGTCTGTCCTCCATCAGTGTGAGGAGACCAGGTCAGCGCTGGAAGCGGAAGCAAACCAGGAGAGGCAGATGGTCCGATGAGTGGTGCTGATTCGGCAGACCGTTGACTTCCTCCAGCTCTGACTGACCGACCAATGACAGCCTGCCCAGCAGCTGGAGGCCCCGCCCACCAGGAAGTGAAGGAGGTTGGGTGAAATCTTTTAAAAGGAGAGCAGACAGAGAAAGTGTGACTGATGTGACTGAGATTAAAAGATTAAGAGACAGAGAGAAGGAAACTGGAAAACAGGGAGAGAAGAAGAAAATCCTGACCATAGTTTCTGCAGGTTTTGTCAAATGAAGCATTTTTTTATACTGTCATGTTATCACAGTCTGACATATTTAAGTATGTGGGAAAACCAGCAGGATGATATGGCAAACAAATACACTACTGTTCAAAAGTTTGGTGTCATCCAGGTAATTTAATGCTTTCCATGAAAACTCACACTTTTATTCATGTGCTAACATGATTGCAACAAGGGTTTTGTAATCATCAATTAGCCTTTCATCACCATTAGCTAACACAATGTAGCATTAGAACACAGGAGTGATGGTTGCTGAAAATGTTCCTCTGTACCCCTATGGAGATATTCCATTAAAAATCAACTGTTTCCAGCTAGAATAGTCATTTACCACATTAATAATGTCTAGACTGTATTTTTGATTAATTTAATGTTATCTTCATTGAAAAAAAACTGCTTTTCTTTCAAAACTAAGGACATTTCTACGTGACCCTAAACTTTTGAATGGTAGTGTAGGTGTCACAGAAACTAATTTCCTTTGATAGCTCCTGTGCCTGGAGCAGTCTGGAGCATCTGTCCGTCTGTTTTTCAGAGGTAGATTGTGCAAGTAGTCTCCTGGTAATTGTGTCTTTTTAGGAGGATGACTAAAAAAAAGAAAGACAAAAATGTTTTCTTCCAAAAACAAGGACATTTCTAGGTGACCCCAAACTTTTGAATAGTAGTGTATATGTTATTCTACTTTTTCAGGACATCACCTAGCAGTAAACATCAAAAAATGCCAACGAAATAATGTGCAGAAAGTGGACATCTGGATTAACCAGTTAAACAGAAAGGCATATCCTAACTATCAATCAGCACCTTGGTCATTGCAACAGAAGTGACAGGCCTGATGGTTCACACTTAAGCTTCTCAAAGCAGGTGGCAGCGTGTGTGTGTGTGTGTGTGTGTGCGTGCGTGCGTGCGTGCGTGCGTGCGTGCGTGCGTGCGTGCGTGCGTGCGTGTGTCAGTACCAGGAGTGTACAGGATGTAATCCACTGTCATGGCTGTGCGGGAGTGACAAGTGGTGATCTCAGGTCTCCCGTCAGGCATCAGCTGGTGTCGATAGGATGAGTGCAGCTTCAGGCTGTGCTCAATCCTCACTCTGTACAAACACAAGGTCAGTGTGTGTGTGCTGCACACTCTACTTTACACACTTGGAACAAGATCTGTGTTATTTATCCAAGTGCTGAACAGAAACCTGACTAATATTTAACAGTACAGATGCTCACTTAATGAAGAAATCACTTAATCACTTAATATATAAAAGCAAATTGCGATAGAAACTGATTTTGCCGTGCAAAGACATTAAATTCATATTTTAGAATTCTTTCAGTATTTGTGCAACATTTCAAAACTTAACAAAGAGGACACTTCCAAGAATGCTGCAGCTGTTTTCACAGTCAGATCAACTGATTACTACAATTTGAAGAGAGGAATGAAGGAAGGAACAAAGGCAGTAAAGGAAGGGAGAGATGTTACCTGTTGAAAGCAGCAGCAGCAGCTTTAGCAGCGAGGTCTTCTACTGACAGATTAGAGATTGCTCCTTCTACTGCTGATACAGAAAGACAGCTTCAATTTGAAGCTCAACAACACATTAATCATCAACATATAACTTCACCTGAAATAAAACTAAACATAACTATACACCTACATTAACAACATTAGAGCAGTACCTTCTCAACTAATACAGTATATTTCCTAAAACATTCAACAATTCCTTTAGAGATCCAACAGGTTTCAAAGACATTTTTTCTTACATTAATCAAACTAAGTTAAATTGAACCACACAGGTACTCTGAAACAACTTCACTACAATGGCTCCAAGTCTGAACTAAGATAGTGCTGTTTAAGAATACTACACTACAAGTCCTGAAATGCTGAAAATGCTTGTTGTACGACCATTCATGTACACTAGGTGTGCTGGTGTAAACATGAAGCAGAAGGCCGGTTGTTCTGTCGTATTTTCTAAAATCAGAGGTTTCTGAGCATGGACAACAAGGTCAGCAACATGCAATTTGGTATCCTGGTTGAATTAACCACTGGAACTCTGGGTAAAATGTCTGTGCTTTGTTAAGAAAAGGAGTCATGTGACACAAGTGTGACAAATCAGGAAATGACACAAAGTGAGAGTAAAGACCCAGTCAGGAAGTGAACATGAGTGTCATGTCATCGTTTCCAAAACTCCCAGTTTCTGGCATCTAAAGTTTTTAAGACAAACCAGGATCCAAAAAGTCTCTATTTCAGTCTCCTCCTTTAAAGAAAGGGTTGATGCTAGTCATAACTGCGGCAGTGCTATGTATCAGTGTGTAGTTTTAACCTGGAGGTAAAGTTCACCTGTCGGGCTGGTGGGGGAACACTCAGCAGTGGGTTTGTTCTCATACTGACACTGATGGGTGATTCCCAATCTGTGAGACCAGATCGGAGACGTGAGAAGACGCTGACCTCTGGGACTGTTCTCCTGACCCGACACCTGCACAAACGCACACAGAAACACAACAAAGGTCAAACTTTTATTACAGATATTTACAGATTGAATTTACTAACTGTTTGACCTGTTACAAAGGGTCAAAGTGACATCGTAAACAACAATCAAACATATTCAGTCTGCAGTGATGTAAATAAAAGCGGTCAATCTGCACATTTGTTGAGCTGAAAAATCACAAAGACCGTTTTTGCTAGACTTCAATGTCGTTCATATTCAGATGAATTGTTTCAGCAGCATCAGCACCGTGTCTCACCACGCCAATCTGCATTCCTTGATAATCCAGGCAGCCTGTGGTCAGGAAGTTGTACAGTGGACTCCATGGAGTGGAGTTAAAATCCCCACACAGCACAACAGGGTTGGCAGATCCATCCGGGAGGTGGGACAACCGACCGATCTCAGCCAATAGGATAGCCAGCTGGGCCAGTTTGATGTCACCACGGCGAGGGTTGTAGAGAAGGTGAGTGTTGGCGACGCAGATGAAAGCGGAGGGATCTGACTGGCCGATAGTGTCGTTTGGTCGCAACTGCAGTACCAATCCCACGTTGTCCCGGTCGAGGAGGGCGTCGCCGGGACGGAAGAACTCCACAGGGTTGGAGGACAGCAGGGAGAAGCGAGAGGTCTTAAAGGTAACAGCACAACCGTCTGGTTTCCTTCCTGTCCGTTTCTTATACTCACAGTGGTAACCTAAGAAACAGACACACACACATAATACACAATTTAAAAAAAAAAAAAGGAAAACAAACAGAAATCTATATTAACATACACACTAGGACTGACAGACGAATCAAATTTTCCTTGTTATCACAATATGCGATACAAATTTAGGGACTTTTTGGCAGAACTTGCAGGCTGTGTTCACATAACAGATACTACACAAGTATGGAAAGAAATATAGTAAGTTGTAAATGATCTATAGTATATAAAGCCACAATTTTTCAGTGTTTGTAACACTTGTGGGAACTTATAAAAAGGACGAAACAAAAGTTGAAAAAACCTGGCTTGTAACTATGATACTGTAAGTCTCCCTCCTTCTGGCCATGGTGGTTTCCATAGAGGTGCAGGATTTTGTAATACAGTGAAAAGTGAGGCCACAGTAAGGACAAATATGACAGGAGTAAAAACTGCCCACAGACTAACCCTTACCATCATTACTCAATGCTGAACCCCAGCAGGTGAGCGGTTATTTTTTAACAGGGAAAATAAAATAAGCAGCATCTTGTTCCTTCACCACCACCTACCACATATACAGCCATGTCCATAAATAATGGTACGTTAACAATGGGGATGTATTTTGGTCATTTTGCTATCCAGGAGAATGGCAAACCCCACCTCATATCACCTCCTGTCAAACCCTCACCCTGACCTGAACCTGATTCTAGGCAGAACTTTAAAACCAAGTCTAAATCCTGAGACAACCCTGTGAACTTCTGTCTGAGAGTACGGACAGACTATAATGCTTTTAACGTATTCCAAACTCAAATTACTCCTCACAAAGACAGACATACACATACACTATCATTCAAAAGTTTAGGGTCACTTAGAAATGTCCTTATTTTTGAAAGAAAAGCAGTTTTTTCAATGAAGACAACATTAAATTAATCAGAAATATAGTCTAGACACTGTCAATGTGGTAAATGACTATTCTAGCAGGAAATTTTTAATGGAATATCTCCATAGAGGTACAGAGGAACATTTCCAGCAACCATCACTCCTGTGTTCTAATGCTACATTGTGTTAGCTAATGGTGTTGAAAGGCTAATTGATGATTAGAAAACCCTCGTGAAATTATGTTAGCACATGAATGAAAGTGTGAGTTTAAATGGAAAACATGAAACTGCCTGGGTGACCCCAAAACTTCTGAACGGTAGTGGACATACACACAAACAAGAATTCCTACCTAGTGCTTGTAGAGCAGGTTTAATCTGGTTTTCATAGTGGTCCTCCTGAACCTCCTGTAGACACAGGATCTAGAAAAATAAGAGTTTTCATTAACTTACACTGAATAGTAAAAAGTATGTGGACACACACTTTCCTGTCATTGCAGTTGTTCATGGTTTGGTGCTTCATTAACACTAAAGAATATGACCATGTTTTGGCGTCTTTGTGGCAACAGTTTGGTGTGTTTCAGTATAACAGTGTCCCAGTGCAATGAACCAGAAGCAGTTCAAGCCATACTGCTCAGCGTCAGAGGTGGACCTGAACGGGCAAAAGTCTCTGCAGTGAGGCTCCATCTGTTCCTCAGACTAAACATACCGTTTCAAGTTTGATCACATCTCATCCACTCACATCAGCGTTGTGCTGCTGGATCTCAGCCAGCAGGTTGGGCAGTCGGTACTCCCAAGGTAGGACGCTGGGGTTAGAGTGGCGGTAAAGGTAGGCGTTGTCCTGCAGTAGCTCCTGGGACAGAATATTGTAGGACATCACTGAGAAGTCAAACACTGTGCTGTCCCCTGGTGGCTGGAGGTCAGAACTGCAGGCCTCCCAGTGTCTCTGCAGAGCTGAGGAGAAGAGATGAGGAAGATGGAGGGAGGAGTGTGTGATTTAAGACAAGTTCCAGGGACTTATTTTAAAAAAAATAAAGATCACACTGATGGTGAATGTTTGCTCAAGGACTTTACATCATCTCTAAGTTCTACCTGTAACAATCAGCAAAAATGACTGAGTAATGATTATGTCATGTATATGTGGCCTGAGGTGGTAATTACAGATGTTACCAACACTGTGAGCAGGTTTGCTTCCATTCTGAGAAGCTTCATTCTGGCTGAAAGTGTTTATCCCTGACACAGAACATGCACTTTATTTGAGTCTTTTCAGATTTGCATTCAAGCTGTATGTTATTGTACTGAATAGCAAACTTTTCTTAGCTGATCTATTCATGAACAGTCAGCTTTTGATGGTGAATTTAGATGAACTAAAGTCAGCACCTATCTGCAAAACTACATCTAAAAATGGGCGTGTGTTGAAATGGCTAGCAGAGATGCCAACAAGCTAGAACATACTGAACTAAATGAATCAACTTACGTTTTACAGGTTGTGAGACTCCAGGTGGAGGATGTTGTCTGTTTGCTCCGGCCACCTGCCATGGGTTTGAGGGGACAGTGGTGCTGCGAGAATGAGAAACAAGTCCCGTCCACTGCCCCCCATCATGACCTCCATCCCTTTGCTGCTCTGCTGGCCCCTTTGTGTTCCTGTGAAGCCCACCCAGCTCCTCAGTACTCTTATTTTTAAACCAGGGGTTGGGCTTGTGGACTGAAACTGTATCCTGAGTCCTGGGCTCTACAGTTTGTGAATCTCTCTGCTGATGTTCCCTCCTCCCTCGATGTGGAGATCCATCTCTACTGGAAAGGTCCTTTCGCTGTCTGTCTTTAGTCACACTTTTAGTCCTTTCTACATCTTTATCTCTGCTGTTTTCCCTACTGACACCTCTCCCAGCTCCATTCTTTCCTCTGTCTCGACCTCCGTCTTGGAGGTGATGGTCCGATCGGAGGCTGCTGTCCATGCCGGAGCCCTGGTGATGGTGCTCTCTCCTGGAGCCTCCCTGCATAGACTTGCCTCCTGTTGCTCTGTGTCCTTCACTTTGTTCAGTGCTCTTTTTATCCTCCACACTCTTCCTCCGTTTGTATGGAGGCTCTCTGTCTCTGTCAGGACGGTCCATCATGCCGCCTGCAGTGGTGTAGAATGAACGCCAGCGACCTCCAAAGGGCCCAGGGTTGATAATCAGATGGCGTAACGTCCTACCATTGAAGGACTGGTGGGCTGATGGGTGGGAGTGGGGGAGCTGAGGAGGCCAGGGTGGAAATCCCCGCACAGACGACCATGGGTGAGGAGCGGGGCTGAAGTGGGGGAGGTAGGAGGAGGCACTGCTGCTCCTAAAGCCGGCCTGGGAGAGAGCAGGATGGCTGAAGGGAGGGAGGGATGAGCTGAAAGAGCTCAGCCGGCGAAGGAACATGGGGTGACTGGAGGGTGAGATCAGAGAGGAAATTATATAGAATTCAACACGTAGAGAAAAACATCAAACATTCTCTCGTTGTAGTCTCTCAGTTGTGGGAATTTAATGCTTTTATTTATCTTATGCTATAATAAAATACCATATTAGGGTATTGAATCGTTGGTTGGACAAAACTAGAGATGTGAAGAAATCATGCCAGGCTTCAAGAAATTATGATTTGTGACATTTTATAGACCACACAAAGCATTTAATCAACTAAATAATTGAAAAAAAAATCTACACATGGCTTGACAATGAAAACATTTCCTGTTAGGAACTAAGGTAACATGAGAAATTTGATCAGACATGACGTAAATAGATGAGAGGAAAATTATAGCAGATTTGAGGACTTTAACCAAAGCATGGCTAAATTTAATTAAAAAAAAAAAAAAAAAAAAAAAAATATATATATATATATATACACACACACACACACACACACACACACACACACACACACACACACACACACACACATATATAAATTACCTGTCAATCGGTCAATTATCGTTTTACCTTCTACACTGTGATGTGTGCATGTCAATAGTTATATCACCAGAAATGCAATGTGAATTAAGGCAAATGCACTGAAACACATCATCCAACAACGTGCTGCTTGATACAAAAACAAACTCACACAGTTCTCATCCAGTCTACACAAGAAATCTGTCCAACAGAACATCCTTTACTCCAATTTAAAGGTGTGCTTACTTTCTCTCTATTTATTTTATTTGCAAGGCACAGAGCTTGTTGAAAAACAGGCACCACGTGTGAACAGCAAAATAAGCATGGAACAGCACAGAAACACTGAAAGGTACTTTGTCAGCAGTGTTTTGTAATTGCTGCCAGTCAAAATAAGTGACCTGTTTGACCATTTAAACCGCCACCACAAAGCTCTGTGGAACAAGTATAAAGCTAGATCTAAACGCCATGCAAAGCAAAAACTATTCTAGATGTCTTTGCTAGTGTTACACCATATGGAAACGTTTCCAAATGTTTTTTTTCCCAACCTTTTTAAACTGAATTTTTCTTTTCTGTGTAGATGCACTGCTCTAAAAGAATCACCACGATCACTGTAGAATGATTAATTCTTTTCAAATACAGTTATTCAAGTCAAGCTGCCAAGTTGTCTGCCTGTTATATTCTTGGTTAATCAGTAAAACGTTTGATCTATCCAGAGAACAAAAGGTGAAAAATTACCATCATCATTTCCGAAAGTCCAAAACATTGTTCTAAACATGTTTGTTTGGTTGTCCAGCAGTCCACAATCCACAGGTATTCAGCTTACAACGAAAAAGAAAAGCGAAAAGCAGCAAAACCTCGCATTTAGGAAGCTCCAACCAGACAGCACCTCACACTTGACTTGACATTTAGCTAATAGGTCTAACTGAAGAGAAAAGACAAAGACTGAAGACTGACATACTACTGATAATGTTTATTTATTATTTTTTTTTTGTATTGCATTAGCGAGTTTACAAGCTAGTGTAACAATTTCCCATAACTAAAAGTAAAAGCAGCAGCCGCAGCGTTAGCTATGTTAGCTGTTAGCTGCTATATTTTGTAGTTTTGCCTCTTATCTGTGAGTGAAACGTGGAAATTTTCATTATGATTTCATTTGATTTAATTGTGAATATCGTTACAAACCAGAGGCTAACAACTCAAAGAATAAACCACATAAGACAAGGTACTGTAACGTTTGCGATAAACCCTGATCGCTGTGTATTAAAGTCTCCTTCAGTTATCTCCCGTTGGCTGTTTTTAGCCTCACTGAACATGAACACATCTGAAACAGCCTAATTATCTAGTAACTCTTAGCAGCTAGCTCACTTTAACTTACTTCTCCTCGTAGAAAGAAGAATCATCGTTTACGTTTCTGCTCGGATGCATTTAGATAAATTATAAGGGTAAACATTATCGAAGCTTTAACTGAAAATCTGCTTTGAAGCTAAAACCCAAAACAAGCCGCACAAATATGACGTAGTCACATACGTACTGACTGAGCGCGGAAACCTGTGCTGCCTTCAATTACAAATGACAAAGCTCGTGTTTTCCAAAGCTGGCAAAAAAATACTGTTTTGTGCAGTCTGTGAACTGGACTGACAGTTAGGAAATAGCATATATTTCTCAATGTAGCTTTAGAATACAGTTAGTTGTCCTGTTGCGACGAATAAAGAAGATAAAATACAGATGTTTAAGTGTTGCTACTGATATATTATTCAGAATATATTTATTCTAATAAATATTCTAATAATATTCTAATTTATTCTAATTTATTATAATATATTCAAGTTAAACTAAGCCTTCTTTCACTAAATTTCGATGAGCTGTTAACGTAACTTTACCTTTCACGAGGGAAAGTAAAGGCATCATCGAGGCTAACGTCTTCTTAGCGTTGGAACTTGTAGTTTTTACTTTCCGCGTACTAGCATCAAATGATAGGATACAGTCGGTTAACGGACTACAGCCGAGTCGGTACAGCGGAACAGTGGCCCGACTGGAAACGTGGCTAGTCGTTACATATCTATTATTTTATCGGGCACATCATGTAATGTCACGATTCTTTCGTTAGCAAACCCAGTCGCCGTGGAGAGATTCCAGAAATAGAGAAACGGTATCAGCATGAGAGTTAGCACGTTTTATGTATTTTCACTGGAGCGGTTTGGAGGGAATGGCTGGCGAGATGAAAAGGTCATTGTACTTACGTAAAATCGAGGTTCCACTAGAAGACAGCGGTGTCGGTAGAAACGGGTTGAAAAGACAAAATGTCAGCTTCTAATGTGCGACATTCTTTTTGCTATATGGTGTCTAAAGTAAAGCAGCGGAGGAGGAAGGATAATCCCGGTGTGGATACAGAGAGCAATGATCTGAGAGGAACCTCAGCACACACACAGCCCAGTGTACTGTACATCCCCCTCTGCGTGTGTGTGTGTGTGTGTGTGTGTGTGTGTGTGTGTGTGTGTGTGTGTGTGTGTGTGTGTGTGTGCTTCACTTTACATGAGAGCTGCAACACAATAAATGTCCACATCTTTTTTTCTTCTCTCTTTAGGCTCATTGTCTGATGTAAAACTCTCGCTATTGCTGCACTACTGACAGCTCATTCTGATGTAAATACACATCCACTAGAGAGGAAAAATAGTGCCCAAAGATGCAACTTATACTACATTTAGTTGGCTTTGTATGAGGCCAATGATAATGACAAACAGATGGAATAAAAATGAGAATATAGGGTTTATGTTAATGAGCGGTCCTATAATGATGCATTTTGAAAACATAAAGAGGCTCATACATCTACTCTTTTATTTACCTCTGTGCACAAAACAGTCCCAGTGCCAGTTTGGAGATAAGAACTTGTGCTGTTCAGTAAATGAATCCCACTGAAACCACACAGCTACAAATCAACATCCAGCCAAGAGAATATGCAAATATGTAAAAGGAAGCATTTGTCTTTTGGAGAAACCTGAAGAACTGAAGCTTCTGTTCCTCATCTCTTGTAGTAAAATGATAGTAGAACTCTAAAATGAATGATGAAGCATTTTAATAGTAATGATAGTTGGTCGGTACAAGTTTGGTGATGCAAAAGTACTGCAGTTGTGGAGTTGTACCAGCATATGTAATAGTATTACCTGTAAAATAGTAATTGTAACAGCAGTAACTGTAGGGCTGCAACTAATTGTGATTTTCATGAGTCTGTTTATTATTTTCTAATTTATTGACTAACTGATTGGTTAAAAAATTGTCAGAAAATAATGAAAAATGTTGATCAGCGTTTCCCAAATCCCAAAATGATAAATGTCTCATCTTGTCCACAACCCAAACATACAGAGAAACGGTCATTATAAAACCTTTATTCAGGAGTCAAACAAGATATCAAAATGATGCAGCTGAATGTGTCAAACACACACTGTAGGGGGAAAGAACCGTAATGCCGGGAAGTTTGTTCCAAAATTAGAAATCCATCATGTGAGAAACAGACTGCTACTCTTTTAAAATGATTGTTTGGGAAGATTTAGAGAAGATTTCTTCAACATTTGTCAGTAGTTTATGCCGTCAGCTGTGTCTTTACTCTTCTGGAATTTGAAATGAAAGACCAAAGAGGACTGCAGCATAACTGGAGGGTCATGGGTTAAAACTCCACAACAGCTGAGGTTCAGGGATAACCTCATTTCATGTTAGTGTGCTCAGAATAAAAACAATCTCAGGTACTAAAAATAAGCCTTAAGAGTGGGCACAGTTTTGTGAGAATAGAGCCTACACAGCAGAATTGTTTTTGTGTGTTGTCCAAACTTGCATGTTAATTACTTAAGACCGTGTAATTATAGTGAAACAGGTGGAGTATCATTGTGAGTGAAGTTTTAAAATGTGTGGAAAAAAACAAACGTGTAGAAAAGGTCTTACATGCACAGCAGCACTTCAGAGGGACGAGCAGAGAGAAACGTTGCAGAAATCTGCTCAGAGGGAAACTGAGGAGGAGATATTTTGATGTGCTGCAGCATTCTTCCTGCTCTCTTGCTTCCATGTTTCTTCTCGCTGTGCCTGTTTGTCTGTTTATGTACCTGTAGCCCTTTACTGTGCTTCTGCTGCTTCCTCTGTTTAAATCTGCTCCATCTCCAGCGGTTTTCCTCGATCATAACATCTGTCTTTGCACCTGTGGCTCAGCCTGGTTTTGCTCTAAATTCCAGGCTTTCTGTTCCCTCTTGGGATTTTCCTCCTTGGTCTTGCCTTTGTTTGCGTTTTTCCTTCTCTTAAAATCCTCTTCGTTCCTTCGTTATTGCAATCAAATCTGCTGGCGGCAAAGAAAGCTACAGAATACAAAAGTTTAACATGGAAGCTGTTGTCTAAACAGCCAACAAAATGCCTCATCCACTTTGTGCACATGGAGATATCTGACATCTCATAGTAGATATTTATATATTTTTAATCCTGTTTAAGGAGAATTGTAGAAATGATCCCCAAATGACTCCACTCAGACAAATCTGAGTCATTCTTTGTTAGAGTGTTTGGTTCTGTCATCCTCTGGGGAGAACTTTATATTCAGTTATCTTGAAATTTACAGAATTTTTTTTTTCATTTGTTGGTCAGTTTCCACATTTGAGATGATTTAAGTCTGCTTGGTGACAAAGATCAGAGGTTAAGAAACACAAGTGAATTAGGATTTTGTGCTGTCGGTCAACTTACATGGGCTTAACTACTGCGTTCCAGAGGCCTGTACTACGAAACAAGTTCAACATAGTCAGGATATCCTCATGTTATTTGGCTTCACTAAACCCAACAAATCAGTCTCACTGACCTGTCACATGAAGCTGGAACGTATTAAGTCAAACCAGTGATGCTGAATCAAGAAATGTGTGCGTTCATATATGGGGGGAGTATCGGCACCAGATGAGAAAACCTGCAGGTCTTGAGCTGCATATTTCTCACAAGCAGAACAAATTATAATCTTAAGCCAATACAGGTAATTTAAAAATATAATAAAGGGTGAAAGCAAGAAGGTAAGATGGCAAAAAGTATTGCCTGTCAACATTAATTTTACTGCCCCAGCATTAAGTCAGATCTGAATGTGTAGCCTGTTCTCCTAGTGTGTAAGTCAGTTTTAGTCCTATTCTTTCAGCTGCAACCCTGGTGGTGGTAAATAGTCTTGAGATTAAGTAAGGAACAAATATTTAAACAGAATTTAAACAGGTGAATAGCTTTACCGTAAATCTTTAGTGCTTTAATAAATTTAATTAAAGGACAACAGAACAGTGAGATGGCTTTGAAATGTCTTGCTGTCAATATGGAAATTAATAAATGAATAAAGGAAGACTGAAGCTCCCTCCACCCAGAATCTATATCTCTTATATGAAAGCTCATCAGGGATAGAAAAGAGTTTAGTCTGTCTCTATAAAATCTTGCCCTCCTTTGAGGCATTCTCAGCGTCTGTTCAGTGAGCTTCACAGCATCTTCTACGACTGGTGATGCCATTTTCCAAGAGAACTGATTGGTCAGTAGGTGGCAGTTTTATACGTATTGATCTGTTATCTGGAACATAATCGACCATGGAGCAGGTTAGCGGTTCAGTGGAAGTTAACAACTGAAAACCCAGAGTTAAACCTAAAGCTACCTGACAACTTCAAATCCTGCTTCATAGTACAGCCCTGTGATCACACCCCAGTAAGGATCCTATTAGGATAATTATACTGCAGTAAAGATAATAACAGGTATTTCACCAAGTAAATTAAATTCTCCAGTTGTGCTTGGTTTTAATTCCCAGATTCTTAAACAGACACTTTCATTCCAAAAGATTATATAACACATTCTCTGACGGATTTTTTTCCTCCAAGCAACGTTTTTGTCCATTTCGACTCTTTGACAGTTCAGGGTTTTAAGGTGCACTTAGTTTAACTCCACCAAACTTTTTAACAGCCTTAAAAATAGATACTTGATTCTCCAGGCAAACCGACAGAGCACTCATTTTAAATGCCTCCTCTCCTCCTGCTAGCATTTCAATCCAGCGCACCTCATTAATAAATCAGGATTTTATACCTGACAATGTTCTGAATTTCTTTTCACTCTAACACCTTGGAAAAACCTCTGGAAGTCTTCATCAGCTTTCTGTTCCAATATCCTGGACACAGCACCGTGACATGACTGCTCATGCATGCTCAGTCGGTGCGAGCAGCTGACTCTGCCCAGGTCTTTGAGGCGCTGAATGGGTGAGACAGGGCAGGTTTCTAGAGGTGAAAGCTCTCGGGGTCGGGGGTCAGGAGAAGGGCACCTCCCATCTCTGTGTGTAAGCGCTCAGTTCACAGGGGCTGATCACCAGCATCCGGGAAGAGTCCATCCCATCCAGAGCCATTTCCGAGTCCAAGCAGAACCGAGACACGAGGTGCTCCAGGTGAGTCCCTGACTTCTGCCACCGCTGCAGGAAAATGCAAAAAAAAAATAAAAAATACAATTCAAAAAAGAATGTTTAACCACATGTTTCTCTTAAATTAGAGAAGTTCATATACATTAAAACACAACATTTACTGCTCAGTTCTGCAAACCAACAAAGAGCCCTTATTTTGGTTTTATGGCAGGTTTACTCTGCTTGCTATTGATCCGCTCCTGTACTGCAGAGAAAGGAGATGTTGCTTGGAGGATCTTATGAATGCAGAAACCTGCAGCCGACTAAAACACCTCTGAAAAGGTCTTCAGTCGTGCTCTGCAGAGCAGCTGTATTACTGTATGACTGAGCAGCAATATGCAGAGAAACAGGAGTCTGACAATGACGGAGCTGATGTCAAACTCTTTTGCATACAAAGTAAGAACAAATGTCTCAGAGCTACACCTGCACATGCTGCACTGAAGGACAGCTCACTGATTCAATCCAAAGTACACAATATATGGGACACAACCAGAATGGCTGAAAAAGAAAATCTCATCTTTTACAAACTTAAAAAAAAGAAAAAAGCTGCTGCAGCAAAAATGTCAGTGCAGAAACCCAAAGTAATCACAGTTCAGCGTCCATCGGGGATTTCACAGAGAACCAGGCCTGAACTGGAATCAGATGCCAACTTTTAGGATTTTAAGAAATAGGATTTTCAATTCTGCTTATTGATTCCTGGAAACAACTTTTCAGTGATAGAGTCTTTCCTGTCAATGTCGCACGTGATTTAAGTTTATATCATGCACCAGAGGAAAAAAGCAGCCTTACAAAAGACGGTGCTGTGCAATGACTATAGTTATACAGTTACGGCAGTTATAATATGAAGTAGTTTCTACTGTGGTATGTAAATGTAGGAGGCAATGATAGATGTGTTCTAACATCACAGAATCAGCTGATCAGAGCCCTTCAAGTGCAATTAAACTAAAGTTCAAACATCCAACGCCCTACTTGTGCATTACATTATAGATGGAACTGATCTTTTGCTATTGTTTGTTGTATACAAAAAAAGAAAAAAATCACAAACTACTGTGTCGATTTGACAAAGTTTATGGCAGCTGCAACAATCTATACCCCACTTTATCCTCATTAGACTCTTGGGGGGGGCTGGAGTCCATCCCAGCTGACACCCTGAACAGGTCGCCAGTCTATCACAGGGCTACTTATAGAGACAAACCATCACACTCACATTCACACCTATGGACAATTAAGAATCACCAATTAACCTCGGCATGTTTTTGGACTGTGGTAGGAAGCTGGAGAAACCTGATTAAACTCACACATGCACAGGGAGAACATGCAAACCTGACACTGAAAGATCCCAGGATCCTCATGAACCTGTAATCTTCTAGCTGTAAGGCAACAGTGCTAACCACCTGTGCAGCCTCAGTTATTTTCTTTTTTATTCAAATAATGCTTCAAGAAACAAAAGTACTGTTTGATTAGTATCAGAGTCACAGCTATTGCAAACAGTAATTCTGAGAACATGTGACTTTGTCTGGGACAGATTATTATTATTTTTATGATTCATTTACATCATGTAGCGGACATGTTTATTGACACACATACTTCAGTAGCAGCTATGAATCTTGATCGGACGAGACAGCGATCGGACGACCAATCCTTTGATTATTGGCTTCTAGATCTCTACCAACAGAGCTACAACCACCCAGATGTAAACTAATATATTACTGTACTTCTACTGTGCCACATCTAATCACCTTTGTTAGGTATATTGATAGTAAAGTAATGATAAAGTTAATCAAAGTTCTGACTGCTTTAGATTTGTAATGGACCCTGTGATTCCCCTCAGTCATCACTAGATGGAGACGTCTCCTGACTGTTGTCTTTGATCCAGCAGCTGTTTGACCAAGCAGACACTCGCTGAGTGTGCGTTTGCGCGTGTGTGTGTGTGTGTGTGTGTGTGTGTGTGTGTGTGTGTGTGTGTGTGTGTGTGTGTGCATTATTCATAGCTGGATTCTTTTAACTGGAAAAACAAAGCCGCAGATATGATCAGACATGAAAAGAGGCTTTTATCTGGCAGTGGGTTTGAAACCCAGTCATCAGAGAGCGAGAAGAACAGATTGACAGATAAATGCGGAGAGAAAGAGCGATGAAAAAACAGCAAAACAGTAATTATGCGTGTGTGGGCAACTCGTGTGATATCTGTATCTTTGTATATGTGTGTAATCAGAGTCTGTGCATGTATTTGCCTGCATGTGTGTTAGTTCCATTGTGTCAGCGTGTACATTGGTGTAGAACAGTCATATTGTAATGGCTGAGCCTCTGAAGCGTATCACCGTCATGTTATCTGGATCTCGTAAGGCCTTGTAACAACACACACAGCGGGTTTGTTCGGTAGAATTGCAGTGTGGGTCTACTGCGGTGGTGTCAAGATGAGATGCTCATCACAGGCCAGCGACGGGCCGCAGAGCTTTTTAATTGGAAAAAACAGAGAGGGATAATTAAAAGTAAATCAATTAGTATTCACCTCATTACTGACTGCTGCAGCTGCTGACATCCAATACGAGACGCCTTTCTTTTAAGTACTGTACATACATTAAAGCTCATAACCCTTTTGTTCCTTCTCAGGTTGACTGCAGTGTGATGGAGTCTGATTCACTGCTCTGGGATCAGACTCAAGTCAGACAGACACAACTGAAATCTCCTCCTTTGGGACTTTTGCTGCTATAAAAATTCAGTTGTACTTCATGGGTCTGCGATTTGATTCCTTGCTGACTTGCTCTCGAGGTAGCCAGTCTGTCTGGACTACTATGTTACATAATACATATGCATGTATCTAATCGATATTTGGGTGGCCTTTATACCTGCCATTCTCCTCGGTACACTTGCTCACAGTTTGTCAAGCTGCTTAGAAGGTAGTTTATTTCAAGCATCTTGGAGAAGTTGGACTGTAAATCGGTACAATTTCAGCTGTCGCAGATATAAAATCCTGATTATTCCAGTATTCTATTTGAACTCCAAATATTTACATTTATGTATTTGTAAGTCAAAGAATAGGTTTTTTCCCATGCAAACAGAAGACCTCACACTCCAAAGTTAATACATGAGAGATGTCAACACTTTTCTTATCTTACTTGTGCATTCAATTTAAAAACTAGTTTGTTTTCTAGCATGAGGCCCGTTACCTCATAATAAGGTTGCTGTTACTGCTGAACATCTGTGGATTAACCTTTTTTATTCCTGCGATATTGGAATATGATTACAAGCTCGGCCTAATTTAACAGATGTGGTATCAGGGACAAAAAAGAGTGTAGGGCAAAGCAGTTTGTCATTTTAGGCTATGTAGTGTTCCACAGTGTAAGACAACTGATTCTGTACAGAAGAACCTCACATGGACATAATAGTGTCCAGCATGTCAAAATGTTTTCTCTGGCGTGGTTTGTCAGCTTCTGCAACATACATGCTTTATGATCCTATGTTTGTGGGCCAAGTCTTTCTGTGGCCCGCAGATGATGGATTTAGCAACAGTGACGTCAAATATTGGTTTGTGGACTTCTGTTTGGAATTTGGTCATCACCATCTCAGTATTTTTGGACTCAGAAGTGATGGACGAGGGATGGATCTGATTAAAACTCCCCCAAACTGTGCACATCATAGACTGTATGAAATAAAGGATAGACTGTATAGATTATAAAAGATGGAAGTGACCACTGTGATGTGGACTGTTGATTTGGAGACTAAAGTTTGCTAACTCCTGGTCAACATCTTGGAGCTTTTGGAGTAAAATGTTTGAAAGAGAGGGCTGAGAGGAATGAGGAGCAGGGTTGCCCACCCACCCATACTAGCCTGATTACTGCTCCCCTGTGCAAATCATAAGATCATTTGTGACCATACAAGTCAATCCATACAGCCATGCCCCTAAATGTTGCACATTAAGGCCTTATTTCTGTGTAATGATGGTGTTATTTTCAGATGGATAACCAGGACACTGATCAGAAGGAGGTAAGTCAACAAAAAAATTAGCATGACTTAAGGAAAATGTAGTGGTGCTTGTTGGTACTGCGCTTTAAGGCACTTCTGACCCTTATTATAACTTTGTGTCTTCATACATTTGAACAGATGGCTTTTATACAAATTCACCTGCTGTACAGTTGTCATGAGGGGAAATGAGGAACAGAGGCCAAAACAATTATTTGTACCAGGCTGTAAACATGTTTGTTTCTGCTGTAAAGTTGGAGATTTTAACATGGTGGTCTATGGGGATTGCGTCAGTCTTGGAATCATTCTCAAGTGGCCATTTGAGGAACTGCAGTTTGAGCGGCTTCTGTTATCAGGCCTGAGGTTGCTGCTTGGTTGCTTTAAGTTGTTTTTAGAAACGGATATCAGATAACATGATCATCTGTATTATTTTAAATATAA
This sequence comes from Amphiprion ocellaris, assembly GCF_022539595.1. Lineage (NCBI taxonomy): Eukaryota > Metazoa > Chordata > Actinopteri > Pomacentridae > Amphiprion > Amphiprion ocellaris. Next base: position 12,348,943 of record NC_072777.1, read on the forward strand.
AGTTGGGCATTTTAACTTGGGGGTCCATGGGAATTTAATTGCTTTTCGGACTTGCTTCAAGTGGCCAATTGAGAAATGGCAGTTTATTGCACTTTCACGTTAGTGTCATCTTTCAGAGCTCTGACCATAAAGACCAAAAGCTATGAGTAAAGCTGAGTTCACTCAGTCTGATGTGTCTCTGAGCCAACTGACAGCAGGAATTTAAGGCTCTGTGATCACCTAATCTGTCATAGTCTCTATCTTGAAAACCATAAATGTCACATATGTCATCCTGGCATCACATGAAAGTGTAGAAGACTTGAAGTGTATGTGACAGGAAGTGCATGTAAGGGCTGCAGATTACTTCTGAATTTATATAAATGGGTAAGGTCTCTCAGCATTCTCTGGAAGACGAAGCGGCCTATTTTTCAGACTTCACCATGTTGCCACACACCTTTTCCCCATGCTGAACGGCTTATTTTCACCTCTGCTTTCCTTCTTTCTCACCCTGCCTTTCTCTCCCACTCTGTGTGGTGGTCTGTTTAGTTCTGTCTCCAACACACTCTCTGTGTGTTGCTCTGTCTTTCTCAGTGTCTGTCGTCCCGTCATCCTCCCCATTTCTACCCTTAATTTAACCTCACTCTGCATTTCTTCCTCTCTCCCACTCTGTCTCTCTACCAGTCAGCTCTGGGCTGTTTCTCCGGTGAATCTTCCTTCTAATTAGCTATCATCGCTCTGCTTCCTGTGCTTTCTGACACACACAGAAACACACACACTCTCAGCCGGGACATGTAGCGGCGCCGTTTGTGTGTTTGTGTGTGTGTCGTTACAAGGCTTTACTAGTTTTGGTTACATGACAGGGATGCGCTTCAGTGGCTCTGCTGAAATACACACAAACACCTACACAGACGCTGGTGTGTGTTGAGTGTTGAAGTGTTTTTAGTCCTTTAATTTAAGGCTGGTATCTGATGGATGGATGGATGGATGGATGGATGGATGGATGGATGGATGGATGGATGGATGGATGGATGGATGGATGGATAGATAGATAGATAGATAGATAGATAGATAGATAGATAGATAGATAGATAGACAGACAGACAGACAGACAGACAGACAGACAGACAGACAGACAGACAGACAGACAGACAGACAGACAGATAGATAGATAGATAGATAGATAGATAGATGGATAGATATATGGTATATAACAGCCTGAGCAATATAACACCTACCTGTCTGTCTGTCTGTCTGTCTGTCTGTCTGTGTACAACTCTCATTATTAGTCACCAGCCTCAGCTCTTTTTGCCTCTTCCCTTCACTTCCTTTCTTTATTCCTACCTACTTAAACTGCAGTTCTCCCTCTAACTTTTCCTTTGTTTCTTTCTCTTCTCCTTCCTTTCTACCTTTTTCCAACTCTTACTTTCCTCCATTCTCTTAAACTTCCTTCCTTTCTTCTGATTCCTTACTTCTTCCTTCATATGTTACGCCTCTTCATGTTATATTTATTTCCTTCCTTCCTTCCTTCCTTCCTTCCTTCCTTCCTTCCCTCCCCTACATTCATTCTTTGCTTGCTCCTCCGTACCAACCTTTATCTTTTTGTTTTCTGACCTTTTGTTTCATTCTTCCTACCTTCCGTCATTTTCTTCCTTGTTTCATCCAATCTTCTTTCCCTTCTGTCATTCTTTTTTTTTCTTTCTTATTTTCTTTCATCTTTCTTCCTACCATCCCTTCATTCTCTTCTTTCCTCATTTATATTTTCTTTGATTTCATTCCTATCTTCCTTACTTCCCTTGTTTCTTCGATTTTTTTTCCCGATGACTTTCCCTTTAAAAAGTCATTGTTTCCTCCTCCTTCCCTGCCTTTCTTTCTGACAGTTTTTCTTCCTACCACACTTTCCTCCTTCCTTTCTTTTTTCTTTCATTCCGTCTTTCTTATTTTCCCTCTTACTTCTTTTCTTTCTTTTTCCTCCCATCTTTCTTTTTCCCAATTCTCTCTTTATAGTTTTCATTCTCAATTTTACTGTTATTTTGCTGTTACAGTTCTATTTTGCGCTCTCCTTCTTGTCTTAACTTCAGAAAACACACATGGAGAATTGCAAGGGTTTTCACAAGAACCAACATGCTGGACGAAAATACACCGCTGTTCTCATTTTCAACGTTAAAACTACCCAAACAAACAAACATCTTTTTTTCTTGTTTTTCCTTCAGTTGGCACGTCTACTGTACCTCAGGTTCTTGTCTTGTTTGCTGATAGCACATCCTCCTCTGCTGCTGTCACGGGGGAACTTGTTGTAGAGGTATAAAAATATTCAGACCTCCAGAAGCCACAGCGTTACTATTATGAAGCCAGAAACAGCTGAGAAATTATTACCAAAGACTCCTTAATCTAGAGTCCAGATTTACTTTGATTTATCGTGTTTCCTATTTTGCTTTAAGCTCCTGTTGTCGTTCTGTGGTGTACACAATGTGCTGCATGCAGACAGCGACATGATGAACTGCTGCACCGTGTGGCCATTTTCTGGACGTTACTCTTTTCTTTCCTTTAGCTTTCTTCTTTTTTGACATTTTCTTACTTTCTGTCTTCATGTCATCCCTTTTCTTCCACTAAGCTGTAACTCTTTCTTCTTTATCATCATCCTTCATTCTTCTGTCTAATTTTTTTGTTTTTATTTCATCTTTTCCTGTTTTTTCCCCTTTTCTCTCCTCTTATTATCTCCTTTTACTTTTTGTAATGATGCGTCTCTTTCTCTCTGACTATTCACCTTCTGCTGACTCACTGATGTAATAACACACAATAACAGCATCAACAAACAGAGAGGATCACACACATTAACGTACAACCATGCAAACGCGCATACAGTATATGGTTTTTCATGTCTGATATTATCCACAAAACCAGCAGATCTGTTCAGAAAGGCAAGAATCCAGATGGGATAAACACAAACAAACACAAACACACGCTTGCGCAGAATGTTGCATGCAGACTGAACAGTTGGTGAGGTGTAATGAGCTAATCTTCCGCTGTCGCTCTCTCCCCCCCGACTCACCCTCCTCCCCTCTTCTCCTTCCTCCCTCCCTACCACGTCCTCCTCCCTTTTTCTCTTTCTCCTCTTTTGTCTGTCTCGCTTCACCTTTCCACCTGTGCCTCTCTTCCTCCCTCGCTCTCGCTCTCTCTGGTGATTTATTGGTTGTCAGGTTGTTCTCTGCTGCAGGGGCTTCTGGGACGCCGTCAAGGTGCCCAGTGGTCAGGTAATGACAAGTGTGAGTGTGTATGTGTGTGTCTGTTAAGAGTATTTCAAGCTGCCTGTCAAGCATCTGCCCCTGCAGCGTGTGTGAGTGTGTGTGTGTGTGTGTGTGTGAGTGTGTACAGCAATCATCTTTAGACAAATTTAGCTTTAGATTAATTAACATTTAGATTAATTTATCAGCCATATGATGTACGGTAGTGACTTGCCCGCAGCTACCCACACCTGTCTGCCTGAACTGTGTGTGTGTGTGTGTGTGTGTGTGTGTGTGTGTGTGTGTGTGTGTGTGTGTGTGTGTGTGTGTGTGTGTGTGTGTGTGTGTGTGTGTGTGCAGACCTGCTTGCCATCCGCCATGTTGCAGGGCAGCAGCAGGACCTGGGAGGCAGGGAAGGTGGTGGACAGAGACAAGCAGTGCTGCTGCTGACGGATCTGCTGCCCGTGAGTGTACACCCACTCCTAGAGAAAGAAAGACAGAGTTAATCATTTTTTTATCTTCTCTGCGTCTTAAATGTTGTTTGTCAGCTGGGTTTTTGAAAGATGACATTTTCGAGCGCTGCTATAGGTTTGCTTTTGTTTCCGATAAGCGCTCAGGAAGATAAAGCCATTCAGGGAGAGGTTACAAAGAATTAGAAACAGGTACCAAAATGACCTTCAATGCAATTTTAGTTTGCCGGAGAAATGACAATAAAAACATCATCAACAGACACCCAAACATAACGTGATTAATGCAAAGCTCATTCCAAAACCATTGGTATTAATTTGCTGCTACAACAGCCTCCACTCTTGTGGTTTCAGGCTTTAAACCAGACCAGCAGGGATTTGTTTCCCATTCAGCCACAAGAGTATTAGAGAGGCCTGGCTCACAGTTAGTGTTCCAGTTCATGCCAGAGGTGTTGGATGGGGCTGAAGTCAGGCCGGTCGTCCACACTAGAGTGGGAAAACATTTCATTACAGATTCGGCTTTGTGTACAAGTGTGTTGTCACTTAGAGAGAAGAAAGAGTCAAACACAAAATGCTGAAACAAAGCTAGAAGAAGTGTGTTTTATATAACACTGTATGTTGTGACATTTACATTAAAACTAAAGGACCAAGACCAAACATAAAAAGCAGAAATAGACTGAAAGTGGGCAGAAGTTTGTATTTTGCTCCTCATTGTACATAACTACAGTGAGACAGACTAAACACAACAATACATAAAATTGGGCTGAGTGATTTGGGTAAGATATCTAATTAAAAATGTTTTCACAGATGTCAGAATTTCATTGGCAACTTAATTTTTAAAGTTTCAGTTCAATATTCACAGTGTTCACATTATGACTGACTCACATTGACCCACTTTGGTAATTTTTAGCAACTTTGACAATTTTTTTTTTGCTATACACTCTTTATCTCTATGTAAACCTTTTTAAAATAGTTTTAAGTCTGTCCATTTGTGCTGCTGCCAATCAGAACACTCTAGTAAAAAATAAGTTTTACTCTTAATTAACCCTTTTTCCTTGTTAAATAAAGATTCAATTGAATAAAAATAGATTTAAAATGTGATGGATCATGAGACGCATGAGACACCTTCAAAAGTTGAACTCTCACTCAAGGACGACAGCATGAATTTGTCAAACCGTTGGGATGACACTCAATCTCTTGCAACCCTTGTGATTTTCTATTTGCATAATGTCAAACCACAATTTAGATTTAAAATAATGAATTGTTCAGCCCCAAAATAAAGCATGCTAGAAACCCCTGGACCCATGACAACAATGAAACTTAGAATAATAAAAAGCCATATACAGGTTACAAATGATGTTAGTCATAATGGCTTCAGTAAGTAGGGATAGCAGAAAATTCCTTACTTTTACCTGACTACAAATTTGAAAATAAAGAACACTGTTGTGCTGCTACATTTACTCAATTTTTTTTTTTTTCCCGCACTGGACACAGAAACATACAGACATGAATAAAGACAGATAAGAGCAATGTTAAGATGACTAATTAGGGAGAACAGATCAAAAATTGTTAAATTCTTCAAAATAAAAGCTCCCAATAATGAAAAATATGTTCTATTGTAGGATATTCTCAATCCTGTTCTTATAATATATTTCCAAAAGCAAAAAGAGGAAATAATACTTTGGATACGACATTTTTCTAATCTGTTATTATTCAATATATATACAGAAATGTAGCCTTTACAATATTCAAATACAAGCATACAGTGTTGTAGTAGTAGTGGTAATGCTGATGTGTATTCATCACTACTACAATGGTCACACATCCTTCGTACTGTGTGATATGGGTGTGTGTGATAAAACATTTATGTGCAGCTCTTTCAGTCTGAGGCTGAGCTGCGGGTCACACACACACACACACACACACACACACACACACACACACACACACACACACACACACACACACACACACACACACACACACACACACACACACACACACACACACACACAGGCAGCTAATGCTAAGGATTGGTCAAGGTTCAACGTAACAGCGCCCTGATGTATTAGCGATCATGTAAGAGAAAGACGTGTTGAGAAAGAAGATAAGAGCTGAGAGCAGCAACAAACACACACAGTACAGACAGAGACTGTGGAACTAGGTCAGGGGTGTTATGGTAACTGGAAAGATCCATGGATGATTCAAACTGTATATGTGTGTGTGTGTGTGTGTGTGTGTGTGTGTGTGTGTACAGCCTCAGGGAACAGTTAGTAGAAAGGTCACAGCAAAATTAATCACATCTTGAAACATCTAGAACACACACATGCACACATTGATATTAAATGCATGGATGACATATATTTTAGTTAATGATTTCACAACAGTGATATCAACTATTTAATTTGGTTTTTAAATTATTCTCATGTCATATTTTGAAAATAAGACATCATTAGTATATTTCATTATCATTAGGAGGAAATGGAAAATGCTGTGCTTCGGATTCTATTACATTTCTTTGACAGTTAGTAGTTACTTTTAAATTCAGATTTTACATGCATTAGAAAAGCTTTAAAAATAGGATGCAGTCGTATAAATGTATTTCCCTGATAGTGCTTGAAATAGATTAAATGAGCTTCAGTAGACAGAGCAATGATAAAATGCTACTTACACTTTAATGTACCAGCAATAACAATAATCAGCCAGTAACTTCACACATACTGGTTTAACCCTCCTGTTGTCCTCATTTACGGGCACCAAAAAAAATTCTTCCCTTGTCTGAAAAAAAATCCAAAAATTCAGTACAAAAAAACTCCCCAAATTTATAAAAAATTTGCAACATCTTCAGAAAGAAAATTCCAAAAATTGCTTAAAAGTTTCCCTTAAATGTTTTATTTTTTAAAAAAATCCCCAAATTTGGCAAGAAATAAAAAATTTGAAAAATTAAAATTGTAAATATTTTCAAAAAATGAATAAAAATCTTCAAAAAAAATCATAAAAATATCTAATGTGATTTCATATATATCAGTAAAAGTTATAATATTTTCTTTAAGAACATCCAGAAAAAAAATCAACCAAAATCCAGTGAATTTCGCTGGATTTTGGTTGCTTTTTTTCTGAATGTTCTTAAAGAAACATTCTTTTAAATCTTTTTTTTTCCACCAAAAAATGTTCAAAAATTTCCCCAAAATGTTGAAAATGTAGAAGTTTTCACTGTGAAAATATATATATTTTTTCCCACATTTTCAAACTTTAAAACGGGTCAGTTTGACCCGCAGGACAACGGGAGGATTAACTCTCAGGAGACACTTTTTGCTTCACTCAGGACTTTAGTTTATAATGTAGTCATTTTAAATCACCATATTACTACTTTTACTAGAGTATCCGAATACTTCTTCCACCACTGGCAGTAGCAAAATGTGTGGCATTTTAACTTGATAAATAACTTCTGTCAAAACAGTTATTAATTTTGTCCGTGCATTGATTTTTCAGTTAATCATTTCAGCTTCAATGGTTAAATTTTGAGGAAATAATCAACGACATTTGCTCATTTTTCTGACACATTATAGATTCTTTACGAGATATCAGCGTGGCTGCACTGCTGACTCTCCTGTATGAAGCAACGGCGGGTGAGAGCTGATTTGGGGGACGGTGGGAGGTCTTTTTTCAAATCAGCTCTGTGATGTATGACGTTTCATCTTGAATATCTCAACGCTGCAGGGTTTATTTCATCATATGATTGATTTATTGAACTGCAGCAAAGAGAATGACATTGGAGGTTAATTGGTCCCGTAGCTCAATAAATCATCACTCTGCTGGAGCCTCGCAGGGTTCAGCCGGTACGTTGACGCGCACACTTAACATTTAGCCTGAACACAATCAAACCAGTAACCGCAAGCTGTCATGTGAGCAAGTAACCTGTTTACCAGGTCGAAATTTGTGCTATCTAGAGTGTCATTTCTTTGCATTTTTGCCTTAATTATTATTATTAAAACACATTTACAACACCTACCTTACTGTATACTCTCCCATAAATCCTGCTATAGTCTACCATCATCATTATGCTTGTTCTCTGACATTCCATCTTATATTCTGTCACTCTACATTTATTTTATATTAACATATAGATATATTTATCATGCAGTTCCTACTAAAATGCATATTTTTGTGCAAATGTCAAACAATTTTTAGCCCTTTGCTCATAATTATGCATTGTTCAAGGAAATATTAAATAGGGAACTGCTGCTCACTGATTTAGGGTATTCTCTACACATGACCGATTTCACTTGTTCTTGGAATTTATTTTTCAGTCTTCTGTAAGAAACACAGCTGAATGTGAGGGAGTGATGAGTGGTTGATCAGGTCTATGGTGTATATACATAAACAAGTGTATTAGAAAAATGTTTGAAGCAGGTTCCTCACTGTGCTTAGAATCACAGGGTGCAGGTTAACACACTCACTGGTTGTACAGTTAAACATGAAGCAGGTCAGCTGAAACAAAGCCTGCACACTCAGCACAAGTGTTCCCTGGATGAATCAAAGGTGAAACACAAAATGCACTTTGGCTCAAAATAAAAAAAATAACGATGACACCTGCAGGCCTGTGCACCAAGCTTTGAGTGTAAACTGTGTTTTTCCTTAAAAGTCACCTGAGCCACCTTGCTTTCATGCACACATTCACAGGCGACAGCAGAAGCGATAAAACCACAACTTCATGCCTGTGCACTCATTACATTTAGAGCAAATTGTGTTCAGAATGATGGTTTTGTGGCCCAGTGGGTCGCATTTCATGCCCGTCATTCTCCGATCCCTTCAGCTTATATTTCTGCTGTTATACACAGCTGTCCACCCTCTCATTAATGGAACCATATAATGGATTTGAATCCTACATGATTGACACAGCAAGCATTCTGGTCTGTTTCTGCTGCTGCAGGTTTACAGATCAGTCTTCCTGCTTCTGCTATTGATTTTTCCTTGTATGTGAATGCTGGTGCAAAATGGCGTGTTAAAAGAAATCCTCTCTTTGTTTCTGAGGAATGTGTACAGTGGACATTTCAGCTCATTGTCTGATAATTACACTGCAATAAATCTGCTGGAAATTCTATCAGTTTTAACAACATTTTCTTCATTAACTTTATTAATGAGAAACTCAAACTGATACCATTGGCAGTCTTTCAAATATTGTCAGTGACATTCTAGACATGCAAAGCCAATATATTTTTCAGAGAGTCTTTATGGCCTTGATTGTGAAATTTGAAACCTTGAAAAAAGCTTCTTTCAGACATGCTCTTTTCTGTTAATCTGACCCGAACGTGTTGGCTTGAATGAACATCCTGCTCGCTCTCCTGTAAAAGTTGCAACAGTAAACTTACTTGCCATGGACAAGGGACAGACTTTAAGTTTTGAAAGTGATTTGGGAAAGCTTTTTCCACATTTCAGCATCAACCTTCGTCCAAAAACAACACATAGAGAAAAAGACAGTTTCCTGCCAAAATTGCAAACACAACCTTTACTGCAATAAAAACAGATACTGACGGCTTAGATTAACGATGTTCCCCAATAATGAATGTAAATTGGTTTTTCCCCCCAAGACATTAACAGGAGCTGAGGTAGCAGAGTAATGAAGCAGCAGCATCGGAGAGCAGCAGGATCCATATGAGTCTAAAGCAAGAAAGTTGTGTGCATCTGCACACATGAAACAACAGCAGTGGTAATTTCATCAGACACTTATAATTATAAATAATCTCCAGCAAAGAGACAGGAGAGGTCAGGATCTAACACAGTTACAGTTTTTGCGATGTAGTTAATTATTGTAACATAGCAGTCGTCCTCAGGTTGAGTCCTGAGCTCCATCTCAGTGTTCGGACATTTTTATTTTACAGTTGGTAAAGTAACAGTTAGATTATCATCGTGTCTGGAGAGAATTATCAGGAAATCATATATAAACTAGTCTGCTAGTTATTTAGAACAGCTGCTACTGATATATATTTAGTTCTTTGTTATGATGTTATTATTATTATGTATTACCTGATGTACATGATGCATGTCTGAATCACAAAATAGTCACACTAACAGACTGATTAAGCAGGAATGTTACATATTTCTTATCTGTAAGGGGTTGAAGTGTGAATATTTAGAACATAATTATTATTAAAGTTGAGATTTGATACCTACAAGAAGTTTTGGATTTGTGACATATGGCTGCAGGCCTGATTAAAGCTCTACCAGACCCTGGACTCACCACGACTGTTGGAGCTTCTTCTGGTTGTGGTTACAACTTTAGAGTTACTTTAAATATCTGCACAGGTTGGTGTCACACAGTATTTCATTAGTTCAAAGTTTGCACAAGATTACATCACCTGCCTTGATAGCCCACCATTTACTTTAGTCAAAAGTAAAAAAAAAAAAAAAAAAAGATGATACCCTGCACAAGCTGCTACTAAGGGCTTCAAATTGGTTCCTATCCACAGCACAGACATCTTAAAACTTAACAAAAAATTAATGCCTAACATCCTGCTATAACTTTTGTTTCTTAAACTTAGCAGTCAGTGTTGTAAAGGTATGTAAAATAGTTCACTTTACAGTAAGTGTTTGAACAAACTATACCAATGCTGTCCATTTTCCGCAGAGGATGGTCTTGACAGCTCTTCGTTTGAATCATAATTTTACAGGAATGTCGGCCAATAGACACCAATAATATAAAGAAATATAATATTCCTTCTACTTGAATTTCTTCTTTTAATTAGACTGACTGAGAATATTTGCAGACCCCAGGGGGAAAATGTTTTTTTCAAACTGACAGAAAACTAAATTGAACTCAGTTCTGTAAGTTCAAAAACATTCCCACCTGGGAAAGCAGACTTCTGAACATGAACAAACAGGGATTAAGACTTTTCCTCCAGGGCTTTCTCAAGTTCATAAGAGAGAGATTCTCATTCACACTCACGCACATCCCAATGGTTTTCCTTGAGAGTTTAGGGGTTTGAACCAGCAACCTTCCAGTTACAAGCCGGCCTCTCAAGCCCTCAGGCAACTCAGCTGCTGACACATTCGCTTTCTGCACGCCGGCTTGTTAGACCGAATCACAGCCTCCACACTTGCTCTAAACATGGAATAATGAGAATCCTACGGGTATTAATTATAGCTGAGAGAAGGGAGAACACATACACACACACACACACACCCACACACACACACACACACACACCCACACACACTGGATCTTTGGTGTGTTGCTGTGCTAAGTAAAAAAAAAAAAAAAGGAACACAGTCAGAGCAGGTCAGACATGTATAAACACAAGGAAGAGTAAATAATAACCACGATCACACAACCACATGCATGTGCAGTGTAAACACCTGGACTTGCACACACAGTTATATGCTCACACACGCACACACACGCAAACGCACACACACACACACATCCCATCCTTTGATCTGCTCACAATCACAAACCTCTTCTTGTACATTGTTGAGCTCCCAAAAATAAGCAGGGCACAACAAGGTCACAAGCACAAAGACACACACAGCTGCTGCTCTAACCTAATTACGTTGTAGCCTAACAATGCCCTCATGCAGGAGCCTTATTTATATTTACTGATGACAAACGAGGGTAAGTGAGAGGGAACATGAGGAGAGTTGAGCTTAAGCAATATTTTTGGATCCATTTTAATCAAAAATTGTTTGTTGTTGTTTTTTGAACTCACCGCTACACATTTACAGCTTCTCAGTACCATCACAGTCACAGAAAAAGCCACTATGCAGAGAGTTTCCCAAGTTATTACAGCAGAATTCAAAGGATTCTGATGGAATTACATTTCTTTTTTATGGCTTTATTTTTTGTTTTTGCAAACAAATAATACCGCCACTAGTCAAGATTTGACATTAGCTACCAAAGACAGAATTTTATAAACTAAAATCTCTCATCTCATTTCATTCACAAATTTTAAGAGTTACTCATGTCTTTATGCAAATACTTGCAAATTAAGACTTCATCAAAGTCTTAAATTTGTAAGTATATGTTTTTTTAAAATATTTTTTATAAATGTATATAGAATATAAAACATATATATTATTTCTCATTTAATGAGAGCTTTTCTCTTTAAAAATGAGACCTTTCTGCATACTCAAATACATGTCTGTACTTAAAGTTAGAATACTCAGCTCTAATCCAATGTATATTTTGTCATATTTAGTGAATATCTCCTCACAGTCCGCTGGCTGTCCATTCTGTGTGCCGAAAAAAAAAAATCAGGTGTTTGTATACAACCCTGCCTTTGTAAATATGAAACAAATAAAGCTTGGACCAACCCACACAACACTGTTTCTGTGCACATTTTTGCTTGTTCAGAGGAGAAAGATGGCTGTGGTAGTGAGATGGGCAACAAATCTGGGTCATTGTTAAATGAATTGCTAAATACATATCAACAATGTCTCCAGAATCACAGACTCCATCTTTAATAAAAGCAGTGACCAAAAAGTTTATAAAGCAGCTGTACTGCTGGTAATAAAAAACAATATATAACCAGAAAACAGATATGCTTATACTTTCCAGGTGCTGGTAAACTTATTTCCATTTGTAAACTTTACATTTCTTCAGTCATCCCCTGGTTTCCTCCCCGTTCACAGTTGGAAGAGCTACAAATTTTCCTGTTTTCCAGACTCTGCTATTGTATTTCTAACTCCTGATCGACCCACCTGGTTGATGGCGGGGACCCCCTCCGTTCCTATGCAGGGGGCTAATGTGAGGACAGGTATGTCCTGGCCCTCCACCCTGCGAGACTCCAGACAGTTCTGCCTCTGTCTGATCACCCCCGACTGTGAGTCCGAGTCGTCTGGGACCCTGATGGAGACAGAAAGCTTCTTTCAGTTAAGGTGTTCATTGTATTGAGTAGATGTGGAAACTGGAAGAGCAAAACAAAACTAAAACTACACTAGAACCACTGGAGGCAAGTCAATAGAAATATACATATACAGTGTTTGATTAACTTGACCCGATGCTTTAATATCCAAGAACTAATGTGGAAGTACCGTAAAAACGTCTTCATTTTAAAATACACTGACAGCCTCAGTGAAATGAGACAGAAGACCCCAATCAACTCCAGCATGGTCTCATTAACTACATCAAGATATCACAGTTAATTTGACAGTAATTTATCAGTGTTTGCAAAAATCACTTGCTGCACCTTTAACAAATCCGCTGAAGGCCACGATTCTCTAAACTCATTACTTCAGAAAGTTTCTCGCTAGTCTTCCTCTTTGATAAACTTTCTCAGTCCTTCTTGTTAAATTCTCAGCTGCGCTATAAACTCGGGCTTAAGCCCTGTAGCATTAATTCAATCTGCTATCTCTCTCTGTTTTAATAACCCGTTAAAGGTTATTCTGCTTTTTAAGGGTCAGGTCTGTCTTCCCCTGAGAGCAAGCCTGTTAATTCCATTCTGGGGGATTAACACCAGCCTCCAGTGGATAAATGGGTATTTAAGTGTTCGTGTGTGTGTGTGTGAGTGTGTGTGTGTGTGTGTGTGTGTGTGTGTGAGAGAGAGAGAGAGACAGAACGACAGAAGAGCATTTAAATGAGTGTTTATGTGTCTGAAGGTATTTGTATTGGCAGGTTTGTGTGCTTGCAAGCAGTGTGTGTGTTTTCTATGTATATGAAAGAGTCACTGCCACGGCTTAATGTTATAAAGCGTGACTTTGTGTTCATGTGTGATTGTACGTGTGTGTGTTGTGTGTAGATAGGGCAGTGAGTCTGATGAACCGGTCCCCCTGGGAGTTTAGCCAATCAGGACAGAGGGAGTGATTTAAGACACAAAGACAGTGAATGAGGTGTTCAAAAAGACATAAAAGTGAAAGTGTATAATGAGCCAGTGTGGCTGAAGGTGGGTTTCCACTCGTTGCAGACGTGAAATTTGACAGATTTTTGTTCAAACCAGGATGTAAATATTGCATGACATCTGCAAACAACACATAGCACTGCACAGAATTCATTTTAGTGAAGGTGCTTTGCTTGTCTCTTATGTATTTTTCAATTAAAGAGCTTCATCTTCATTTCAACGGGGGATGACAATACGATGACAACAGGCTGTTTGATGGAAAGCTGTATAATTTACATCTTGTGGCATGCTGATGTTCAATGACTAGACATAGCTCCTTTCTGCTAATAAACATGCCTACGTGATTGTTTAGCCTATGTGCTTTTTGCCTCAAAATAAGAGAATCTGCACACAGATTTGGAATTAAACTTCTAAACTCACCTCCCCATTACTTGCAGCTTTGCCTTCCATATTTTATTATAGCAAGTGTTCTTTTAGAGTGTGAAAATCGAGGCTAAAGGTGGAGGGACTAGCATTCAAAATTAATGCAGCAGAGACAGGTATGCTGACGTATAGTCCTTAATAATGGTCGGCTGTGTCCCATCTTTCAACATCCAAGATTTGAGGTTATTATGCTGGTTTTCTGTTAAAAAACAGGTTCATTTCTCAGGTTTGACAAAGCTGTTTCACAGCCACAAAAGAATGTATAGTATATATATGATTTTCACGCACAACCATCTCTAAGGTTTACAGAGAAAGGTCTGAAAAATGGAAAATATCCAGAAAGCAGCAGTACAGAATACTATCGCTAAATGCACAACACGTCCAACCTTGAAGAAGATGGGCTACAGCAGCAGAAGACCACACCAGGTGCCACTCCTCTCAGCTATGAACAGGAAACTGAGGCTACAATTCACACAGGCTCACCAAAACTGGACAATAGAAGATTGGAAAAAAACGTTACCTGGTCTGATGAGTCTCCATTTCAGCTGCGACATTCAAATGGTCAGAATTTGGTGTAAACAACAAGCATGCATGAAACCATCATGCCTTGTATCAACGGTCCAGGCTGGTGGTGGTGGTGTAATGGTGTGGGGGATATTTTCTTGTCACACTTTGGACCCCTTAGTACCAAATGAGCATGGTTTAAATGCCACAGCCTACCTGTGTATTGTTGCTAACCATGTCCATCTCTTTATGACCACAGTGTACCTATCTTGTGATGACTACTTCCAGCAGGATAATGCACCATGTCACAAAGCTCAAATCATCTCAAACTGGTTTCCTGAATATGACAATGAGTTCACTGTACTCCAGTGGCCTCCACGGTCACCAGATTTCAATCCAGTAGAGCACCTTTGGGGTGACGTGGAACGGGTGATTTGCATCATGGATGTGCAGCCGACAAATCTGCAGCAACTGCGTGATACTATCATGGCAATATGGACCAAAATATCTGAGGAATGTTTCCAACACCTTGTTGAAAGTATGTCACAAAGAATTCAGGCAGTTCTGAAGGCTAAAGGAGGTCCAACATTTTACTAGCAAGGTGAACCTAATAAAGTGTCCAGTGACTGTATAACTTTTAACAGACTGATTCGAATCCCCCATGATGACTAAACTTTATGGTACAATCAGACTCATTTTCTCTTTGCAAGTTAAAAATAAACAAATGGGCATCAAAAATATATTAAAAAAATATTTTAACAATGAACCAGACAGTAATAATCGGCTGTAAAATTTCTCCCTTCAGTTTGCAAACTCAGCAAACACTTTCCCTAGACACACACACAGACACACAGACACACACACTTACTTGAGCTCTGGGTAGACGTTGTCCAAGTACCACTTGAAGGATTTACACTTGAGCTTCTTGCGGAGTTCCACTCTGCCTCGGATACTAGTGACACACAAACACACACAAACACACCACAGCAGACAGTCAGACTGACAGAAAGCAGCCAGATAAACAACAACTCAGAGAGCCAGAACCTTTTATGAATGCTCAGTTCAGAATGAATAGTTGTAAGGTACACAGAAAACAGCAAAATTGATGCAGATAATGAAAAACTAATGATCAACCAGGACAAATTATGCAGGTGTGTGATACAAAAAGGCAGTTAAAACCTTAAAGCTGTGCTTAAATGTCAGCTTTTATCTGACAGACACTTGTAAACACTGACGTTTCAGCACAGTTGTGTGCTTTAGTGTGTGCCTACTGTGTGTGTGTTTCTCACAGTAACTTCTTTTTATTACTGATATCCCATTTGGGATAAAAACACTGGTCTCAGATAAACCATTAATTTTAAGACTTTTAAAGAGGAACACAGCAGGTTGAATGTAAAGATTTATTCTCCTCTCTGGTTAAACCGCTGTGGGCCAGCAAAAACAAAACTTTCAGAGGGTGTGAAATTACTCTTTACGGTTAAGGAAATGTTCTGTTATTGTCTCTGATTGTATTAATCCATTGTGGAACTTAATAAAAGGGGCAATTTAATGGTCACATTCCTGGTTCACAGTATTTTTGCACCACTGTGATGAAGGGCACCCTGCTGAAGCATTTCAATCAACACAGAAGCTGTGGTAGCTATTAGAAGCAGTTTATGTTTATGTGTTTATGTTGATTAAGAAGAGAGCGTATATTTCTCCAAGTTGCAACAGATTGTATAATCCACTGTTGTTGCCACTTTTATGGCAATTTGTGCAAGTATTTTTTATGATGTTTTATTTTCTATTTGATAGTCTGCAGCTGATATTAAGGGCCACTGACTGTGTATAAAAGATGGACATTGCCCCTGGGTCTTAAAGGGAAGCCGACAGAAAGTGCCTTAAACCTGCATTCTTTCTAACAGCCAGCAGGGGCAGACTCCCCTGGCTGCAAAAACAAGTCAGTTTGCATAGAAGTCTATGAGAAAAATGGCCCAACTTCTCACTTGATTTCTCATTTCATTATGGTCTCAATTGCTGAATTCAATATTTTTTAAACACAGCATGATGTTTGCTTTGTAAAATACGATCACATTTAAAGTACCATAAACTAGATGACAAAGCATGGCATCTTTTTGCATAGTGCTACTCCGTGATTGACAGATTGCTAACATACCATTGCAGTGTCCTTGACTTCCCAGTAAGATCCACTCCTTACACATTATTTCAAAATACCAAGATGGCAAAAACCAAATGCTGAACTTGAGGCTTCAAGATGGTGGTCCCCAGCCAAAAGGTGACCTAACAGCCACTGCATTATGTCTGTAATACACATCTTATGCTCAAGATACATTAATGAGAATGAATCATAGCTGGGGATGCTGCAACTGAACAGAAATACATTACCAGTTCTACCAAGCTGTGTTTGGTTGGTTGGTTTTCCAACCAGCAGAACATCAGTCGCATTTCATTTAGCGTGGTAACTACTGATTGATTTCATTGCTAATTAATCTGTTTGTTATTTTCTCAATTAATTAATCAGTTGCTTAATCTATACAAACTCCAAAAAATGGTGAAAAATGTGGATCAGGGTTTCCACAAAGCTAAGGTACTGTCATCAAATGTCTTGTTTTATACAGAACCCAAAGATATTCAGTTTGTAGTCATAGATGAGCAAAGAAACTACAAAATATTCACATTAAAGAGGTTGAACTGAAAGAATTTAGGCTTTTTTCTTAAATTACTGATGAACTGATTATCAACATAGTTGCTGATTAATAGTTGACAACTAATCGATTAATCAATATGTTATTGCAGCTCTAATTTGACAGAAGACAGAAGTGGAAGCTCAAAACTCAAAAGTGTGAATGTCACATGGGTGTGTGTGTTCTTACTCTCCATAGGATTTTCCTCGTGCTGCCGGGCGAGCGGAGTAGTAAAAGAGACGGAAGTCGTCCATCCACACCTCAGCTGTGCGACGTGTGTTCCTGTCACACACAGACACACATTTAGAGAAAAGTAACTCTGTTCTGCAGAAAATCAATCAAACCTTTTTTACGCTGACTTTGTTAATGGACTAAAACATACTGAATATACCAGGATAAATACTGATATGTTTCATCATTATTTTGCTGAACCAAAGCAAAGAAACTGTGTCGGTATTGTTGTTTTTATTCAGCACTATCTGGAGCGTGCAGGTGTGAATGTGTTTGACAAAATTCAATTTGAAACAGAGAAGTATTTCCTTAATCACATACAAGCACTCTAAACAGAATGAGAGCAAACTGAAGAGCTTCATCACAAATACAGTATCATAATTTGTGTTCTAGATGTTTGGGAAAGATATTTAAATTATAAAAGCATGATAGATAGATAGATAGATAGATAGATAGATAGATAGATAGATAGATAGATAGATAGATAGATAGATAGATAGATAGATAGATAGATAGATAGACAGACAGACAGACAGACAGACAGACAGACAGACAGACAGACAGACAGACAGACAGACAGACAGACAGACAGACAGATAGATAGATAGATACTTTATTAATCCCAAGGGAAATTCAAGTGTTCAGCAGCTTACATAGGACAACATAAATAACAAAAAAGACAGGACAGACAGGTTATTAACATTAACATTAAAGGTTAGTATTTACAAGTATATACGGTTCAGCAGTCTGGACTTTGTGATTCTGTGAGAGGCTGCAGAAAGAGGAAGGGAAGAAGCAAGTAAAAACAGATATCAGCAGTCTCCCACTGTTCACCCGCTGCCTTTAAACACACAGCTGGTGCAGAAACAACAGCCCACCCCCAGAGGTGGTCTGGCTGGTCCGACCACATTCTGATGGCTGTGTGCACCTACACCTGCCTTAAAACACGCACTGTTCCTTAACCAGATAGTATAACCAGATGTAGCTCATGCTGAAAGTGGCATCACATGTAGGTCAGACCACCTCCAGATGTGATCTGACTGATCCCATCCCTGATGATTGGGATGTTTTCTACATTTGCATTAAAGAATCACGTTTGTCCTCATCCTGATAGGATTTCCAGACATAGAATCATGTTTATACCAGGTGTAAATCATGCCTGCTGCTCTATCTCATCAGTTCAGTTCTGTTCAACTCACTGCACTTTATTCACCCACACAGCACTAACAGTGAAGCATATTTCTCTATCTCTCATCCCCATTTACTGCTTTTTTCTCATTCTCTTTTTCCTCTCTGTCTCTCTGTAGTAATTAGCTATTAGCAGAGTTTCTGTGAGCTGTGAACGATCTCATTGAAATGACAGAAACCCTCCATTACAGGCATTACGCACACTGGCTGTGGCAGTTTAATGAAAGGGGAAGAGAGAGAGGATATGAGATGCTTGTAGGCGTATAAACATAAATACGTGTCACATGCAGGCTTACAATTAAAAGCTCTCATTGCGCACACACATACACACAAACACAAGGTCACAGTAACAGGCCTCGGCGAGGGAGGAAACAGCATAATCTTTGTAATCGAATTATTAAGCAGCCCTTTTTATTTAGCATATTCATAATCCAGACTGCCAGCGCAGAAGCCTCCAGCTAATTAACCGGCAGAGCAACACACGAGCAGACAACAGCAGCTTTGTTTGGGAGAACAGCGTTGATCACAAACATCAGGCCATCGTGATACGCATAAAAGTCATCATCTTCCGCACAGAACAGATGCTGCCTCGGTAACGGCCAACAGGGAGTGAAATGAGCGACTAAAAAGCCTAGTTGGAAAAAAAAAAGAAAAAAGTCTCAGCGTTGGTGTGGATTAGCTGGTTGACACAAAACAATAAGTTTATATGAGCCGTTTGGCTGAAGCTTCGCTCCAAAGTGCCGTTCAGCAGCAGGAGAGCTCATTTTGGGAACTGAACCCTCCAGATTGGCATTTTTAGTGCCTTGCTCTGCCCATAAAGCCACAAAGGGAACTGAACTCCCAACCCTGACAGTGTTAATGCCTTGCTCACATGCTGAGGTTTATGAATTACTGAACTGTTAAAGGAATAATTCACCAGATAAATCTTCAGTCTGTGGCACTCAGTGGAACCCAGAAGTTATTTAGTGATGAAGTGCTGCAATTTAGTTTTTGGTAAACTCACTTTCCTCGTCTTCTACTTCAGTTTGTCATGTACAGTGTCTCCCTGAATGCCTTTCAGTACATGTGTAGGCTAGATATTGGCCTTTCAGTGGATATTAAATAACCAAAGGGACATGTAAAAAAAGGTTTCAAAAATTGTAACTTCTAATCTATAAAAGAAACAGTTTCCCAATTACATACACATTATTTAGTGATTGTTCCTTGCTGTATGATATTATGAGTAACACAGCACGCAGTAATGTTGATTGTGTTCTCGATTCTGTAATCTGAATGGAACCAGAATCCTCATTGTAGCCTTGATTAATCTATTTATACAAGATCAATTCACATACATTCTGAGCACATTAGTCCTGTTAATGGATTATTGGACTGCCTGTAAACATCTTTCAGTGTGAACTGTTTGAAAGGGGCAGAGAACAGAATACAGCTTATGCTAATAGGATAATATTGTACTCGCAGCTCAAAGGCTCCCAGGCAGCTGTAAATCCACTTTAACAATGATGTGAGCAGTGTTCGGTGGCTGCGACACACAGCTCAGAGTGGAAACATTTCACATCTGTTTCCTCTGTGTGCATTCAGTCAAACACTAATTCAGCGGGTGAGAAAGTTAGTGGAGTTGGGTAGGTAAACACACACACACACACACACTGAAGAACTGTATGAATTTACAGAAAAGACAGACAAGTTATTTTGTTAATTAGGTAGCAAAGTTATTCAATCAGGAGTTTAGTAAGTACATGGGCTGGGCAGAGAACCCATTTTTATATTATGGAAACCAGACAGACCTGATTTTATACACATAATTCATTTTCTACCATGATAAGTGTTCTCAGACAGGAGGGCATGTTGTGTGGCTGAGCAGACACAGATAAGAAGAGATCCATGACACTAAAAGTCCTGAAAACACGAGTATGTCCGACAAGGAATCTCCATGGAAATAGTTTTTATCACCAATTTATTCTGTAATTTAAAAAGTATGACAGCAAAAGTGAAGAAAACTCCAGACAAGTGGTAAACTTCAGCTGATCTGTGGCTAAACTTCAAACTAATCTCACTCAGAGCAAACTGCATGTTGTTTATGTTTGCTTTCTATTTTCAGTCAAAAAAAAAAATCAATCGTGTAAAAAGAACTACAT
The DNA here is from genome assembly GCF_022539595.1 of Amphiprion ocellaris. Taxonomy (NCBI): domain Eukaryota; kingdom Metazoa; phylum Chordata; class Actinopteri; family Pomacentridae; genus Amphiprion; species Amphiprion ocellaris. The sequence goes on from NC_072777.1 coordinate 12,369,611, forward strand.
GGCAGATGATCAAACTCCTTTAACACTTTGATCTTCCAAATGTCAGACAGACAGTCCTAATCCATTTGATCCATTCAGTCATTATACTTACTCATGACACTGAGTTGAGGAAAACTGAAAAATTCTAATGTCTGAGCATCCTGAGGTGACAGAAATCAAGCAGCGTAATAATGAACATCAATCAGTTTTAGAGTAAAACTCATTCAAACTAATTTCTGAAAGTTTCTGATGAATTAAATATTTAGAAATAGACAAAAGTGATTCAGATGCTTACTTGATGTATGTGTTGGCGTTGCCCTCAGGAAAGACGTATGGGTGTTTCTTCCTGAAGACGTGACCCACTCTGCTGCAGGGCAGGATCTCCAGACTGCCGCCACACTGCCACACTCGGAACGAGATCTCTGCACACCACAGACACACACTCAAAACGCTGCAAATTCATATGTGATGATACCATTAAAGTGTCACATTTTACTATTATTTAATTTCTATTTGAAGTTAAACAAACAAACAAAAAAACAGAATAGAAACTGTGTATGTTTGATACTTGTTACAATAACTGTCACTGTTGTTTCTTTTCATGACAAAACAACTGAAGCCACAATCAGTTGACTGAACACTTAAAAATCTATTTAACCTGATATCTGGGAGCAGCCTTCATGTTGTTCCAGCAGCTGTAAGGCCTTCATGTCAAACACAGAACTGATTATTCAAACTGAGAAAATGTAAATGGGGACCCACTTTGTTTGATAGTGAAGATTTAATATCTAACAAGTTTATTGAACTCTTTTTTCAAGTTCACTTAACTCAGATGGTTTCACATTTGCTAAAGCTCACAAGATGAGTTTGTAGTTATCAACCCAAAGCTTAGTGAACATCACATTTCTAAGACAGCAGCACTGCCTGACAAACAAACATCCTGTTTAGGTCTGGCGATACGGGGACAGTTCGGCCATTTTTACAACCCAGATGCCCACAGTAAGCACCTAAAAGGGTTTCTATGTTTTTTAAAAGTAGCCTAACAAGTAAATGTTCAAAAATATGCGAAATAGGGTTTTCCAGTTAGAAAGAGTACAAAAACAAAGAAGCGTTGGTATGACAATGCTTTTATATTCAACTAAAGTAAACAGCCAGGATTCTTCATTACCCATCTCATACATGACGAAGTATTTATATATATATATATATATATATATATATATATATATATATATATATATATATAGAGAGAGAGAGAGAGAGAGAGAGAGAGAGAGAGAGAGAGAGAGAGAGAGAGAGAGAGAGAGAGAGAGAGAGAGAGAGAGAGAGAGAGAGAGAGATAGATAGATAGATAGATAGATAGATAGATAGATAGATAGATAGATAGATAGATAGATAGATAGATAGATAGATAGATATTTTCTTATCATTTATGAGATGTGGCTGCTTGTGGGAGCTTTGTTCAGCTGAATATAAAAGCGGTTTTCTTACAACAAACGTCTCACAAACACCTATCTCTGACACAAAGTCAAGAGCAGATGTTAAGTTGCTGTGTAACTGTTCTTCAATCTGTAATTTATGCCTTGCTTTTACTGTGAAGCATTAGTGAAAGGTACTCTTTAAACATGATCTTTTAAGTCCATCTTTTTCAAGAGTATGGTCTTGCTGCACTCATTATCATTACATTTTAGGGGAAAAAACACCTGTTGGGGTGTTTGTATTTCTCTAAAAATCTGCTCTATGTGGTGTTTTTACATGCTAGAAGTCATATCCTGAGTGAAATGAACTGTCAGTGTCATGGATGAACATTTCCATCTGGAATCTGCAATGTAACGATGACCGTCTCAAAAACACAGATTCAGACGTTTGTGGTTTAACATGTAACAAACCTAAGGTAGAGTGCTTAGCCCGGGATGCAGCAATGGTGTCCCTGTACAACAGTGTTAAGGGGAACGTGTTTGGTGGAATATGCTTACAAAATGAAACTTTTTGCATAACTGTTGGAAAAACATGCAAAAACATTCCTCTTAGACAAATGTTGGAAACATTCTTTGGTGATCTCAATAACTATTCCCCACTGGTAGTGAAACAGGAGGAGACGGCTGTCAGAAATATGCCACCAATAGCAGGCTTATTTCCACCATCTACACATGATGAGTCAGACTATTGTGATGTGAACTGGGTAAATTTGACTGCTCTCTCTCTCTCAGTACCCAGGCGTTCTGTTTATTTGAAGCTCTGCCTTTTATGTTCTTTGTCTCTGTGGTAGTTTTCTATCCTGCACATCACAGCTAAATGGGCCAAACCTCCCTGAATATTTGATGACCTGCTGACGGACTGTGATTTTTTTTTGTCGGTGTGTGTGAGAATGTGTCTGTTAGTGTTGTGTTACCATTAGCATGAGCGTTGATTATTCCACATGCACTTTTTGTGTTCGTATGACCTGTTTACACTGTGCTCAGTCTCTGATGTGAGCACAACGCACAGCTAACGTCACTTTAATTCACAGTTCTTTGTGCATGTATGTGTGTGTGTTAATTAACAGAGCTAGCATCTGTCTGTGAGTTGACTAGCGAGGAAGAGAGACGTAGCAGAGCTTCCCCAAAGAATGAGAGGCTGAAAACTTCACAAAGTTTTACAATAACTGAAGCAGAGAGATGTAGAGAGAATACGTGTGAAAGGAGGAGAGAGAAGAAGCGAAAATTAGAGCGTGGACTGGGTTTGATGCGGAAGAGAACAGAGATGGAAGTAAAGATGAAACACTAGAGAGTGAAAAGGAGAACAAGATAAGTCAGCAAGACACTGAGATACTGACACAGAGCCTGTGAGACTGATGGAAACATGACAGAGAGCAAATGAGTGTGTGTGAGAGAGCAAAAACAGGCTAACAGGCTCTCATTGATCTGAGAAAAGCAGGAGTACAGTAATCACACACACACACACACACACACACACACACACACACACACACCTACACACACACACGCACGCACACACGCACGCACACACGCACGCACGCACGCACACACACACACACACACACACACACACACACACACACAGGGTTGAGATGACTTGAGGCAGGTAGCAGCAGGAGAGCCAGATGTTGCTGCTGTCAGAAAGTAAAGATTTTTTTCTCCTGAATGAAAAGTTCACCTTCGTTCAGCTGATATTGAAGGACCTTTGAATTTCAGACAGCTAACTTCCTAACTTTGCACTGTATTTATTAGCTCTCATCATGCTGTGCTAGGTTTTGGCAAAAACTAGCATTCAAACAATTGCAAATGATGCAAATGAACCAGCCAGTCGTCGGTAAAGCAAGCATCAACTCAGTCATGATCTGCCTTTGCTTAAAAGCCACCATAGAAACATGAATCTCACATAAAAGCAGTCACGCCAGTCAACATGCTGAAGGTATAAGTAATATACATTTTTCCTCTGCAACATATATTTGCTAACATTTATGTTTCACTTACAAATGCAACGTTAAGAAGACAGACTTACAAAAGCACATAGTGAAGAAACGACTGTGTTGCAATACTGCCGCTCAGATTAAAGCACCAAAATGCAGCTACCAGGCATCTTCCTCTTTCTTCAAACCAAAGGAGAAACACTGAATTCATTAAAGCTTTGTGTACCAGCATGAACATATCAACTTGACATACTGTTTATAGTTGGATACTTTTAATTTTAATATTATCTCCCACTGAAGAAGACCTTTGTGGCTAATGTTACAATTTCACCAACAGGATGCCCTCACGGTCGTATTGGATTTTTAAAGGATTCTGTATTAAAGTGATGAACAACTTTCACTTGTTACTCACTAAATTCACATAATAAAGCAAAAAACAAATTTACCTGCCTGCTTATTTTATCCAAGGACCATTTCTGAATTGATTTTTCTGAAAATGTACAGCTTGAAGGATTTAGTATTCATAAATCCCACGCACTGTTGGATTTTTGTACTATTCACTTTACCCACCTTTTTGTATGACTCCTTATTTGGCTATGATTTTCAATTTGGCAGACATTCAACAGATTTCCCGAAATGCAAATCAAAAGCAGGCGAACAAAGACTTTAAGGTGAGCAAGAACTGAAGTAGTTTTGCCCAGAACAAATTATTAACAACATTTTCTTTGCTCAATGCATTTTATGTTAATTTGAGTGACATTTTTTGTCACTTGCTGCAATATTTATTATCAATAGTTGTCTATTAGTGTGGTCTGCTTCATGTCTTTAAGAGAAGCTACTCCTAATGTCGACTCACCAAAGTTCTCCCCGCCCCAGATGTCCATTGCGGTGTCGTATTTGCCGAGATGATTGAACCAGGACCTGTCAATCACAAAGAGCCCACCTGCAATGATGGGAGTCCTGCCAGAGAGGGAGACATGAAGAGAGACAAAAACCCAATGAATGGACAAATAGACTGTCTAATTACAATTTTCCTCCTGAGCCACCTGAAATTGAGTCCAGTCTCATTAGCATCGCAGGACTGACGATGATATGATGATGAGACTCTATGAAAAATATCCAGAAGCATAATACAGTATATATTTTAGTTGGATACAAACAAACAAAGTAATATTATTATTGAGCAGCAAACCTGTCTGTCCCCACCTTTTTGCTGCTGACGTTTGTGTTTAAATTCCCCCAGAGGATCGTAACCTAATCCGGAAGTAAGGAGCTTCTGTTTAGGTGCTCTTTGTGTTTTCAAGAATAGAAACAGGTCTGTTGGTTTGCTGTGGTACACACACAGTCACTCAGCCACACAAATGCAGCCTGAATCATGATCTGGACAATGTAACGAGTGAATAGCTGAAGGCCAGCATGCGTCATCAAATACCCTCTGTTTATCAACAATTATCCTGCCGTCACCGCCCTCAAATAGCAATCGCTGTGTGTGTCTGTCAGTGTGTGCATGTCTATATGTGGGTGGAAGTACATAAAAACCCCTTTTTCAGGCTCAATTTGTCCTTGTGTGCTTAAAAGAAATGTACGTATGTGTGTATGGAGAACTTTAGTGTCTGTGTGTGAATGTGGGACTGAAGAAAGTGAGGAAATTAAATAGCATAAAATAACTTGGCAAATAAATGGAATGAAACAAGGCGGGTGCATTTTTGTGTGTGTGTGTGTGTTTCCTCTATCTATGTGAGTACCAGTCAGCGAGGGCTGTTAGTCCACAGTTTCAACGCTGATTAGAGAACATAACTCTGAAAAGCAGAATAAGGGTTAGATGCTATGGAATGATTTTTGTGAACAGTGGATTCACAAGTATAGTGTACAAATTAGTCCCTGTATGTTCCCAGATGTTTCAAACTGACGTCCAGGTGCAGACACTTCCTATCTATCTACAGTACATGTATCTCAGTATACATACACTCATCAGTACCCATCCATCTGTGAGAACCTAACGTGCTGCCGCCACTAAAAAAAGACACACACCAAGTCACACAGTCACAAGTTGGCGCCGCGATAAATCTGGGTTCCTGCCACTAATCTGACTTATGAAGAAGGAAGACTGCCAGAGTTTATTATTTATAACTGTGTGCGTGTGTTTGCTCGGTGCCATCCCTTTGTTTGTTTGTTCATTTCTCCACAGCAAATGATTTGTCAGGCATCGATGATTTGAGTTTGTGTAAACTTGCAGGAGATGAAGTTTTTCACTGCAGCAGTGATAGGTCAAAGCAGGGTGATACATTTGTTACAGACTGCTGCAGAGAGGACCTGTGTCATTCGTCATTTTAGCAGCGGAGGGCAACCTCAGTGCTGCAATTAACCCCCACAGACATGGATAATGTGATTTTGTAGATGTTGTTATTATTTTTCCAGCTTTATTCCGATTCTGAGGGTTTTAATGTAATATTCTGACTGTAGATCTTTTCTACCATATTCATATATGTATTACTGAATTAAGTGCTAGATACAGTAAATCACATTAACTTAATAATGTCAGTGGGTCTTATAGCTATGTAATCTGTGCATATATTCTTTATATTTTTCAATATTGCAAATATTTTGAATGCTGTGTGACTGTATGCTTTATTGTGACATACATGATGGTGCAGCTCAAATTGGGACTTCATGATATCATCATTTTAAATTTGAAACCTCATAGTTAGACGTTAAAACTTTAATTTGTGTGGAGACCTTTTCCTTCAACAGACTGCTACATTTACTGTGGCCTATTTGCTGCTAAGTGTTGTTGTTCTGAGTAGCAATTTGCTACCTTTCTAACTGTCAGTGCTAATAGTCGGTTCACACAGAGATCAGCCACAACATTAAAACCTACCTGGCAAATATTGTTGAAGTTCCTCTCACGCCACCAAAGCAGCTCTGACCCACCAGAGCATGGACGCAGGACCTATATATTATATTGGCAGTGGATTCTTTAAGTACTATAATTTGTGAGGTGGGGCCTCCATGGATCAAGCTCGCTCTGCTGCAGCAACCTGATGCTTGATCAGATGGGGATGGAGAGAGTTTAGAAGCTGGATTTATGTCCGGTGCTCTTTGTCTTTTTCCACGAGATGTTCAAGAGCAGTTGTAGTAGTGTGGTGCATTACCCTGCTGGGGGCGGATGCTGGTGTTGGGAGTGTTACCACCAGGAGGTGGAGGTGCGCTTGGTCTGCAACAATGTTTAGGTGAGTGGTACAAGGTGGGGAATCTATGGACTGGACTTTCCACAGATGCTCAATCGGGCTATCCATCAGTGCTTTTTATGTTGTGGCTGATTAGTGTTTTAGTTGAAGCATTAACATAAAGATGACAATACATGTAGCTGCTAAACCTTCTAATTTTGTGTGCCAGGCATAATAATAAAGACCCTATAGAGACCTTAAAGTCTGTAAAATCAGCTTCTGCTCACAAAACAACAACAACAAAAAAAAAAATGGCACCATTCAAAACTATAAGGCTGCCATAAGAAGACAAAACTCACTCAGAAAATTGACAATGGGGTCAAAATTTTATGAAAACAAACGAGGACCCACACACCCAAATCAGTAGATATATATATATTTATTAACTTCACACAGGCAAATACTGCACCGGGGAACCATACTGAGGAAGGTGTGGACAAACTGTCTGTGCAAACTCTCCCCTGTGCTTATAATTGCCTGTGTAAAGTTATTAAAGCACAATATCTACCAAGTCTTTGGTAGAGTGCAATGCTTTTTGAATATATTTCAGATACCCACTGAAAACAAATACATTAAGAAGAGACACTGGAAACAGCTCTGTAATAAACCCTCTATACTAGCTTACTTGACTACATACACACAGATCTGATTGACTTCTTATAGCACTTGAATAATTTGAATTAGTTTCAGCAATATCCAGGAAAATATGTGGTTTCATACATTTAAAAATACTGCAAATTAAATATTTTTCATTCCCTACAGAGACTGCTGAAAACTTTGCCTGTGCTGTGCTTTCCCTGGACAGATAAGTCTGAAGACAAACACACCCACAGAAACACACACACACGCACGCAGGCAAACACACACACACAGGCACACCACACGCACGCATGCATGCACACATGCACGCACGCACGCACACACACACACAGCACAGACCACATTTAGCACCAATTAAAACTCTCCATTCAAGCTTGAAACTAGAAAGTGAAGATCGGGGTTAAACGCACACGTCAAACATTTTTGGACAAACTTTTAAGTATTTATTTATTTAATTTCCTCCATATTTGGCGTATAGTTAGGAGACAAGGAAGTTAGAAAGAAAGTTACTCATTAGAAACCAGCTTGAACTTCCAGGTTTTAAATTAATCTAATGGTTTCATCTGTTCAAAATTCAAGCAACAGACATTTGCTAAATTGTTTCTCCTCCTCATATTGCAGTACATCAGTTCATTTTCATTTACATTCCTGTTCTCCTCTGTCTCACTCTGCCACCTCCTCTTCCTTCCTTCGTCTCTATTTTACTATTTGTCTGCGCTCACTTAACGAGCTCTGGGGTCGGGTTAGGTATCCTTCCTGTTTGTGTGTAACTGTGTATGACCATTACACTGTTTAAGTTTTTGTGTATGTGTGCATTACTTGATTGGCTGAGTCGGGTCGGTCCTTCGAGCTCTCTGTTCAGACGACAACTGCTCCCATTTAAAATGGAGACTCCAATCAAAACCTGAGAGAGAAAAAGAAAGTATAATACGTGCATTACATAATACTCTATATAGACTGTACTGCAACAAGACTTTATTCAGTTAAGTTACCAGGATGGGCTGGAGTTGCAGGAGACACACAGTTAAAAGCCGATTTCCTAAACTTGTTATACCTTCTGTACAATATTCTGATCATCTAAAAAAAAAAAAAAAACACCCACTGAGCTAAATTTTCTTTCCTGGTGTCACGGAAAATGTTAAAAAATCTGCAACAAATGAAACCTAGTGAGAGAAAGATAGAGGAATTTATATATTACGATCAATTAACTGACTGATAACATGAAAACTGAATCATTTTTAATGAAATATTTATTTATATTATTATTTATACAGTATGTCAGTCTTCTGAAGTAATTCTTTGTAAACCATCTGTTTCTGTATGGGTGGGTGTACGAGTAATAAACAAATATGTGCATGTGTGTATTGCTTTGTGTAGGTGAGTGAGTTAGCTGACAGCTGCAGGCCAGAGAGTTGTTGCCACAACACTCCTATCCCCTCTCTGTGTGTGTATGTATGTACAAGTCAACATGTGTCTATGTATGGGAGTGTCTGGATCAATGAAAGTCCTTCTTATAACCATGTTTTTTTATGTTTTGAGAAACTGCTTCATCTATAATTAAAATGTCCTTTATGAGACCAGCTATCACCACTGATTCCCCTTTGTGGTCTTCGTGTGTATATGTGTGTGTCGGACAGGGCTATTATCAGCATTGATTGGCAAATTGCTGTTACCAAAAGAGAAAGACTGGAATAAGACAAGCTAATGGAAAGAGAGAGGGACTACGAAAGTCTTAGAAGAGATTGACTTCAGAAACAGTGGAGGATGATAAAGGGAGATGAGACAGAACATTGTGTGTTGTTCTGACTTATTTTCAGGCCATTTAGTTTCAGCTCATGTGTATCTGCAGAATCTTGCCGAGCTAAAAGGAAAAGCGCTCCCCAGGGATTCTGTTCAACATGATCAGTCTGTGATGCTAAGTGCATTAATGGACAGTCAATGATTCATCCTCAACTTTCATTGCTATTAGTGATTTCCTGGGATCCAGGATTATTTATTACTGGACTGCACATACAAATAATTATCTGCATCCTTTGATACAATGGAGGAGCATGGACAGGTACTGGATATTTACACTTAAATGTACTCTGATTTTGCTAAATGTGCGAGGAAGTAAGAGGGGCTGGTTTCTGAAAGTCATAAATGCATACAGTTGCTCATATTATCTAATGACAGTTTCTTTGACAAAACATCACAGCTAGTAGACCGTGTACATAAAAATGGGAGAGAGGTTAACAGCAGCTTATAGCAAACAAGCACCAACCTCCACCTGGAGAGAGCAAAAACTGTACTTCCTTAAATGGCCACTTGAGGCTGGTCTAAAAGCGAGCCAATCCCCATAGAGGCCCATGTGAAAAAAGCTTAATTTAAACAAACAATGTTTACCAGCCTAGTACAAATAAAGAGCTTTGATATCTATAGCTAATTCCCACATTAATGACAAGTCTACAGGTGGTGAATTTTTAATCTGTCTCACCCATATATAATGTATATTTAAGACTTAAATTTAGCTCCACACCAGCTTCCTGTCTTTCCTTATTCTTGGATTAGTGAGCAAAGACGAAGTTAATAGGAGCCTGGCACTACCAAGATGATGATGGCTGGAGTCGCCACATGGAGCTTAAATCTGCTCTTCAGGAACTCTTGGGTAAGGGGTAGTTTGATAAGAAAAAATTAACCACCAAACTTAAAATTGCACAAGTGCAAGCAAAAGATGACATTTGAAGAGACACTAAAATACATTCAGCATTGCAAATGTATCCACTGTGAAAACCTAGATTTATTTTGGCAAATATGCCAAAGTTATTTGTTCTGAAATGTTTAGATTTGTGCCTCAGATGATTTTTGCAGCTATCTGCCATGTCAAACTGATTTCTCAGACATAAACATTTAAAAATAATAAACCCATAGGATCATTGCACCCCCTGATGTCTGTTTCTATGAGGTTATCATCAAATGAAACTACTACAGATAAACAAATATGGTCAAGACATTTTGATATATATTTTAAAGATAAAATCATATACAAGGAAAGAAACTATTCAGGTTCCCTTGGAGATCCTTCTTGAGTCATTAAGAACCTTGCGAGTCATTTCTAGGGGGAAAAAAATATTTCAAAAGGCTTTGAGGTTCAGTACAGAGGGAACAGGTTCATGAACTCATCATCAAGAGCCTCCTTGAATCAGAAACCCTGAGGGGTTTCTCTCTGTCATCTAAAGACACCCCGAAGGCGCCTCACAGCTATTTTTATTTCTCTGAGTGTTGGTGGAAGAAAATGTTTCCATACCTCCACGGAGATCAGCAGAGGCCGCCACATAGGCAAAAGTATCCATGTTGATGATGTCGATGACCGGGCTGACCACTCGTGTCGAGTCCTGGACACACAAAAAACACACATCGGGTTAAAGCTTTAAAGGAAATAAAATGAGGTGCCAAAGAAAGAGAAAAAAGATCTTTAGAAATACAAAATAAACATCTGAAAGAGAAAACGAGAGAGCAAAAAAGCGAATGTGTTCCTCTGTGTGGGTCATCAAATTCTACTCCAATAAATGAGATTTTCACTCCAATGTGTGTTCATCTGTGTGTAAAACAGTCCGTGTATTCCAAGGTCATTATACTGCACCACACTAAAAGTAATTTCAGTCATTCAGCACCAATCATGCACACAGCACATTCACTGAGGTGAGAGTGACCGCTACCTCTATTCACTTCAATTCAGTCCCAATTTATTCACTTTACCAACATTAATGTCAGACTATTGAGCCATATGAATTCAAGAAATACAGAGAAGTCTTTCAAATGAAAGCAGCATCCATTAAGGAGAAGCCAAAGAAATTATCCACACAGCGAACACAGAGTCACCGAAGACAAACACACAAGGACATTATGAAAAGTTCTTACTTGTGGAGAGTTTTGTGGTATTTCCTTCAATTCATGCTGGACATATGCAGGGTAAGAAGACTGCATTGGAGCTCATCTATCAGGACAGTCCTTACACTGATGTTTTGCTGTTGTCTTAAGATGTTAATTCTAGTAATGTATCCACAGAGTTAAACTTGCATTTCACTCACGAGTAAAGCCTGCACCACAAATATGGCTAGAAGCTGCCTGCAAGCTGACACAATACAGTAAAAAAGTATACATTTTAAGTCAAAATCTTAGCACCTGGGGAAGTAATCAATTAGTTACGGCTAGAGAGTCCTTTATGGCATTATTTGCAGTGTGATGTCATTCTGATGATTCTTGTGCTCCTGCATACCCTTTAATTAACATAATTTTCTGGTTTGCTCCACAGACGCTACACTTTTCTCAAGTAACAGGCAAGCTGCTAACTGCCCCCTCAGTTCTTCAGTTTACATCAAGTGCCTGTTTCTGTTTTACACCACACGATTTCCAGCGTTGCTAAGAATTAGTACAGGACAAAGGCACTTTTATTGACATTTTCTAACTAACCCTAAAAGTCTTTGGAATGTTTACTCTTCTGTTCATCTAAGAGTTCAAACGCAAAGTGATAAAAGGTTGTAATTAGTCTTTTTTTCTGTTAGGTTCTAATAGGCATACTTTTAAAACTCAAGAGAGAATCAGGATTGTTGGTTTAATCTGCATACAGTTTTTCAGAAGAGGAACAAATAACAGAATTTACCATAATGTTAAGATATAACTTACAATATCAAGTCAAAACCTGCAATTGAGGATTGCATTCCTTCCTCCCTTTGAAAATCCAACTACCAACAACTATTTAGTAAAGAAATCAGACATAAAGGCAGGAAGGCTGCAGGATAAAGAAGTTGTTGTGTTAAGTGGGAAAATTTTTAAATAAATGGATAAGTTAATGTTTATGCATTTTGGAAAAGTAATGTTTAATATTTGTGACTGGTTAATAAGGATATAGTGTTGTTCTTTATATATCTAAGTCACAGATTTACAATGACCACACAACACAACACAAAAATGGTTTAAAATGGAGTAGTATCAATACAACAAAAATGCCCATATCCCTTAACCTGGTGTAATCATCCATAAGGCAATAAGACTCTTATAGATTTAGTTTAGTTATTGCCTCTTAACCCTTAAACAGGGTCCTAAATCCTTTTAAAGTGAGAACTGGCAAAAAGTCTGTACTTGATTTCCCTCATATTTCTACCTTGATGGCACCATTTGCTCTTTACAAGGATAAAAGGTATAAAACGTCTCACACACACACACACCCATACACACTAGTAGTGCCAGAGTTGCGCTCCCTGTTAAATCATGGAGTGTACCTCTATTAGTTTGGTCAAACGGCTGGATGCGTCTTCAGCCAGTGATATTACAGAGCAGGTGGAGCGGTTCTGGACCATTAGCTGCAGGGTCAGTGCAAGGGGACGCCGGCTGCATCCTTCTACAGCTCCAGCCACATTACAAAGCACTGTGTCTGCTTTAATAGCTGTTAGGGTAATGACACTGTGCAGCACTCAGGGTGAAGCATTCGCGACATTACTGTTGTAATTGGATGAGTGTTATTTTCAAATCACTCTGGAGCAGTTTCTTAATTTTAGCTATTCCTTTTTCTTCCACCTGACTTGAAATGAGAGCATTTGATGACTGAGCTGAGGAGGAAGTGACCCCAAAACAATCTGCATCACCATCACCCTTCATGCATCCCTCCTTTATCACTTCTACTTTAATGATTTTAGACTTGGAATTTGTAAAGGTGGAACTTTTAATCATTTATCGGAGGGCATATTTAATATGATTTGTTTTTTTCTTTGTCGTGTACAATGTGATGTATTATTTCTTTATTTTATGTTAAAAGATGACCTCACAGAAAGAGGAGTCTATCTGTTTTCTGTTTGTAATTCATTGTTTTTGTTTTCAGTGTTGGCCAGAGCACTTGACTATAGATGAGACTGTTTTTCACTTTGGTGGGAAAGCTAAACCGCTATTCAATAGTAAAAAGAACTCCGGCTTTACTGATTTTTGCAACCTTTCATCTGTGGGTCTTTTTTATCGTATAATGGCAGAGATGGCATTCTCTGCAGTTCTGGCTTACAGACAGCTCTCCTTGTGCATGTGCAGCTGCTGCAATTATGTCTGTTACCTTTTACTTTGTTTAAAACACTAAAAATATCACCATTGTACTGTCTGGAAAACCTCCTCCTATGAAAATCAAGTTTTCTTTGTTATCAGCGATTAGGAAAACACCTAAAGTGACTGTTCACTATATGCTTTTCTTGCACACAATTGATGTGTAATCATTTGCCAGTGATTACAAGAAGAATTGCAAATACTTCACTGTGATGAATATGGGTTGAGTCACAACTGAACAGAACCAATCAGTGGTAAAGAACAGGGAAATTGGTATTTATTCAAATGAGAACGCTGCAGATTTCTTTCTATTCTGAGTCACTGCCCTGACAATAAAATGACCACACAATAATTATATGGCATGGCTAGCAAAAGGTTTTGCTCATTCAACAGCAACAAATCCCAAAGGTTTTAGTTTCTTTCTGGCATCAACTATTTTCTGCTTCTGAAGGGAGACAGGGCAGAAAAAGTTTGAGAACCACTGGGTTAAATGAAAGAAACCCCGTACGATGAAACACACTAAGGAATGAAAGCTAGTAGAACAGATGATGACCTGAAAGTCAGGCAAGGCTTCAGCTCAGTATATCAGTGAGACAGACAATTATTTTTAGGGGAATAGGATTTTATGGTGGTCTGAAGTTTTGCCTGTGTGTGTGTGTGTTAACCTGGATCAATATCTCATACATTTAAATCTTAATATATGACTATAAAGTGACTAGACAGACAGTGACGGATGACTCTCGTGCATGAAAACACACACAAGCCGTGAGTATGAATATGGATGATGATGGTACAGCGGCAGAAACAGAACAGACTCTCTGGTGGATTTACTTATTGATCACTGTTCTACAGACTGAAGGTTGCGTATATCAGCAAAAGAACAGCTGACTTGATAAATTGGACAAGTAAAAGACAAGAGAGAAAATCAAGAGATGAGGAAAAGTGAGAGCAGAACGTGTGAGGACAGGAAAAGTCATAAGAGAGGACAAAAAGACAACAAGGAAGAAAAAAAGAAGGCGAGGTGAGGTATAGAGGATGGACATAAGAGAAGAGAAAGAGGAAGAGAACAGGTGAGGTTAGGTGAAAGAGAAGAAGCGTGAGGAGAAGGGAAGGGCAGATATGAAGAGAAAAGGGATGAAGGAGAGTGTAAAGGGTGAAAGGTTCGTTGAGGAGATGAGGAAGAGGTGGATTAAGAAAAGAACAGATCAAGATCAAAGATGGTTGGAGCTGAGTTCAAACGGAGAGAAAAGAAAGGTGGAATAAAAGGGAATAAGTGCAAGACAAGTGAAGAGGTGCGAGATAAGGGGAAGTAGGAGACAAGACAGGGACGTGACAGGCAATCAGAAGAAGTGAGTGGTGAGGAGAGGAGTCAGGAAAGGTGGCAGAGTAAAAGTAAGGACATGAGAGAAGAAAAGAGAAGAGAGTAATGACAGGGCAGAAAAGGAGACATGGGGAGACAGTGGAAGAGAAGAAGGCTACAGAAAAGGTTAGAGAAGAGCAAAAAAAGGGAGACTGATAAAAGGGTGGATAAAGTGGTAACAAGTGACAGAGGAGGTCAGGAGAGAGGAGATTGGAGGAGAGGAGGTGAAAGGAGACAAACGAGGTGACAAGTGAGAAGATGAGGAGGAGGAGAGGAAGAGGAGACACAAACAGAGGAGAGCAGAGGGGTGAGAGGGGTGAAGGAGAGAGTGCAGCACTTATTTCTTAATGAGAGGCAATCAGACCATCAGCTATTTTCTCTCATGGTGCGATTTCACCTCAACCACTGGAGTCATCACACACACAGAGACACACACAAAGACTTTTTGTAGTGCACTAAAGCGTTCCATATTTTTAAGACTGGCCTTGAAGTTATTGGTGCTCATAGTCCCCTTCAAGTACACGTGTAACTCTAAAATGCACTTTTCTCCAAGATTTGAGGTGTGAAAAATAAGTGGATTGTAAATTAGGACTGAGAGAGCCTCAAATGCTTTGTTGTTTGTTGGTGCTAGGGGAGTCGTGGTGTACCTGTTTGATCCTCTGCAGGAGGGGGGGCAGCCAGTCCTTGTTGACCTCACAGTGGCTGTCCAGGAAGGTGAGCACTCGGGCCCTGGCAGCATCAGCCCCCCGCACTCTGGACCTGATCAGACCTGATGCACAAACAGAAATACACGTTGTTTTTT
This sequence comes from Amphiprion ocellaris, assembly GCF_022539595.1. Taxonomy (NCBI): domain Eukaryota; kingdom Metazoa; phylum Chordata; class Actinopteri; family Pomacentridae; genus Amphiprion; species Amphiprion ocellaris. Next base: position 12,385,057 of record NC_072777.1, read on the forward strand.
GAAAGCTTCATGCATATCTATACATATAAACAGCTCCGCATATTAATCACACCTGTTTAAGCTTTAAGCTAACAGTCAGTTTCAGCCCACAAGTCCTCATGAACAACTGCTATTCATACTGTCACTGACAAAGCAAAAGTGCCATTTATACTGAACAGAAGGATTAAATGCATGGATGGAATGTCTTGTGAGTCGTGTACTAGCATGTGCAATTATTAATCCAAATGTAGAATTTGTTTCATCTAATGCACAGAAAAAAAAACAACTTTAAGATAACTTTTGTTAGTTGTAGCATCCTAACCTTGATAAGCAGATAAAGATGGGGCAGTGCCACCCAGTATATAAAATGAAAAGTGACAGGTTTGATTTTTATTACACAGTGGTGAATGGAGTTCTGAAAGTAGACAGATAATATAGACAGACTTTATTCATCCCCTTGAGGAAATTCAAGAAAGTCTGTATCATTTTATTTTTACCGTAGTAAAACTTCAACTTTTAGTTTTACTTGTGTTCAAGCTGCATCATACAGGAAGCATTTCATATTTCAGAATTCCCAGTTCAGACCTATAATGTACTAGACAGTGTACCAACCAGAACTGGCAGTCCTGCACAAGAAATAATAAAAACTGCACCTTTGATTATTATTCATGCTTTTGATTTACTTACAATATTTTGGGACGAAAGACCTTACAAATGAACAATGACAACCAGGAAAAAAAGAAAATGAAATTGAAAGAAAAAGTATTAAGACAAAGAACACGTGTATTTAAGACTGCTAACAATAAAAAACCATGTTATTATAATAGTGATACATCCGTCTAAGGTGGTGCGATTGTGCCATATTATTACATATTATCACCCTAACTTCATTTTAATCTTTTATAACCAACAGATTAAAAAAGTGAGGTATATTATTAAAAACACATATTTTACAACAAAAACGTAATAACAGTTCAATCACAATTAAAAACTACAACTGTTACCACTGTTATACTTTTATCACAACAACTAATAACAATCATGTCAAATATAATAAAGAAAATAAAAATAAAAACATTTTGACTAGAGTCAACTGACTAAAATTTCACTTCTGCATCCATTTCAGATGTCATCATCCCACTCATAGAAACAGTAACTCGGTGGATTTTCACCCAGGAGACCTGAGTTTGAATTTCGTCTATACACTCATTTCTTATAGTATTATATTCTGCCTTGTTACATTTTGACTTTGACTTTTGTTTAGTTAAGTTTAGTCACCAAAATTGCTTTGTAAGGCTAGGATTAAAGAGTCACATATTGTGCTCATTTTCAGCAAATAATCAAAGTCTCACATGTCTCACATGATTTTAGAGCTGTTCTAAATCTGCTGTTTTGCTTTCAAGGCCAATCAGCTGCTGCCGTTCTTGCATCCTTCAGGAAGAACACGCTGTCAGTCACAGTTTGATCAAGTCAAAATCTTACTGACTTGTAAAGCTGGGAGGCCAACTGGTTGTTGGGGGGCTTGAGGTATGGCAGAAGTAAATATCCTCATAATTTACCTGCTTGTATTTTATATCTCACACAAAACACAGTAACAATGGATATTCACCATATGGGACCTTTAAAACACAACAAAAGTTTAACTTTGTATGTTTACAAGATGATGACTGCACTGGACATTTTACATGCACTGTGATGATTGGAAGAGGTGGCAGATGTTATCAGGGTTGTTTATTAATGATGAGAGTGGTGAAGACAAATCTACTGAGCTGACTGGGAAGTGAAGGACGTTTCTTCTGGTCCATATATATACTAACAATCTGTGATGATAGCACGCTGATACTGTCTGAATCGAGCAAACTCTGACAGTCTAGACTCTTAATAACTTTCATAGAGTCTATTTATTTCTCATGTGTGTTCATACATACGTTGACGTCCAAATGTTATACATGCGCTTGGATGCAGTTGATATTGAACATAAAGCCTCAGAGCTGTCAGTGCTTCTTTCTGCTAAATTGAAATCCTCCACTTTGCCTACTGAAATTGATTCTTTTCAGGGCAGCAGATCGGATGAGACAGTATATATTGAAGTTTCACGCTCACGAGCTGTGACTATCAGTTAAACACACACAACCTCCATCATCCTCCTACAAACACACACAGACGTTAAGTCAAAGTTATGGGAGGAAAAGAAAATTTCCGGTATTGGTAGGGATGGAACCCTTAACCTTGGCAGTATTAGTGCCTTGCTCTGTTTATTGATGTCTGCTCTCTCCCTTTCTCTTTCTTTCTCACTGTAGCTCGCTCGCTCACTCGCTCTAGCAGTCAGTCAGCACAGGGGAAAATCGATGCAGGGCTCTTAGAGGCGCTGTCAGACATGGACACAACCTTTTAACAGGCGCATCGCACTCTGCATGTGTGTGTGTGTGTGTGTGTGTGTGTGTGTGTGTGTGTGTCCAAAGACAGAAAGAAGCGAGGAAGGCACGGGTTATGTCCAGGAAAGCAAATGCGTGCGCTGGCTGATTGCGGTTGTGTTTTAGTAAGGAAGAGAGAGACGGAGAGTGTGTGTTTGTGTGTAAATGAGCCTGTTAGGGAGGTCTCCCTGATGGGGGCCAGTGTTCTCTTCTATTTGGACTAAATGGTCTAATCAATACTCCCTGACATGGAGACATAATGTGTGTGTGTGTGTGCATGTGTGTGGGAGTGCTTGCTCTTTTCAATCAGTGTGTACACATGTGCAAGGGTGACTGTGCCATATTGTGTGCGAGTTGCCATGGTTGTACATGGGTCCATTGTGAGTGTGTGTGTCGGTGACATTGTACGAGGGGCTGTGAAGTTTCACGTGGCGCCGTTAGGCCGAGGCTCAGCCAATTAAAAATCCCATTTCATCCTCAATAAGGCTTTATTTTCTGGATGGAAGGACACACACACACACACACACACACACCCACACACACACAAACTGGACCCACGCACATGTAGACACACATGGATTTAAGCACAGACTGATGAAAGTGGACGCTCATTTAGTTAGGTACACACACACACACACACACACACACACACACACACACACACACACACACACACACACACACACACGCACACACACACGCACGCACACACACACACACACGCACAATGCAGGGCAGGCTGACTTTGTACAGAGGAGAGAGTGTTAATCTACATCGATAACTCTTAACTGTCTGCACCTACACGTTGTGTGTGTGTGTGTGTGTGTGTTTGTGTTTGTGTGTGTCTTCCTGTGCTTGTGTGGATAAATTTCATTTCAAAACCATAATGACGTCTTGGTCGGATCTCACAACTGGTCAGTCAGAGGGTTAAGACTTGGTCTAAAAGGTTAATGTTAGGGTAATGCTCCAGTCCTAACAAGCATTGAACAGAGGTGTTTCAAATCTGATCTCAGATATCAACCTCCTACGACCTGGCATTCATATCTTCTTTTTTTCAAAAAAGACTGTATTGATGATGATGATAATAATAATAATAATAATAATAATAATAATAATAATAATAATAACATACATTTAATATTAATATAATATTAATATAATAAACATAATAATCAGATATTAGATATTATCCAATTATTATATTTATTGGTTACTCCTTATCCCAAATAACTGGAAGAAATCTAAAATGCAAGCCCAACCAAAGCGTGGGTCTTAAGAGGTCAAACTAAATCCTCTAATTTCTCTGTTTGGGCTCATTCAAGAGGAGATGCAGCTAACTCTAGGAACATTTTGTGTTTGTTTACATTTTAGAAAAGTTGGAAGGCTGGAGGGTGCAGCATTTCTTAAATGGTATGAAAAACTGCTCCTGGGGTGAAACTGACAAAATGATGTATTCTGTCCAGTGAAAAGGAATTCTTGAGTGGTCTGTTCACTGTAAAAGCTGCTTGTGCTTCTCCTTTAAGAAACTGGATGAAGTCTGTTTTTGGCTGAACTGTGATTACACAGTGCAGATAGGAGACATTAAAAATTTAAGTAGTAAAATATCTATGGTATGTAAAGAAAACATTTTTTCCCAGTATTGTTAACACCTTGGATGCTTGGAAAAAATATTGTACATGTTGAAAATGTGACAGGACCAAATTCACCCCAGAAACTGCTTGTGGTTCAGTGGATTAAAATTTGTGAATACCAGATAGAATCATAGAGAGTAAGACATTTTGTCTGGTTATCCCTGATCTGAAGGGCTTTTATGCTAGATATAGACAAGTTGACGTTGTGAATGGCCACACTTGAAGGTGACGTGAAAAGCCAACTATCTCAGAGAGAAGTCAGACATAATGAATAGTTCAGTTGGGGATAATGGTGCACACTCTCCACAGAAGCATTTATGGTGTTGCATTTGGTAGCAGACTTCTAAGGAAATGTGTGACTAATGATAGTGGGGACTTTGAGTGAGGAGTTCAAACCCTGTTTACTTTCTCTGCGCTGCATGAAGTGGACTTGATTGGTGTGATTGTTGGATTGTTCATTTCAGAAAACTACCAAAATTGCAGGGCACAGCCCTCCTACTTCCAAAGCTGGAAAGGTGTCGATATTGTTTAACAATTCATCAAGCGCTTTGTATGAATCATACTGATGCCGTTAATGGGATGTCTTCAGACGAGGCATTTCAGACCTTATTTTAAACTAGCTCTTCTATACATGTCAGATGAAATAGATGTTTTAGCTTCAAGGCAATTTTCCTCATTTAGGAGCCAAAGTGAAAGGTTGCAAAAAAAAAGACAAAGAACTTAGGTTTCTTAGAAGTTTTGAGATCAATTGAGTCTGAGCTGTAATACAAGCACATAAACGGGCTCATTCCACACACACAGTAGATTTATAAGCCAACAAGGGCATCTGTATAGTTTCCAGATTGGCTGTTTAAAACAAACAGATATGAACTACAAAAACACTCCATCCTTCAAATTTTGGTTTGGGTAACCTGAAAAAACCTTTACATTAGGTTTAGGTGTATGTTACTTTAAGGGGCTAAGGAATGTATTATGTCGACGAGCTTCCTCACAAGTGTGTAAGTGCAAATGTGAGTGTGTGTGTGTGTCAGAGAAGACATACAGTATCAGCCTGGTGTGTTTTTATGGCCATTAAAAAGACAATCAAGTCAGAAAGCCTGAAGCTATAAACTATTAACTAGCCGAACTGATGAACCCTGCCTCTGTGTGTGTGTGTGTGTGTGTGTGTGTGTGTGTGTGTGTGTGTGTGTGTGTGTGTGTGTGTGTGTGTGTGTGTGTGTGTGTGTGTGAGAGAGAGAGATCAGCATGACTGTGCTATAATGAAATCCTTCGGTGACAGCATGTAGAACAAGTATTCCTGTTGTTACAGAGAGAGACAGAGAGGTGGGTGACAGGGAATGAGAACTATAAGATACAAACAACAAATCCAGTTAGAAAGACAGATAAAATACAAAATATGAGAAAAAAATAAAGCGTGAGACATGCAGGAAGAGGGAGAAAGAGAGGAAGGTGCAGAAAAAGGCAGAACAGAGAGATATTAATGAAGTTAAGTGGTCTGAAGACTCATAATTCAGACATTTTAGGGCAGTAATCTGAGGTCAACTCGCACTGCTCTCAACAACAAGCATGTTTGAAGTGGCTTCTGAGTGTTTTTTTTCTGGGAAAATGCTTTTGATCTCAGGTGGCAATGAGACGTCTGAAAATGTCTCCGTCTGTCACTTTCCAGGGGAACTGTAGAGATGTTAGTTGATAGTGAGAATATAATCTGCACCACCCAAAGATGATGCTCAGATAGAGGAGTTATTGTGAAGGTGTAGGTGTGTTCACACGCATGAGCACCATTCTCAGCATCTGTTATCAGAAAGGGTTTAAACATGTGTGTTTCTTTGGTATATACATGACTGTTGGGTTGGTAATCGTGAATGTTTACTTGTAGAAATGAGCAGAACTAACAGACGCCTGCAATTAGAGTGCTGTCAGTTTCTAACAGCGTAATTCCTGTTTTGTGAATAAATCTTACATTTCATGAGGAACATGCAGCTTTTAAAAGGAACATTTTCAAAGGATTGTAGCAGTGGGCTGTCATGCTTTTTATATCCATGTCAAACATGATGGGGAAAAAGGGCCATGCAGGGCCAGATGGGACTTTTCATCTTAACAGTACGTCTAAGATGAGCTTTAGGTGTCTTTTTTTTGTAATTTTTGTATCATTGTATGCTTATGATCAACATGTCTACTATTTCATTCTTTAATTGGCTCCCATTCAGCTTCTGCAAAGTGACTGCCAGTCTTCCTAGGGTCCAATTCTTTTATTTATAGCAGGTAATACCCAAGAGGCTGTAAATGATTGCAATGGGTAATGTTGGGGCTAACAACATGTTCACAAAGAAGGCCCATAGAACAGATATGCCTGCGTTTTAATCTGTCTACATTGCACTGGCTGCGTAATAGCTTTTTTATAATACAACTACAACGCACTGGGCTCTGAGCAGCACCAAAACACAGGTGACCCACAACTAACACTGAGCCTGAATGCATCCTGTGTAGATGAAGCTCTGCAGCTGCTACCTTATGCCTCCTGTGTAGACAGAATATAAGAAACATCAAATACAAAATGTCATTAATATATAATTTACAAAAAAAAACTATTCTGAAACATACAACATTGCTCACTGAACCTTACATAATTCCTGAGCTTTGGATTTTCTCTCACCTGTGCTGCGAGGCAACATCAAGCTAAACAGGAAGGAGTTCACAAGGCTTTACCAGAAGCTTTATGGTCCAGACAATATTATTAAAACTATCTCCCCAGAAGAGATAACACCACATAGTGCTCTTCCTCTCCCTCTCCCTCCTCTGTCATGAACTCATCTCTATTTTGGTCAGGTTACATTTTGATCCTCTCTCCCCTGCAGAATAGACACCGTCTACAATAATTGTAAAACTATTCTTGTCACAGATTGTATAAAAAAAAAAGGATAAACCTTCAGTAACATCACCCCGAACAGCAGTTCTGAAGCTCAGTGTTTTGGCAGTGACCAATATTTCTCTTGATGCCTGGCTAATCCAAAAATGAGCAAAGAGCATGAGGAAAGCTGAGGCAGGCAATGAAAATGTCTCCAGACCATGAACTGTCCTGATTGTACTCACCTGTAACTCAAAGCAGCCATACACTCAATTATGCAAAACTTTAAGCCTTAACGCATTTAAACCGACAAGTTCTGGGAAAATTCACTCTCAGTACAGTTGTCATGAACAGGGGAATTAGCCAAACGGATCAAATCTGTTTTCTGTACCAGGCTGTAAACATGTTTATTTCTGCAATAAATATGTTCATTTTAACATGAGGCTCATGGACTGGATAATAAAGATCAACGTAGGTACGACATCACACGTTATGGTTCTACACTCAGAAACAGACGCCAGGATTTTGCTACTTCCTGATTGCCATCTTGGATTTTTGGAACCAGAGACGAAAAAAAGATCCTCAGAGGGCGGAGCTGGAGAGCAGTGATTGGTCAGACTGACTGAGAGCCGAAGACTCTCTGTCCCACCCATATTTACTGGCTTCTGCTGTTTACCGACGCTGCTGCTAACAACGTTAGCCTCCAAAAGTGAAGCTAAACTCTTCTCTGGTCAGCACACACAGAAAGTCCATCAACATACAGAGTGCACTGCACACATTATATCTGACACTAAAGCTGCATATGAAGTGCATTAAAAGCGGCACAATAACAAAATAAACATTTCCTTACTGAACTATCAGAGTCCTTTCAGTGCCTGTTGCTAGAATCAGTCAAAGGCAGAAAATTGGTTAAAACAAGTCAATGGGCAGAAAAACTGTCTGTGGAAAATATCCTGTTGCTCCACTGATAAATAAACTAACAGTTATTATATCAGAATTAAATCCAAACAAGGAGAACGGAGTTTGCGGTGAATGAGCGTCTAGGCTGCCTCCTCCAGAGAACCTGTCATTCCAAACCAGACTGTTGATCAGGTAACCACGCCCTTGACTTCGCTAAACTTTAACACACTATATAAAATTCAATATTGATTTATTTTCAGATCGTCCAACTGAAGTCTTGTTTTGACCATGAAAACTAACAAAAAATAAATAAATCCTGAGCCGTAGAAAAGCAGTCTATCGAGTTTTATTTTTTCCCGTGATGAATTGGGGTCTATGGAGCCAGAGCTTTTTGGAGCCAGTCTCTGTCGGACGGTGTGATGTTGCAAGTTTCTGACACGGGGGTAGGCTTCATTTTTGGAGGCAGGCGCTACGTCCATTTTTATTATACAGTCTATGATGGGGCTTAAGGAGATTGACTCAGTTTTGGAGTGGTCATTTAAGGAACTGCAGTTTCTGGCACTTGGCCACTGGCTTCATTTTGCAGCCAAACAGGAACATTAATGTAAAGTAAAGGTACAAACAAACTCAAACCTCTCAGCAATTACATGTATAAATTCTTCGGAAGTAATTCAATCCAGTGTCGATTAGTAATGTGGAGAAACACAAAAACATGATAACAAGTTTTGGTAGCTGGAATAAAAAAACAAGATCTTAATATTGCTGTTTCCTATCCCTTTAACATTTCCCTCACTTTTGGGGATGGTCTGTCTTGATTAAATTAAAAAAGATTTTAATCATTCAACTGTCAGGGTCCTTTACATGTAGAAAGATACCACTTTTTTTTTTTTTTTTTTAACTTTTCTGTCATATACTTTGCCGGGCCTTGAATTTGGATTTATTTTAGAAAATAACCAAAACAGCAGAAATGTCAGTGGCCTGCAAAACTTTGTCATAATTGTAGCATCCCAAATTTGAAATAGTAAGGGTTAAATTAAATTACCCCAACTCGTCTACAACATGCCACCTCCATTGCTGTTTCAAAGAAGAATGAAATGTTCTGCAAGTCCTGAGCATTTAATGCCACTCACAACTCCTTTAAACTCATGTACATGCATCCGGAATCACCTGCAGTGGGATTAGATACATCTTTTCAAACCTTTTTCTGGCCCTTAACCATGCTTTTAGTTCCCAAAATGCTCATGACCCTATCGCATTGTTAAGCTGTCATGTTAATTTGTGTATTGCATTCATTTACATTCTATATTTAAGAGCATGGAGGCAGCTCCAAATGGATTATATAGCAAATGATAAGCATGGCCATGACGCATGACTGTATTACCCATTAAAACGAGGAATAGCATCCAAATTTAGTGTGACTGAGGTATTAACACAACTCTGGTTGGCATTTGGAATTTTGGCAAGTTATTTATGAATTTTGATATCTTTTTTTATTTGCTTTTTTGTTGCATTTTTGAAGAAAGAAGTCAGATTTTAGCTTGTGGTCTTTCTTTTGAATTTGAGGTATGTTTGGTTTGGGATAGTGGAAGACAGTTTTCTTTCAGTGACATTTTTCAATGATAGTCTGCTTCTCTGAGCTCTATTTCAGTAGCAGCTCCTGTCACTTCAATTCACTTCAGGTCATTTCAATTCTGTAGCTCCATATGTAGCCAGAGATGAATGAATCAATTTCACTTCACTCACTGTCTGTCCGTATGTGTGTGCATGAATATATGGGAATGTTTAGGCAGCGGGATGAAAAGGCCAGAGGGTTTTCATTAACACCAGGCAAATTTATATTCTTTACACACACTACAAATCGTTTTTACATGCAGGCACACACGTGTATGGTATAACACTGACAAATAACACACCAAAACACCTACAAAGGAAGCATGTATAATTACACATGCAAATATATACACACTAACCTGTTAAAAATGCTAATGCAATTTTCACACAGACGAATACACACACAATTGTTGCCGTACCTTCTCTCTTTTTGTTGCGAAGACATTTTACTTTGGGCAGTTTGGTGAGAAGCTGGCAGTCACTTTCTAAAAAAAAGGAGAAGAAGAAGAAGAAAAAACAGCATGAATGGAATGTGAAAAATATATAATTGAACAGAATATTGTGTGTTGTGTAATATATATCTTGATCATTTCTCTAAGACGCTGCAAGGCAATTAGCAGCTCATTGAAAAAGTCTTCAGCAGCAGAACGACAATTCAAAGCTTTCAGTTTGACAAGGCAGACATTTGTCTAGTTGCTGTTCAGTCGACTGTGTGCTCCCTGCTGAATTTTTGAGTTGTATTAATATATTATTTTTAAATATAACTGTCTGCTGTTCAAAAAAATACTCTAGTGGAAAGTGTCAAAATGAAAAGAAGAAAAGGAGAAAGGGAAAAACAGAATCACTGGGACATGAGTCACTCACTGAAGTGAAATTACTATTTAATACATGTTTTGGAGCAACAATGGTATTTGAAAATGATGCCTGTCCTTGCGATAACAAAGCGGGATTCAACAGAGTTTCATCATTTTGGTAAGTACAACCTTGAAGTGAATTATTATAATAATGACTGAAGGTGGAGAAGACTGGGGGAGAATTGATAGAGAAATATTCTACAATTCAACACACTGGAAAATGGAACTGTTATGCTTTTATGAGGTTTATCATTATATCGTTAATTATGTCTTCTTATGCGCCATTACATGCTTTAGCACAAAGGTGCTGGCGTAGTAAATTACAACTTAATGACTAGTTTTGCTCAGGGTTTATCTAATTGTCTTCATATTTAATTGTTATGCAGGTCTTTTTTATTATTGTATATTGAAAATTATGAAAAAAGTTTTTTTGGGGGAAAAAGAAAGCTTGTGTGACACTGTGTTGAAGTTTAGTGACCATGAAAGACTGAAAACCTCTATCAGAGCCCTTTGACCCACAAGAGATGCCTGGTCGCACTTCTCACCATTTAACTTCTCCTTTCAAGTGGGAAACTGCAAACTCTATGTGACAAAAGGCAGAAGCACTTTGTCTTGGACAGAAATGATTGGACTCACATTGAGGTTTAATGCTTAAAAGTTATCTTTTGATGTGGTACAATTTTTTTCCCAAAAGCTTAGTTGGTAGTCTTGTGCCAAGCTTCTAATCATTTACTACTTTTTCTGTTTTCACTTTTCATTCATTTGGTGGTGTGGTTCTGTCTAGGGGACGAGGTAGAGCTTGAGATAACCCATGTGGTGAACATGAAGGTATATTAAAGAAGCATCAGTGTAGCAGCGAAGATGCAGAACTCAGTGATCAAATACGCACCAAATGTTTATATGAACCACCCATTTCTACACCAGGAGTACAGGTGGTGATTTGAAAGTGTACAGAGAAGCTCAGCTAATTGAAAAAACAAAGAATGGAATGAATCATTTGGGTAAACAATATGCAGTAGATTTCTCCACAGTTGCGTTCAGAAGTGAAACAGATGCATAAATATGATTACAAATCATAATGTTGATTTTGAATATATTTGTCTCAATAAAGGACAAGCCGCTCATTCACCTGAATGAGTTTTAACGCATGAATGAGATGAAGTTACAGGTGTGTTTGCTGGCTGTCCATAAAGACTTGGATAAAACAAGTGCACCTTCCTGCTATCTAACTGCTATCTTTTGGAAGTTGTGTCGATTAACTCTGCAGCATCAAGTTTGGAAAATGGTGTCTGGTGGCTGTCTTGGTTAGCTAGCTACCTGAGGCTCATGCTAATACTAAACTGGGATTTTCAAATGCTAACACAGGCTGAGTGCTCTAATAACATGTTTCCAATGACAATTAAACTAATATGATGAAGTGTATTGGTGATGCTCTGTTCTGAGTATAAACACATTTTAGAAGTGGCAGTACATAGTACCAGATTTCCTAGACTGATAAAGTTGCTGCGGCAGCATTTGTGGACATCGGTTTCAGGTGAGCTGCTGTTTCCTGCAGCTGGACTAGCATTAACCACAGTGAACCAAGTCGCTCCATCATGTAGATCATCTATTAGGATTATTTTGATATAAAAATATGATCAATCACATCTGCTGTGAAGAGACTAATGATAGTAAACATCATTTAATTTAGAGGACAGCAGCTTGTTTGCCATGTAATCTGGTGTTTACTTTATCTGTTCCTCAAATTTCTAATGTAAACAAGTTGATTTTGTGGCAAACACTGAACGTCTGTGGATAGAAATGTTTTTTTTTATCGGCATATGGAATAAGATCATTGCATTCCATTAATTTTAACAATTTTATTATTGTTAATTTGATAGTCTACCGGTTAAGGAAATTGTCTTAAATTTACATCCTTAAATTATACTGCAGAAAAAACTAAGCAAATGTAGAAAAGCTGATTTGCTCTTTTGATCTTTACAAATGTTTTTGATGTGCATCTGGCATTAAATGTGAAAAAAAGAGCTTCTGTCTGAAAAGTAGAGTAAAAGGGCTTTTACAGTGGAGCTGAGCTGGGTGATCTGGCTGGTATTCCTGTGAGGAACATAACACATGCTCTGTAAAGTTGTGTTTTCCTTACAGGAATATTTGGTGTTCGTGTTTTACACTTTCTGCTACAAAGTTTTTATGTCTTTAGTTCACATCCATGCCTGTATCAAGTACAGACCAGAGTCCCACGGTGCAGACAGATGACAGAGAAAAAGGAGAAGGAACCAGAGGAAAAATAGGACTTTCCTTTTATAAGAAATGTTGCTTTCTGTGGTCTTACAAAGTGTTGTAAATACACCAACATTAAAGAAGCAGAGATCACAACTTTTATAGGCTATAAACAACATGAAGAAATGTTTTATACAGTTCTTCAGCATAAAAGTTGAGCTTCATCTACAGTCAACATGAAGACTGCTTTTAGCTTGTTCTGATTAATGTTACTGAAAGGGAAAAAATATAATAAAGTAAACTGATTAATTTAACTGCTGCTTGAGGCAGAAATTAATATTTAGGAAAGGCAATAGTTACCATACTTTCAATGAAGATATATGACATCTGCTGTGATTGCAATTCTGACATTATTTCTGCATTAGATCTACTGTATATAAATGTGGAGTGCACACACTAAACATAAAGATGCTTCATAGAGAGCTTGCTAAGATGCTCTCTGCCTGCTTCGAGTGGGTAGAGCATTCATTAACCCAGAATAATCTCTAAGAACATCTTTAGTTACAATGCTTTGGGGAAACAACTCTTGAGTTTCAGGAGGTTCATAGGATGGATTTCACTATCATCACAGCCTTGAGATACTTTTGGGAAACTGAGCTGGATTTGAGATATGACAAGTTGATCTTCAAAACACTCAGCTGCCACACAAATCACGAGCTTGAAAATCGCACTGTGTTGATTTTGCTGTGCTCCAATTTAGGTTTCTTCATTGTGAACAGAGAATCTGAGATAGTGACTACATAGATTTTTCCTGGGGCTCATTAAATCAGAAAAAACACACAAAACTTAAATGGTGATGTCTTTGTGGCTGTCTTTCATTGTTTCCTTGAAGAATATTTGAACTTTGAGTCAAAGTTACAGAGAGGAGGATGACTAAATCTGCAGCACTTTAACTATTTTAAACACAGATGAATGAACTTCGTACCACTGAACTCAGACAAAGCTCTGGGAGCAAATGAAATCTTATCAGGCATTTGGTTCTACCTATCCCAAAGCTGCTGCTTCACTGTACTTCTATACTTCATTACCTGGAGGCTTGTATATTTCTTATCACTGCTGAACTCCATGACCGTAAAACCTGAAGTGCAGACAGACTGTTTTTGATCGTATCAAACTCAGCTCAGCAGATATGGAGAACTGATTTTCTACCAGGAACTGAGAGAGAAATGGAAAATACAACCAATCAGAACAATTTCTGTGACTGCTTCGCTTGTAAGAGTTCCAAGTTCTTAACAGTCTATGTTCTCAAATCTGAACAGACTGTCCCTTGAAGGGAACATGTACTTAAGTACTGCACTTAAGTACAATTTAAAGCTATTTGTACTTCATTTCAGTACCCCCATTATATTACACTTTAAACCTCTGCCTTCTAAACTTCATAGAGAAATGTCAAACTTTTTTTCCACCATATTTATGTGGCAACTATACTTATTACTTACTTGACTCAAAATTGTCATACAAAACATATTATAGATGTATAAAATATGATTAATTTTATTAAATGTAACTACTGAAAGCAGTTTTAACTCCATTGTGAATAGCTATGTTATATAATAATAACAATAAACATTAACATACTGGTTGCAAGATCATTTGACAGTAATAATGAATAATAAATCATTTTGAAGAAGTCCTTTTACTAAATGATCACGTTATCCTTTAATACTTGGGGCGCTGCAGTAAAAGGGGCCCTAGTTTAACACTCATAATCTACCCTTTAATTAAACAAGTTAAACACACTGATGGGATTTGACACAATTTAAGCATAATAAAAACTTTTTAAAAAATGGTAATATTAAGTATTCAGACTGTAGCTTTGAATAAAGCAGCCCCTGTATAGGACTTCGGTCAGCTTTTGATTAGTGTTTCTCCAATACATTTACTTAAATAAAATTTAGTGTGCAGGGTTTCTTTATATATTACTATATATTATAGTATTGTTGATTTTATATCATTATTGTTGTCAACAAATGTATTAGTCTATCATTTCTCTCCAACTCTCCTAACCTGTCTGTGGCTCTCAGCTCCAAGTCCACTAGTTTTGAGGATGCAAATCTTGAAAAGCGGGTTACAAGTTGCCCCACATCGCCATATATGTTATTTTTAGAAAAGGCTCAGTCATTTCCCAAAAACACCTGCCTTCTATAGTTTATAGCAAATATTACTCAGCCATGTGGAAATAGTGCATTTGTTGGGGACTATTTTCAGTCAGGGATTAACCCGTATTTGGTACTTTAGTGAGTATTTGGGGCAGCAGGAAGGTGTGTGTGGGACTGATTAAAATAAACTACAGGGCTCATGTTCAAGTTAAAGGAGGAACATCTCATCCAGTGCAATGGTGTGGCTCACTGGTTTGTTTTCAATAGTTTCTCAACAACAACAGAGCTCCGTGGTACAGAGGAGGACAATATATTAAGGTCTGGATACACAGAGACAATTCTTGTTAGTAGGATCAAAACGTTGTTGGCATTGGTTACAGAAGCAGAATGTGAGGCAGAGGTTTCAGCTGTAAGTTAACATCAAACTGTGACCTCTGATGGTAAAATGCTGCAAAATTTGTACTATCAAATAGAGGGAGTAAAATGCTATGACTGATGAATGTGACAACAGAGCGCAGTGGGCAGCGGCTGTCCATAGAGACCTGCATGGCTGACTGCTGAACGTAGAGCAGCTTTCTGTATGCTGCATGTCCTTTTAGAAAGGGGGGCCTGACAGTAGACAGTCTCCTCTGCTGTGGAATCAGCTCCCAGTTTGGCTTCGGAGGCAGACACCATCTCTACTTTCAGGATTAGGTTTAAAACGTTCCTCTTTGATAAAGCTTATAGTTAGAGCTGGCTTGAGTGAACCTGAATCATCCCTTAGTTCTGCTGCTCCAGATTTAGACTGCTGCAGTAACCCCTCTCCTCTCTTCTAGTCCTCTTTGAATTCATTTATACATCAGCACTGCATGCCACTAACTTTGTGTATTTTCTGTCTTGTAGTTTGTTTTATGTCATCTCAGCAGGTATCTTTGGTTCTGGAGCTACACGTTTCTGATCTGTGGTTACTAGCCTCACCGAGCTTTCCGGTGTTGTATTGTTCTCTTAAGTGTTGTTTGTCTGTTTTCTGTCTGCTATCCTGTTCTTTATCCTCTTAACCTGTCGAGGCATATGTCCATCTTCCTTGAGCCTGGTTATACCAGATGTATTTTCTGTCCTAGAAAAAGGCACTTTTTTACTCAAAGGGAATCTATATGAAAGTTTGGTGTTGTTGGGTTTCTCTGTATGCATTTGGTAAGGTCTTCACTTTTCTATGTGGAGTGGCTTGAGATGACCTACACTTCTCATTCCATACTTTTTATTTATTTGTATTATTTTCTACATTGTAGATTAATACTGAAGATTAACACTTCTTTGGTTACAACATAATTCCACATGTATGCTTTTATAGTTTTGATGTACAAAATGTACAAAAATAATTAAATAAAAACCATTGAATGAGAAGGCGTGTCCAAACTTTTGACAGGTAATATATGTTGTGAATTGGCACGATATAAATAAAACTGGATTGAACAGAATTTGGGTTTTTCATTGAATTTTTAAAAAAATCTAAATACAGTCATTTCTTTAAGTCTGCACAATTTTTCCTGGTGTGTTTGGGGATATTCCACCTTGACTTTGTGTCTCTTTGGGACTGGACACATCTGCAGAAGAGACAGGGTTCACACGGCTCATAGGTATCCTCTTTGACCCAGAATAGAGGTTTACTTTCCTCTCCACTTTAATCCTGAAACTGTGGATCCAGCAGCTGTGGACACATTCCTCCGTCTGATCTGTTATGTAGGTCTCATCTCTGTTATCTCTGACCTGGAAGACACGTGGAATGTGTGTCTTTGTAGCTGTATGTGTGTGTTAATGTGTGCGTGTCCAGCTGCAGCTCACCGTCGTCACTGAAATCATCCACCAGAATGATCTCATGGATGAGGTGAACTGGAGTCCTGTTTAAAACACTGCAGAGAAAGACAAAAGAAAACGTTAGTCTCAAATTTGCACATATGGAAGTAAACACCCTAAATAAAAGGATAAGTGTATATGTAATGTACAGGAAGCTGACAAGTAAATGCCAACTTGCAAACACACACAGACACACACAAAGTCTCAGGTGCTCATGAATCCATTATGTACGCACTGCACGCCACATGAAACAACATATTGAAAATGTCAGCCCAAATTCCTGTTATGAAAATGTATGACGTGTCGCCTCTAAAAAACTATTTCATTAAAGGGGAAGATTGAAACATAAAAAATTCATAACTTTTAGAGGGGGAAAATGAGAAAATGTGTTTTGTTGTGGGTGGGTTTCTGTTCCATTTTATTTCATTATTTCTAGTGTTCAATAACCTCTGTGTTCATCATCCCCTCTGGATAAGGCTGAGGAGAGGAGGAGGATGGGAAGGAGAAGAAGGAGGAAGGGGAGCAGGAAAGGAAGTCGGAAAAAGCAGAGGGTGAGGGAGAGAATAGGTAAGTGATTGGAATGGGAGGAAAGAAATGATGAGGTGGCGGAAAGGAGGAAGGAGTGATGAGGGAGAAGATGAAAAGAAAGAATGTGAAAATGGATGAGGAGAGAAACAGAGAGAGAGTAAAAGAAAGAGAAGGAAGGAGAGAGAAGCAGACTAAAAGAGGGAGTACGTGAGGAAAAGAAGGTGGAGGAAAATGAGAGAGGAAAGAGATGAAGAGAGATCTGATTTCCAGAGGATGGATTAAAGGGAATGAAGGAGAATAAGGAGACAGGGAGGAGGCAGACTATTAGGGCCCGACCGATATGGATTTTTTGAGGCCGATGCAGATTCCAACATTAGGCAAAAAAAAATACCAATAACCGATTAATCAGCCAAAATAACAAACAAAATCATTTCTTATTTGGTCCCTTAAGGCTTACAACAACAAAGATATGAATTACAGGCAGAACATTTTACTGTTTTCCAAACTTTGCCCTTTAGTATTTGTTTAACTTCACAACAGCGAGGAATTTTCTAGTACAAAAACATGCAACAAAGCATTAAACCTCTGGGAAATTATAGAACCTTAACCTTAGTCAATCCATAAATGAGATTAGAGGTATGTTTTTTTTAATATATATATAATGTGTTATATATATGTTAATGTCGTTATAAACTTAACTGTCGGCAAGCTCCGCTCATCCCCTCCTGTAATGTTGCCTGGTTGTAGCTTACTCCTGTACGTTACTGAGAAGACAGTGGTGAGGACTGACGATGGAATGAAGTCAGAGCTCCATGTATTGGACAAACGGCGCAAGGACGTCATTCTGCTCTGACAGCATTTACTGCTTTAAGAGAAATTAAGAATATATCGACGTTTCATCTGTAAAACTCCGGCTGATGACGATCGTTTTGAAAAGGGCTATAATCGACTGATTTAATCGGCCGGCTAATAAATCCGTCAGGCCTTACAGAATGCGATGAAGAGAGGAAGAAAATGGTGAAAGACAGGAAAGAGCAAAGAAATGAGAAGGAGGAAAAATGTGGAGAGAGAGAACACAGAAGACAGGAGCAAAAAGAAGAAAAGGAGAGAGGAGAGGAATGAGGGAAAGAGGACAAACAAGGATATATAAAGAAGGACAGAAAAGATTAAAAGGAAGTTGTAAGTAGAAACAAAGCGTAAATGAATGAGATCACATGGAAAGAGTGAGAGGAAGAAACAGAAAAAATAAAAGGGAAAGAAGAAGAAAAAGAGAATGAAGCAAAAGGAACAGTGCGGGAGTTGAGGAGGAAAGAAAGCATACATGGAAGAGATGAAGGAGTTGTCTGGCTGAGAGAGACTACAGCTACAGAGTGTGGAGAAAGCGAGGGATGAACAGAGGGGAGGTTGATAATGTAAGAGGAGGATGTGTGGAGCGAACCTGTGGGTCTCTGAGGCACCGGACCCCATCAGGAGAAGTGATGGATGCTTGGAGGGGAGCAGGGGAGAGGAGAGGTGGGGCGAGATGAAAGAGTGAGGGACAATAAAGGAGGGGACAGAGAGAGAGAGAGAGAGAGAGAGAGAGAGAGAGTGGGGGGAGTGAGAGAGAGAGAGATGGCAGGCTAGTAAGGGAGACGAATAACCCTGATTGTAACTCTCCCCCTCTGTCTCTCTGTGGAACTGAGGGCCGATCAGGAGAGATGGATGAACGGATTGATGGATGAGATGGAGGAGGGAGGTGGGGGTGAGGAGGGAGAGGAGGTGGAATTGTGGGGCAATCGAATGAGTAATAGAGGGAGAGAAGGGTGGAATAAAGATGGAGGGAGAGACAAAAATCTAAAAAAAATAGTGTATTTATCTCATTAGTTCGCATTAAATCCTCCACTGAATGAATCCATCTACCTATCTATCTGTGCTACAGTGAGGCTGACAGCCACGGATGAATGGACACAAACCTCTTTTCTTTCTTTCTCACCACCTTCTCTTCTCTCTTTCACAACCTGCCCTCCCTCAGACACACACACACACACACACACACACACACACACACACACACACACACCATTCTCTGGTTCACAGGCCACTAGCTATGAGGCTTAACCTCCCCTCAGGCGTGCTGAGGGAGAAGCTATCTTCAGCTCACAGAAAATATTATCACCGCTGACAATACTGCAGTCGGCTGCCACAGAATAGCAGCTCTGTATCTGCACCGCTCATTTCCGACACTCTATATATCAATTTTAGGGGGGAATTTTTTGAAAAATTTTCATTACCTACAGATGCCATTTGGAGAGCGCTTTCATCCAAAGTGCCTCGAGAGCGTGCATTTTTAGAGCTCAATGTGTGGCCCTGGTGGGAATTTAACCCCACTCTCTGGCAGTGGTAGCGCTGATGCTAAATGGGTGCTGCTGCAGGACTGCCAGGGTGAGGGGTTCAATTGCCACGGGACTTGCCCATGCTCAGCATGCGTGCACTCCGGAGTGGAGTGAGGCAGTTTTGGATGAAGGCGATAAAAGCTACTGCCAAAACACTTAGTTTCTCGAAAGAACAAAATGAAAACAGGAGAGGTAATGCTACACCGTGGTGTTGGCCATGTTGAAGGTCTTCAGCTTTGGTAGCAAACCAGGAAACATGATGATGTTATCAAATGTACAATGACACGATTGCTCATTCACTGTTAACACCTGCAAATGGTATTAAATTTGGTGAAAAGTCTGAATTAGAACTACAAGCTTCATCATCAGTTGTAGGTATTGGTCTCTTTCAGGTTGTACAACACTAACACAACACTTTACTAACTTTAACACGACTATTTTTTCTGTGCCCTCAGAGTTGCCAAATCATATATTCCACCTTCTTTGTGCACTGAAAACTCGCCGCTGCGTCTCCATGAAGGCGGCAGATGTCTTTTCTGAACATGCGACGCAGCTTCAAAACCTCTATTACAGGTTTCAGGTCGTCTTGCCTCTCCGCTGCCCAGGATTTATGGATTTTATTTACACCTGAGAAGTGATGCTTTCAACCCTTTGGAGCTACATTTCTTCTGCTCAGTTGGTTACTGTAAAAACACACTGCCACTCTGTCCTTCATGTGAATGGGCTATTTGCTGTACAGATGGAAAATTGTTTTTCACCACCTCCATTTTCTGCAGGTGATGAGTCAGATTAGTTTCGACTATTTATGTGCTACTTGACGTTGCACTGGGTAAAATTTTGTTACCCTTTTACCCTCTCTCAAGCTCCCTTCTGTCTTCCTCAGCTCGGTTCCCTTTTTCTTCCCCTCTCTCTCTGCCTGATTGGCTAGCTGACAGCTGGTCCTTCCATCCTCTACCTTGCTGGAGTAATTCATCACTCGTTTCTCTCCACCTGCATCCACCACTCTTTCCATTCATCCATTTCCTGTCACCTTTTTCCAACCTATTTCTCTATGGAGACCTCTGACAGCAATGGAAAAATTTCACTGCAAAATTAGATGTCCATCGTCTGAAAAATAAAAATACTCTATGTATTGCTGAATGTTATTCAGATGAAGTTACTTTCTAAATCAACATATTAAGCAGGAGATGTTAAGTCCTAAGAACACAGACTTTCTTTTAAAAAGTGTAAACGTCACTGTTTTCACTGCATCTTAAATCTGTCTGATAGAAAGCCTTTCCCAGCAGATCTGTGGAAACTGTTCTTGGAAAGAAATCCTGATTCAGCCACTCAACGTTCTGTTCTGTCTAACCACCAGTGATGCATTATGCTATATATCTGCACCCTGTAAATACTGTCTCATCACTGCTGATCTATGGAGCCATACGTCTACATTTATCAGTCTGGAATCAAAGGGCTACTTTGTCCACGATAAATATGGTCTTGTCCCTGTTAATCTGCAAAGATCTATATCTGTATTCACTAATTACTTTTTCATGACTGTTTATTTAGTAAATGTTGTTTGTTTAACTCACCAGTGTTTATCCAATGGAATAAAAATTACAGATGATCTGTGGTGCTTCATATCAGTATCCTGTAAATACTGACTACTCCTGATAATTAAAGCTGATAGAGGGTGAAAAAATGCATGTATGTAGAAAATGCTATCTGATCAGGAATGTTAAATGCTATCTGATAGACATATAAAATAGTATTATGTCTAAGACTTTTGGTGCAAGACCTTAGCCTTGAACCCACAGATAAAGATTTAGAAAGGATGAGAAGCAGACAACAGAGTGGTACGAAGGCCTTTTTAAAGCAGTGAACTCGCCATAAAAAGCCCAAACTATAAATCTACGTCTTCCTAATAAATCCTGAGTGATCAGTTGTAGAGGAAGCAATCAGGAGTCTTTACTGTGCGTTTTTTAGGTCTACTGAATCAGAAAGTGCTGAGCTGGTGCTGATCTAGAAGTGGCATTTCTACACTCCCAGTAACTGCTGGCTGAGCAGAGCAAGATGGTTGCTTGGCTGGATTACGGACTGACTGATGGACCAAGCGGGTAAATAGATGGCTAACTGAGGGTTATTTTCCAGCCGTTTTCAAGCCTGACCTCATCTTAGACTGATTATATTACCTACTACAGAAAAAATCTAAACCAAGACATAGTTTCTGGATTTATTAAACTTTTTTTTTTTTTTTTTTTTTTGCTGTGTAAAACACAATTTAACTTTGATTATGCTATAGAAAAAGAAGGAATAAAAGCCTCTTCAAACATTTTGTGCCCAGTAAAGTAATGCTTGGAATAGTGTCGTTTTAAACTGATCCTTTCCTTCTGCTGGGTAAACCACTGGGACACTGCACTGATGTAAGTCTCCATGGCTGCTGTTGAAAATTGTAACTGCATTAAGAAAAGTCTAGTTATACACAAATCATTTGGAGATGTAAGACCAGTGGACATTTGCTTCAGTTAAAAAAGTAATACCTGCATAGTTCAACCACAAATGTATTGAAATGCACAATATTTCACTTCTAGTTGGGTCTTCATCAGGTCAAAATGCTTGGAAATAGTGACAATTCACTCTATCTTTATACATACACTACCATTCAAATGTTTGGGGTAACTTAGAAATGTCCTTATTTTTGAAGGAAATGCATTTTTTTTTCAATGTAGATAACATTAAATGAATCAGAAATACAGTCTAGACATTGTTAATGTGGTAAATGACTATTCTAGCTGGAAACAGCTGATTTTTTTAATGGAATATCTACATAGAGGTACAGAGGAACATTTCCAGCAACCATCACTCCTGTGTTCTAATGCTACATTGTGTTAGCTAATGGTGTTGAAAGGCTAACTGATGATTAGAAAACTCTTGTGCAATTATGTTAGCACATGAATAAAAGTGTGAGTTTTCATGGTAAACATGAAATTGTCTGGGTGGCCCCAAACTTTTGAACGGTGGTGTATATGTAGCTCTATACATACACTATCTGTCAAAAGTTTGGACACACCTTCTCATTCATTGTTTTTTATTTAATTATTTTCTACATTGTAGATTAATACTGAAGAAATCAAAACGATAAAAGAATACATATGGAATTATGTCGTAAACAAAAAAGTGAGAGAAAGTGTGAATGAGAAGGTGAGTCCAAACTTTTGAACAGTAGTGTATATCGCCCTATACATATATAAATGTATGTAATAGGTGTTGTTAATCACCCAACTCAACCCAGATGATTAACCTACAGTAGTGGAACTACAGCAACACTGAGCATTTTTCCACTGTAGGACCATGTGAGTTGTTTTCTGGTGATCCAAACCTGTGTGCAACTGCAAGATCAGCCTCTGAAAAACCTTATTCAGGGACATTTTCGATGAGAAACAGCATCTACTCTAGGGTAGGTACTTCTAAACAGCCCTAAGAAAACTGCTGTGTAGGGCTCGACAAATTTAACCATACTGATTGGTTAAATTCAGTCAAGACAGAGAGACTAATAAATTGTTTGTGCTTCCTTGCACTTGCCCTGACTTCCTGCAGTAGAAAGATGCCAAATACTACATCAAATATATCTTAAAAATACTAAATATATGCACAATAGTTGTACTTTAATACCAAGAATTCCTGTTGTGATTAGAGAGGACTGACTAGCCTGAGCTCGAGGACTGCATATGTCATTACAATAACTTTTAATAAATACATAATCATTAAAAAAAGCAACTAACAATTGACTTTGTTGCGCAGCTTTGTTAATTAAATTTCCTAAATGACAAGCACTTCCAAAATGGGCCTGTCTCCAAAATAGCTAGGCTGACAGGAGGACGCTTCCTTGGTTTGAATAGATGTAATTTTACATAAATCTGTTTGTTGGTCAACATGAGGAAATGGAAAACATTCCAGGGTTACAGTAATGTATTTCCTTTCCTGGTGCATTCTCAAATAAAAGACCATTTCATGTGGTTTACATGTGAAAACAGCACGTGAATGGCAGAACAGGGAGATTTACTGATATTCCCCAATATGTGCAGGATGCCTGGCACATGGAGGCTGCACATTATTGCCGTTTGTGTGTTATTATGCTTCGAGTGCCCTCACATAGAGGGAAAAAATGAACCACAATCAGCGGTTAATGAATGCATGAAAACAAAAACAAATGATAAGTGCAGGCTAGATATCAAAACAAACATCACACTCAGACATTTAATTAACCCTTTTCTCTAGTCGATTAACATTCAGCATGTCTGCACTGGCTTGGCTGTGGATGTAAAATGAGTTTAAACAAGATCATAAACAGGGAAATGCATTAGGCTGGATATATATTTTTATATTTCTCCATCTGTAACATCTTGTGCTGCCAGTGTTTGTGATGTAAATCTCTCTTGTAGGATTAGATGGTTTTTCTGCCATTATTCTGGCATTAATGAGTCAAAATTCTTAACATAGCAGCTTTGATCTCATAATTTCTGTCACGTTGGAGGAGATTTTTCTTTAGCATTCCCGTTTCCTATTGATGCTCCTGTAGCTCCTCTGTAAATAATGAAACCCTCACAGCTCAGGAGGCTGTTTTACATGAACACACACACACAGAGCCAAAGCAAACTAAACCCATTAAAACCAAATATGTCCTCAAAAGCTCCACGTCTCTTTCCTCTCTCATTCTCTCTCAGTCTGTCTCTCTCTTGCGGCCTGCTTATCTCTTGCCCAGTGGAGACAGAGAAGATGAGATCAATTTTCGGATCAGACCTTGATTAAATATCGACAAGGCCCGGCTCTCCCTCAGAAAGCAACGCTTTGATCACGAGATGAAAAGCTTTCAAAGTGCCCATCATTGTCTCAGGAATCAAACTTATTAAAGTTCCGCCTGCATACTGCTGAGCCCCAAAGCTCACAAAACTCACCAAAATTATACCCGTTTATAATGTAATTGTAGCCATTCAATACATTTTCAGTGTTTTCAGAGTCCGCGGAGCAAAACCGTGATTGCAGATAGTAAAAAGAAAATTTATCTCTATTATCTGGCTATTCAAGTTGTTTTTTTTTTAGCTTGATACTGATGCTTGAAATTAGATTGCAATTTTTTGCTGTCTTTCAAACCCTCTTAAAAATGATTTATAAAACTCTTACACGTAGTTAACTGTTCGGAGAGGATGAAAGAAAGCAAAGTGATATATTTCAAAAATATTCATAATGAAGATGACGCCTTTTTTCAGCTCAGTATTTCACATCATCACTGTTACCCACAATGCTGCTGCTAATAGTAGAGCATATGATAGCTGGTTACGCATGCTGCATGCTATTCCTTCCTTCTGTTCTTGGGACAGTTTAAAAAATGTTTGGCATTGGTGCTTTCGTGCTTGTAGAAATGCCCGGCAAGATGTGAGACTTGGGAGCTGCAGCAACCACATGGAGGTTTGTAACTCGACCAAGCAGGACCAGAAGGTATCAACATGTTCAGGCCAAGTTTGGTCACAATTTTCCAGTGAATGCTGCAGGTTCAGCTATAAAATATAAATATTGCTATCGAACCTTAAATCCTATCCTCCTGTGACTCTCATTAAAGCAAAAATATGGATTCCAGGCTTCGGGCCCATACTGAACTCCAGAGCAACTGTTTAATTGCAAAAATCAGCCAAGAGTACGTTTTCTTTCAGTGATGTCCATGTTTGCTTATTGGCAGTTTTTCAGTTTTTCACCAACATGCTGTTCTGAGACACATAAACAGGGCTTCAGGTGAACTTTTACACTGGCTGCACTGGTATGACTAACTTTTTACACATTGGTCATTTGACACTTTTTATGTGAAGGAATATAGGGTGAAATAAATGCTGTGAACATTTAATCTCTTTTAGATGTTATCAGAGTCCTGCATGCTGTCTAACATGCCGAAATACATTAATTATTTATTATTAGACCTATCTACTATCAAAATGTTAGACTAATATATGTATTTTTGCAATTTAGTGTGTAGGAGTCTTACTGAAAGTTTAGATATTCCCGTCCTTCTGCCTCATTAAATGGATGTAAGAAGAGTTTCATGATGTTATCACTCCCGACACTGATGTTTCATTTGGAACCTCCTGTCACCTCCCAGTAGGCTCAGTAGACCATTTTAGACTCCATGTAATGTAGTTCTGTTTTCACCTCAGTTAAATACAGCTGCAATTTAGCACTTAAGAAGAACAAAAGTTCACATTTGGACGTTGGAGGGGTCATTTTGAGTCACATTTTGGACCATCATTACTGTTACAGCATGTAATTTAAAAAAAATTAAGTCTGCTTTTAATTTTCGCTTTCCCTCACTGCTTTTCAGTCCATGATCGATAAAGTTTCTGAACAAAAACTACTTGGTTTGGTTTAGAGAAGGATCATGGCTTGGGTTAGAATACCCTGTCGCTACGTTGACCACATGTGACATAGCTCCTCTAGAGATTTTACAGCACTTATTCAAATGAATGCCAGAGGTGTTCTGTCTGTCAGTGATCAGAATGGATGACAGAACATCCACTGAGTCTTCTACAAGGTGGAGGAGGTCCTACTGGCTCATATCTATGGGAATTATCAGCAATGGCTATGGTCATTTAATGAGCTGATAACATCTGAATTGGATGTGGTTCATCACTGCCTGACACTCCATTTCTGCTTACTAGCTACAGAACCCAAATCAAATCAAAAAATCTAAATATACTTTATTGATCCCGAAGGAAACTGAGGTATCCTGCAGCATGTTACACTACAATACAATAAGGCACAGTGAGGTGTAAAAGGCTAGCAGATGTATAACAATATAAAAGATAATATAAAAGATAACAACAACTAAATAAAGTCAAAGTCCACCATCCCTACCGGGACAAGTTGAAGAGTCGGATGGCTCTGGGCATAAAGGACTTCCTGAGTCTGTCTGTGGGGCATTTCAGCGACCATAAGCTGCCACTGAACATGCTCCTCTGTCTGTCTAAAGTGTTGTATAGGGGATGGTTGGGGTTATCTATGATGCACAGCAGCCTGTTCAGAGAACATTCAGCTGTGACCACAAAGTCAAGCTCCCTCCCCACAACTTGCTAGCCTTGTTGACCAGCTTGTCAAGTCTGTTCCTGTGCGTGTGATTCGTGTTCACAGACCACTCCATTTTGTCACCCAGGTATACACCAAGGCACCGAACCCTCAATGGTGACTGGGAGTGGCAATTGTGCCGATGTCCGGAAGTCCACCACCATCTCCTTGGTTTTGGACATGTTCAGGTCGGACCCCTGTAAGGGGTACTTCGTCAGTGCAATGACTTTTGGGAAACAACTTGCATGACTCGAAATTCCCTGTCCCCTTTGTGTATGTTCAAGACCTATTTTGAAAATGGTCCTTGCACAGAACTGCAGCACCATGATAAAAATAAATAAATAAAGGCAAGGCAAGTTTACTTGTATAGCACCCTTCATGTCCAAGACAATTCAAAGTGCTTTACATAAAACATTAAGAGCATTACATTACATAATAAAGGTGAACACTGTTCACTGTGATGGATTACACATCTCAGATAAATTTCAAGTATGTACCAGTTGAATTTCATAGTGTACAGATATAAACTGAAACTAGTGTCTGGCTGTAGGGCAGTTCATCAATCTAAAAACTGATGGTTTGCTGTGGGTCAGCAGGAATGTAAATGACACACAATTTGCAGTTAATGGGCCAAAACCTGCAAAACCACACGTTGGTCCATTAAATATCCTTAAGCAAGGCACTAACACTTCCACACCCAGTCGTCGTTGACTTTTAACCTCTCTGTGGAGTTGTGTAATAAAAAGAGACTCTGTCCAGCAAAAAAGATATTTCAGGAAAAAAAAATCAATTTAAAACTTTGCTTCCATAGCAACCAACTGCTATCTAAAAAAAAAAACAAAAAACAAAAAAAAAAAAAACAGTGGTGTTTCAGAACACTTAAATACTCGACTAAACAGACAAGTTCCTGCACTTACTGTCTCATTACTCATAACGTCACCATGTTCTGTCTGTTGGCTGTTTTTGTTGTCAGCTGCACTGACTCATACAGAAACTGTAAATGTCAAGTGAGCCCTTGTAGCACCCTTCACTTCTCTAAGCTTTAGCAAAGTGCTTCACTCTCCTTGTGAAGACAGCGGGTGAAACACTTCTCTCAATGTGGCCTATTGCTGTGAACCGACTGCTCGGAAATGGCTGCTTTGAAAGCAAAGTAAGTCGAAAAGTACGGAAAAATGTTAAGATTTGTACTTTGGCCAATCCAGATTCAACCAAGTCTCTCAAGCTTTATTTTGTCATTATTTACACAAATACAGTGGTCATCCTTCTTTCGTGCAGCAAAGTGAAACAACATATGCCTTCAGGTAGATTGCCCAAAAGTAGATTATTTCTATTTATGCGATTGTGTCTCACTCTTCTCTGCATGTAGGCTTGTCTCAAATGTGCTCTTTCCTTCATCTTTGCTGCCAATTTGCCTCGGTGGCAACAAAAAATCCTGTGTGGTCCAAAAATCTTTATCATTATCATAAGACTGTCACTTAAAATTGTAAAAAAAAAAAGGTCAGTTATTGTTCCTTTAGTTATGAAATGTAACCTCTGAGAACTAAATGAAAAACATTTTAAGTGTAGATAAACTACATTTATGTGTGTTAGGTGTGCAATCCCATAAAGATGTCAAGTCTTTTCTTCAAGAGAAATCTGTATGAGCTTAAAATGAAAAGAATTGCATTGTAATAACAGAACACACTATCTATTCTAATAATGCAAGCATCCATCCAATACATCTTTCTCTGCTCATCAGAGATGCTGGCCATAAATACTTGCGCTAACGAACATGATATTCAAATTCTAGCTACAAACAAACCATTTATTTTTTGCTATAGCTACTGGCATTCAAGGGCAGGGAAATATATAAATGTCTAAATGAAAATGCCATGAAATATTACTTTGCTAAATGTCTTTAAGATAGAATATATTTTTATCTTCAAATGTTTTAATGTCAAGCAAAACAGTTTGTAGCAGCACAGAAGCTTCAGAGGATGTAGTGCACCCTGGTGAGAGCAAATGTTCCAAATTCTCAAAGTAAAAATAAAAGCCAGCTAAACTACTTCCAGCTCCAAGTCACCACCGGCAAGAATACACACACACACGCACACACACACACCCACACACACACACACACACACACACACACACACACACACACACACACACACACACACACACATAAAGAGAGAGCCAGAGCAAAAGGGAGCACAGGGGCCCAGGGAGACAGATTGTCTTTTAATTGGTTGAAAACTGCAGAGCTTTGAGAAGAGCTGAAGGGGAGGACACACACACACACACACACACACACACACACACACACACACACACACACACACACACACACACACACACAGACACAGACACAGACACAAACACACACACAGACACAGACACAAACACACAACACGCACACACAATGTCCTCTGTGATAGTAAGGAAACGTAGCCAGTCCCTGCTGACTGACTGGTATAATGAGCTGAACTCGGGCCAAAACCTGGAGGTGTGTGTGTCTGTGTGTATTTGTTTGTGCTGAATTCGTGTGCGGCAGCATGCTGATACTATCGAACTGAAAGACAGAATGACGGTTCAAAGATTGAGGGTCAGAGGAGTGTAAATGTGTGTATGTGTGTGTTTATGGAGGTTGTCTTCTGCCGTACCATCAGTGGATCTGTGCTGTAAGTTTTGGCAGTTGAACGTTTTGTTTGCTCATCAGCCAGCATTTAAAGTAGCTTTAACCCCTAAAAACTTATCTCAAAGCTACAAATTCAGAAGTTTTTGTCTAAGAAAATAATCCCTTTCTGTCTTAAAATGGTTTACATGCAGTTCTGCACTGTTGCTTGCTTTAGAATTTGTGGTTCCCTGCCCCTCTCTCTCCATTCGACACAGCTCGAGCACGCCAGCTCACCTATGACTCTGCTCACTGTAAAACTACACAAAGCTACGCAATGGCATGCTGTAATATTGGACTTTGTCTGAAGGCATTAAACTGCAAGTTTAAGATGAAAATGTTCTGTCATTGTGTCAGCTACTTAATTCACGTGTTCATGTGTGCCAGTATATGAAACACACTACATGCACATGAGGGGGTCTTTAAAGTTGGACCAATACAGGTTGCTACAGTTTTATAGTCTTTACACTCACCGGGATAAAATTTAAAAAAAACAAACAAAAGCCAACATCCTGCCTGAATTCAGTTCAACTGAAATGTTGGAAAATAATAAAAGCCTACTATTACTTATCACGATCAAACATCCAACTAACCACAATAAAAATAAATATATTATGAATAAGTGTTTGATACCTCTTGATGGTGCGCAGCAGGGTAGATCTGGCCTCATTGTGGAAGGTGATGATGATGGAGGTTGGAGGAAGATCAGAGTCGTACTGAAGAGTGGTGCACCTACAGAGAGAGAGAGAGAGAGAGAGAGAGAGCATTATCAAGCATGTGATCCACTGATCCATGCAGTGAAATTCATGTCTCGTGTTAGAAATAATACTCAAAGACAGAAAAAGAACAGTAATAAATGGTTTAGAAATGTCAATCCAGCATGTTAAATGAGAATTTATTTGTTATGGTGATGCCACATGAGAAGATATTAACAGCTATATGATCTGTAACATTCTCCTTTCATAAAACATGGCAAATCACACCTAAATACCTTCAGCTTTTTAATACAGCTTAAATATTCTGGTAAAATTAAAGAACAGGTAATCAGCTGTTATCACTAGTGTTATAAAGTGATCAGAATTACATTATTTATCTGTCTATGTGGGATAACTGAGATATCTACGGGTTCTGTCTAACACGCACGCACACAGACACACATGCACGCACGCATGCACGCACACAGACACACACACACACACAGACACACATGCACAGAGTGGTCAGAGCAGACCTGTTGAAAATGAATTATAGATGACCACCATGAGGCTCATTAAAATACACCACATAACAGCATTTGTGTCTGTGCTGCCTTCGCCAGGTCAGCAGTCTTTTCTTCTAAAAGAACACACACACACACACACACACGCACACACATTCGCACAGTATAATGAGATGCCTGGCCTTTACCTATCAGACTGATGGATTGGTGACATTTTGAAACAGAAACAGTCTGCGTGGTCGGTTCTGGCCTTCATTTTTAAAAAGCTCCCCTTTTTAAAAATATGTGTGTGTCTGTGTAAAACTTAACACACCGCACCATTACCCAGCTTAACATGTGGTTCTCTGCTGTTTACCTAATGAAATTCCATAATGTGTTTCATTATTTTTTACCCTTTTTTTTTCTTTACTGGAGGCGTAAAGGCTGGAATATTTAGCTAAAAACATTGTTGTGCATAAGGAAGAAAGATTGGTTTGGGCTTTACCATTTTCTTTCAATTGCCAGCTGCCAGTGTTATGCCGGTGCTGTGAGCGAACACGCTAAAAGAGCAGCCGTGCATGAGCAATGTGCTCATGTTTATAGTGAACTTTTAACTGAACGTATTCGTTTCCACTCAAGCAAAAACTCAAGGACTGGGTTTAATGGCACCCAAGGTTTGACGATACGCAGTATGCTTCTGGTTTGGCTGGTGCAAGTAGCAACTCAGACAATGCTGGGTCAGATGCTGATGAAGCCATTTCATATGAATCTTTACAGGAGTTGCATAAAAGAGTCCCCCGACTCCAAAAAAAAACCCCTCAAAGTTTATGGAAAATTGTGGGTCTGAAAGGCAATTAAGTTAAAATAGCACATCCAGTAGAAGCATCCAAGCAGTTCTGTGAAATATTTGCAAGTGGTCACAAGAAATCATTAAGAAACAGGTAGGCCAACAGATGCAAAGTTCCCCAACTTCAATCAAACTCTTTTTCAAAAGACAGGTTACAAGAATTTTTTTCTGGATTTGTACAAGACTACATTGGAGGATATCTTCACCCTTTCAGCAAGCTCAAAAAACCATTGGTCACTAAAATAGAGACTGGTTTGCAGCCATCCAGGTGTGAAGAAGAAGGCAGGTACAGACATTGTTGAACAAGCCATCAGTGAAAGTTATTTGTGACCTGAAGGCTGAACTTTGTGAAGTTGATGCTGTATCCACAACAGTAGATTGCTGGTCAGCTGTAAACAATACCTTTATGAGCATCATGACTCACTGGCTCGACAAAAACATACTAGACATACTAGAGATGAACGTATTGGTGTACAGAGGTGTAGCTGCATGAGAAATGAGAATGATTTATTTTTCATGTTTGTATAGGCTACTTTAACTCTTTTCTTCTTAGAGGATTTAAAGATATGTGGGCTGAATATTGCACTGTGAAGCTTTAGCCAAAGCCTCTGACAACCACAATACACAGAGAATATCTGCTCCTAAGATGTTGAAAGGTGTGTGTGTTAAAGGCTGTATTTGAGTTTTCAGAATTGTGTTTTATTTTTCTTTTTTTGGTTAGTTTGCTTTTCTGGAAGGACAGAAAATAAAACTTGACAAGAATGGCTTATTCACTGTTATCTTTGTGCTTTGTTCTGGTCTTTTTGGAGAATGTTAAAATATGTTGGCTAAATATTGCACCATGAGCAGATGAGGCAGAACTTGAGTTCACACCTCCACAGCCAGTTTTTTTCTTTTATTTTACAGTTTTTGCCTGTGTTGGTACTTAGGATCTGGTTGGTTCTTGGCATCTTCTGAGCTCTGGTGTTCACAGTAATTGCAGTCCACAATATTCTCCTGAAGGTTTTAAGATGCAGCGCCTGGTCTTTTATCCCGTATTTGTTTTCTCTAAATTGTTTGCTCTGCAGAACTGAAATGCGAACACATCTTTCAGCTAGCGGCTGTAATGAAGCCAGTCGTGCATCCTTTACCAACACTCTTGGAAGCATATGAATATATTTTATGTTTTTGAAAAGCTGTATAATTTGATTCATGCAGAATAAATCAAATTCCGTTGCATCTACAGTACACCTTCACTGCATGTCTTTTTTTCACTTTCTGTATAGTAAAAAAATGTATACAAAGCAGAATTACATTTGTGAAACCAATGTCTGTGTGGACGTTGTTTACTTGAGAAATGGTGTTAAGTGATAAAACACATTTTATAGTCACTCTGGTTTTTCTCGGCTTAGAAAACTCTCTGGTTTAGACTCTATGAATGAAGGGTGTCAAAAATGCGGCCCCCGGGCCAAAACCGGCCCTCCAGAGGTTCCGATCTGCCCATAGGATGACTTTGTAAAGTTTAAAAATTACAGAGAGGACATTAACCGCAGATTGCAAATTTCTAGACTGTGACAAGTTGTTTTGATCATAAAGTAAAACACTAGATAGTTCGTTGTTTTGTCTTTTTGTGTCTCATTTTTGTAATATTTTGTCTCGTTTTTGTCGTTTTGTTTCTTGTTTTTGTCTTTTTGTGTCTCCTTTTTGTCTTGCTAATGTTTTTTGTCTTATTTTTGTCATTTTGTTTCTCGCTTTTGTCATTTTTTGTCAAATTTTTGTCGTTTGTCCATTTTGTTGTCGCTTTGTAATTTTTTTGTCCAATTTTTTGTCTCTTTTTCTGTTTTGTTTCCTGTCGTTTGTCTAATTTTTTTGTCATTTTGTTTCTCGTTTTTTGTAATATTTTGTCTTGTTATTGTTGTTTTTTGTCTTTTTTTTTGGTCAGACTTTTGTTGTTTTGATCATCAAGTAAAATACTATATTGTTCAGTTCCAGACCCCTGAGACGAAATGTTTTGTTCGTTTTGTAGAAACATAATGATCTGTAAGTTGTAATGTGTAAATGTTAAACTGAGGCATAGTGTTATTGAGATTTAACTTATTTTTCTTAAGAAATTTCAGGTTGTTCATAATGTTTTGGAAAAAGACAATTCCTTAAATGTGAACATTTTTGTACTAAAACAAAGGAAAAATGTGGAGTTGTTGTTATTTATTGTTTTTTTATGCTCTGATTTTACTGGTGCGGCCCACCATCAAATCGGGCTGAATGTGGCCCCTGAACTAAAATGAGTTTGACACCCCTGCTATGGATAGTACACAGGGATTTATTTAGTTTGGGAAACAGCGGTAAGGGATGGGTATGATGGGTTAAAGGCACTACTACTATACGATATTATATAAGGATATGATTTAAATGTTTGCAAATTCTGCCATTCAAATTCATCAACCACTAACTAATATGGCAATTTAATACTATGTTAATACTATATTATGTTTGTATCATTAACAACGCATGTTTTGGTGTCCAGAATGAAAGCCATGTAATAAAAAAAGACTAAAATCTGAGCAGAACTTAAATGTGTTGCTGTTTGTAAGTCTTATTTGCGTGTGGTAAATATCAGAATGTTTAATAATTCTATTTCTTTGGGGGCAGAATGATACGCTGTATAAACTGGTAATTCAAAGTCAGTAAACCAACTAATCTAAATATAACAGTGGACTTAAATTACAGGTGTTTAGATTCAAATATCTTTTGTACCACAGAGGTCTTTTGCTGCGGCTGCTATGATTCACTACAAGGAAAACATTTTTATATCACAGTGCACCAAAAACTAACAGCACATTCCCTTGTAACATAAGTACAAACCAATATTTATCAAAACCCCGACACATTTCTCAGCTAGAAAGGTTGGGAAGCTCCCCTCTGCTGCGGGCCAGCTTTATAGTTTGAAAAAGATAAGATGTATATTTTTCACAGAAAAATCTCAGCTTGTGCAGCTCAGAAGCAGGAAGACTTATCTACTTTACAAGCATCTGGCACCAAAAACATGCTGACTGGCTGTGATCAGGCAAGAATTTTTCATATCAGAGAACATTTTTTAATCAAAGGCCAGAGTTTCTATGAAGTTTGGCCAGTCATCTGTAGATAGACCAGATTTCTATGGATCTCTCCCTTAAACATGAACAGGACTTTGTTCACTCTCATATATTTTGTCTTCTAAGATACTGAAGTATTCAGCAGCTGCTAAATTTGAATACACTGAATTTATTTTTATTAGCGGACCTTTATGTGCCATATTTCCAGTATTTTGTGTATTTTGTCAAAGTGTCCTTGAGCCAAACATTTAACCTCCTCTTGAGATTTGCTGTGGGTTAGAACACAAACTAAACTCTTAATTTGTTGCATTAACAGGTCGGCACGCAGCATCACTCAGTGCATACAAGCACCCAGCTGTGAAATAATACTATCAGCACCTCATTAACTCAGAATTTTTTTTTTTAGTTTGGAGGCACGATGATTAAATAGGGAAACAATATCACCAAAGCAGATGAAAGTATGTAAAAATTTCAGAAACAAGCATATGATCTGTGCTTGGATTGATATAATATGAACAGGCAGCGTAGATACAAGAAGAGCATTCATTCTATTTAACTGTCTTTTCCTTATCCATCTTGTGTCATCTTTTTCTTTCTCTTCTTTCATTCCTTTTACCACTTCACTATGCATATAGTCTTCTATTTCCCTTTTATATCTTTTTCTGTTTTCCAGTAGCAGTTTCAATCATCAAAACATACAACAAGAAAAGCACTCAGAGTGCGCAGTGCTCCACCAAGGTTGCTCAGTCATTGTATCATTTCTGACGGATGAAAATTTTAATAAAAAATGACCTTGAGCTGAGCACAGGCATGTGTTATGCATATGTACGTTATGTATGGATACCGAATCGAGTGACCTAAATATGTAGCAGGTGGCAGGAATTGATGGGACTCGGAAACACCCCCACAATTTAATCAGTTGTTCATTGTATCATTTCCGAGGGATAAGTCCAGATAAGTCTGCAGTGGTGGATTTGTAGTAGGATTGCAATTGTGTGATCATCAGCGGGCAGCTGATATAGTGTTCACTTGTTGTCATAGTTACAGTGACGCCGTGCCGCCATCTTGCAATGATACAGAAATCTTAAACAAATCTGTAGATCCAGACTATACGCCACATCACTGCCAAAATCTAATCAGCTGGTCCTTGTGTCTTTTCTGACTTTCCCTGAAAATTTCATCCAAATCCGTTGGTATGTTTTTGAGTTATGTTGTGCACAGGCCAATAGACGGAAGGACAAACATACGCCAATCGTCACATAACTCCACTGCGTTCCTTGGTGGAGTAATAATGGAATTAAGTTAGTGAGGAATTAAAGCTTTGTTGGCTTTCTTTGAAAACTCCTCACAAAATTAGTGTATCAGATGTCAATACGGATCACTTTCATTGTTTGGACACTAAATGCATTGAGTGACCACATCTTTAATTTTTCTCTCTCAGACTAAGCCACCACTGAAACTCTGTACAGTTTATTTACACTTGTAAGAAACTTAAAACGCATGCTCAAAACCTAACATAATACCAAATGTATGTAAATAAGGCTGAAATTTGCAAAATTCATCTATATTAACATTAAAATACTACAATAGCATAATTTACACTAAATTACATTACAATAAATATGGGAATGTACTAAGCAGGCAAAATACAATAAGACATAATCCAAAGCATTTAGTAATTATTTGGGAAGATGTTGCATTTTACTTTCTCTTCCAGTCACAGAAGGGATTACAGCACACCAAAGAATATATCGCCATGCTTCTCTCTACCTTACTAACCATTCCTCAGCCTGGTAGAGGAGTTCTTTCCTTCATGAAGCATGAAGATGAAATTTATGACCACCAGCCACATGATCGGATGTCTCTCTGCGATGTGATGAATGCTGGATGACAAGACATATGTGCAGAAGCTCGCCAGGGAAGGACCAGCCATGCAAAGATTCAACCTCAGGAGCATTGCAATAGAGGACACGAGGCATGATGTTGATGAGAACTTGTGGCCACGTACATAAAATCCAAATGCACCATAAGTATTTGTTACATTGTATTGCAATACTGGAATTTCTTTTGTTTTCTTTGCGTAAGCACTTGGAGTAACAGTTTTGACAAATGTTGATATTGTTGTGGCTAAAATTTTAATGTGAGACTTGGTTGCATTTGAGCATTTTGGATGGTAGATTCACTTTTATCCTTAGCTGACCGTGAACTTACTAAGAAAGTGAAGTCAGTATGAAGAAATATGTGGATAAAAACTGTAAACTCAATATGAAGACAGATGAGTAGAGAAACGCACACAGGCCTTTAATTGTAGCACACACAGACACTTTGGAAAGTCGAGTGCTTTTTTTAAAACTCAAGGCCAGAACTGGCTGTGAGCAGACTGTTGTCACTTTGCATTCACATTTCTTTGTCTCTCTGTGCTCCCTCCCTTTACTCTTTCTCCGAGAGAGAATAGGAATATACGCTATATTAATAATAATATTTATATATTTATTTGTCATATCATATCCCATCATGCCCCTCTCTGCCTCCTCCATCCCTCTATCTCCCTGTCTCCATCTCTGCTTTTTTCTGCAGTTGATTTATTCAGCAGCTCTACTAGAGAGGAACGATAAGAAGATAAAGACGAGCTGCTTCTGTGAGTGTGTGTGTGTGTGTGTGTGTGTGTGTGTGTGTGTGTGTGTGTGTGTGTGTGTGTGTGTCAGTCAGAGAGAGAGAGAGAGAGAGAGAGAGAGAGAGAGACGAATGAGGCTGAGAGACACAGTGACAGACAGGCAGAGAGAGAGACTGACAGAGATGTACAGATAAAAGTTGTGCTGACAGATGACTGATGTTGGAGCTGATATGAACAAGCCTCCATACTCCCAAAGCGTGTGTATATCTGTGTGTGTGTGTGTGTGTGTGTGTGTGTGTGTGTGTGTGCGTGCGTGCGTGTGTGTGTTAACTTCCTGATGCGTCAAAGCTCAAGAGAACACACACAGACAATCACACAGGGTTGGAAATAGGAAGAAGTGCTGGAATGTCATGAACCTCCACAAAGAGGAGACAAACGGAGGGAACTGGAAAAGAGGAATATGTGATGGTAGAGGGGGGAAGGAGAGGGTGAGAGGAGATATATAAAAAAACTGGTGAGAGGAAGGAAGGGGGAGAAAAATGTGTAGGAGAGAAGAGGAGAGAAGAAGAAAAAAACGCAAGGAGACTTGATGTAGATGGGAGAGTGCAAAAAGAAGAGGAAGCTAAAGGAGATGAAGTGGAAGTGAAGAGGGGAGAAAAAGATAATACATGAGATGAAATATGAACAAGACAAAAAGGACAAACAACCAATTATAGAGCAATGAAGGAGACAAGGACGGGACAGAGCATGCAGGAGGGGAAAAGAGGAGAGCACAGGAAAAAGTGAGGATGAGAGGACGATACAAGGATTAAGGATGGAGAACCAAGAGTTTGATACCAAATCGATAAACTGTTAGTGAGCACTATTGTCTATGGTACCACAGAAAATACTGCAACAGTCATAAGTAATCTACTGGAGATTGTGATTAGTCCAGAACACCACTGAGAAGTGCAGGTGGAGCAACAGGTCAGCTTTGGAGAGCCATTTGTCTCTCTAAAGTTTATGGAGACACTCCAACACACACATGACTTGAAAGCTCCATACCAAGTGTTTTCCCCCCAAATTAGAGCTAATATTGAAACACACTCATTTCAGTCTGATACTGGGGCAACACTAGTAAAAAAAAAGAAGGAGACTAAAGAGGAATAAGATGAGAGAGGAGATAGAAAGAAGATGATTAGGAGAAGATGGCGAGGAGAGCAAACAAGAAAATAAAAGTGAATACACAAACTTAGAAGTGATGAAATTCCTCGTTTAACTTCTTTGGCACATTACAACCATAAATCACAGAGGAATCTATTTTATTCATGCAAAATATACACACCCGCAAGTGCCAAAAGGCAGAAATACTTATGTTTACAATTTCCCACTGTACACACAACTCCTTTTAAAGCCAATTTTGAAGCTACATGTCTTCATTCTGTCTACAGTTTGATAACAGGCAATGGAAGAGACGCTGGAACAAAAACAATATCGGTAAAGCAAAGAGAGAGAAGAACAACTGGAGAAAGAGTAAACGAGAAGTGAGGGAAAAGAGGAAACTAGGAGAAAAACTGAGGTTAAAAACAGTGCAAAAGGTAAAAGGAGGGCATGAAAAGAAATAACAGGAGACGAGAAAGAAGAAAAACGGGAGAAAAGGGACAGGAAGAGTGTTTACAGTACATCTCTGCCCAAACAGTGCAAAAATCATTCATATTTGATGAGCAGAACCGTTTGAGGAAGGGATGGTGTTTCTGGGAGTGTTTGAGTGTGTGAGTCGGCTCGTCAAAGTTCATCCTGAGGTGAGATAAACACATGAAAGGAGAGGTCAAAAGCAGACACACACACACACACACACACACACACACACACACACACACACACACACACACACACACACACACACACAGAGTTGGTCTCTGCAGGCGGTGGCAGCGACCTGTCAAACTGTGTGTTCATGCTGCAAAATACTAATGGCCACTGATGTAGCCCTGAGATACTGTCGGACCTGTTCTCACACACACACACACACACACACACACACACACACACACACACACACACACAAGCTCAGAATAGCACCTCCAACACTCCTCTTCCTCTCTGTCCTTCACTTGTTCTGCCTCTCAGCCTTTTTCTATTCTCTTTTCCCCACTTTTCTCCCCTTCCATGCCCTTCCTCCCTCTCTGTCTGTCTCTCAGTCTTCTCTTGTTTTCTCTGTCCAGCTCTATCTCGGTCCTGGCTGAGAAGTCAGCGACATAAAGGCCCGCTGCAATTGAGTAATGATCTACAGCATTGTTTTGGGACTGAATGCTGCCATAATTGAGCCAAATGCTTCTCCCGTCCATAAAACGCCCGCAAAGTCGAACTCGCTCGTCATTTAGCTGAGTCTGCCAACATAAACACAACAGAGTATTTGCATTTGCTTCCCAGATTCACTCATAAGAACGTGAGACGTTTCACTGCCTTCCAAAGCGCAGGAGAGAGACAGAATATGACAGCTGAGGGAACTAAAACAACTTGGGTAATATCATCTTGGGAGTTAAGAAGTTGAAAGTTATCCATGGTTCTACCTTGTTTTTCAGTCCCTTCCCCTGCTAAGCTTTGGCTATTTTCCAGTGCCTTGCAGTAATATTGTGGGCTGCAGAAAATTCAATCACAACTTAAATTGTAACTCAAAAAACGCCCCTAAACAACAGTCTTTTCTCAAAGGTGATACTGTGATCTGATTTGCTGTCCCTCTAGTCAGTACAGGTGGACACTGCGCTCGCCACTGTGGGTGAAAATAGTAGCTACTTTTTCTTCTTTACTGGCACAGTCAATTTCTCTCTTGCTACACTCTCCCTGTCTGATGTGTGAAACTATCTATTTAGTTGGGACCATGTTCTAAAGCTGAAGGGAACAGAAAAGGGATTTTTAACAACAAAATGTGGAGATTGAGGTGAAGGCTTGCGAGTAGGAAGAGATCCGACTAGGACACACCTGATGATGAAAGTGGAAATGCAGGCAGAAAGATACTGACTGAGTCAGTGAGGAAGAAAAAGTAACCATTACATTCAATCATAATGCCTAACACAGTACTAGTGCTGCAAAGTTAATGAAACATGTAAAACAATAACTGCTTTGGCTGCCTACATTTAAATAAACATAATTGACTGTGATATTGATGTTTACATTACGCATTGCACATTAAAAACAATGTAAATAAAATCACTTGTTTGCAGCTTGAGTAAATCTGACATGAGAACAACCTTACTTCAGTCTTTTGAAGTAATGTTTGGTCTCATATTTGTCTGAATTGCATGCTCTGTGGTAACGTGGGAGAAGAGGCTTCTCTGTGCACAACAGTCTACCTCAACCTGCATGTGAGACGTTTAGAGCTATTATCGATAGCAGATGTTCAGCAAGTGAAGACTTTAGCCTGTGCCCAGTTTATATGAATGATATCAGTCACCATCATCAGCACGCAAGGTTGGTTAATGCCATGCTGTAACTCCACAATCTCACATGCAACCAGCTGAGACAGTGGAAAAGTTTGTCTGGAGCACTGATGAGCCACAAAAATCCAGTCTTGACACTTGTTTAATTCAATATTTGACCTTACTTGAGACTTCAGGTGACAACTTCAGACCTTACTAATGATCTGACCTCAATCACAAAAACAAAAGTATCCCTTGAAATTCAACTTGTACTTGGCCTAAAATACTAAAAGAACACTATTTCTTTTCTTTGTTTTTAAATAACTTTCTGGGCTGTTATGTGAGTATTTGAGAACAATGCAGGATTGAGGAACTTCACACGTAACATTGGGAACTGAAAAAGTATTACAATACCCTGAAGAGTTCTTCTTTTTCTAAAAATATGACTGAGAAAAGTATCAAATGCTTTTTGTTGAATGTGCTATTCCTAAGAATAAATGTGCAATGGGAAGTATAATATCATTTTGTTTTTACTTGGGCAACATGATATGGAACAATGTCAGTTTAATCTGAGCAAAGTAGCAGTATGCCTGCTGGAGTAAGATATTTTGGTAAGCTTTTCACCTCTGGCCTTTCTTTCTTTTCTTTTCCCACTATCTCTGTCTTGCTTCTATTCAGGTGTTCACAGAGGAGAAGATGGCCTAGTTTTGGCTGGGTAGGCAACAGCCATTTACATATTTATACACAGACAGACACACAGTGCAGGCGAATGAGGGAGCGGGGATTTCTCTTCTCCTGAACGAGAGAAAGAGAAGAAAAGAATGAAGAAACAGCTAGGGACAGTTGATAATGCCTCATTTCTTCTTTTACTGGAAAATTCCATTAGGAAAATTTCCGAGTCAATGATTCCAATGAATGAATAGCTCAAATGAATACTTTCTGTGGATTCAACTATTTTAATTGAAGCAAGTTCAATCCCTGAAAGGTGGTAAGGGGTGTATGTACTTCGCAAGAGAAAAAAGTTGCCTGGTAATGGTTTTGTTTTCACTCATTTCTGCTCCCGAATTGGAGACTTCTCAAACACACACGTAAATGTTCATGAAATATCTGAAAAGCTGAAGTTTTGCTGCAGCCTTAATTAGTCCGGTATGACAATTAGTTAATGATATCTTTTGTGAAATAGATATTAGTATGTAGCTGATAGCACTTAGTTTCTGTCTTTTGCTTTTTCACAACTTGAGCAACTTAAGCTTTTAACTTTACTAATCAACTGCTGCATGAGTCAACAGCTGTGTAGTTAAACACAAATTACACTTGTTCAACCAAACTACATTCATGTTTTCTTTAAGCTTTTTGTCACTGGCTAAACACAGCACAAATGCTAACTGTGACCAAGAGTTCTCCCTAATCTTAATTATTTTTAGTTGCCTAAATCAAACCATAAACATTAAAGTTACAGACATTTTAAAGGCACTGACAGATAAACAGACCCTCTGCTCCTACAGCGAGGGGCTCCAGTAGCTTTGATATGGTGTAGGGAGCATTTTGCTACCTTTTTTTTTCTATTCACTGCAAATGAACACAAAGTTGTTCTGAGCGATCACCTTTATCCTTTGCTGAAACATGTCTCCCAAAAACTACGTTCCTATACTACTAAACTACATTCGCAATTATGTTTTGTAAGAAACAATGTTCTAACTGAAAGGTAAATTTAATACATAGTAGGAAAGTTCACATAAAGAGCACGGCAGCATAATGGTAGGTGTTCACAAGATCTGTCATGTCTATGCGTCCCATTCATTGTCTATTTAAGTAGCTGCGCAATTCATTCTTGTAGATGTGTTCCAAAAGATGGAGAGTCACTTAAAGCAAATCAGTGGCATCCAGGAGCAACTCAGTTCCTCTGGAAACTCACAAAATTTTTTAAAGCTAATCACTGTTGATCCAAAATGAAGACAGATTTAACAACTTTTTAACTGAGTTTTTAGGAGCAAATTCTGTTTTCAATCAGGTGCAGCCAGTGTTTGTAGGAGGATGTAGTCTGTACGTGTTTCCTGCTGGAGAACACCTGTCAATCATCTATCATGGCACTGTCCGTTCGTAGGCCCATCAAACGCCCAATGCTGGCAAACGGTGTGACCCCTGAGGAGATGAGGGTTCATGTTCTATGTGGGACAATTACTCTTATATATACGGTGCTGTGAAAAGGTATTTGCTTGGACAGCATTTTTCCTTCAATAACTTAAACAATCATTTATCATCTTGGGTTTGTCTTATATTAAAATTAGTTTGATGACCTGAAACATTTAAGGGTGACAAATATGCCAAAATAGAAGACATTTGTAGGGTGCCAATACCGATTCACAGCACTGTACGTTTCATTTTCTCTTGCTAATATCGTTGTTTGGTTCATTTTAAGCACCCAAACAACGATATTAGGCTTAGGAAAACATCATGCTTTAATTGAGACTTTCCCACTAAGAGCTACATGTTAGAATCTTCCTTCAGTTCTACAACTCTTTCACAAATGGCTTGAAGCTTCTCTATTTTCTTGGTTGCCAGGGTGACGAGTCAAAATGCCAAAGACATGTTGATTTCAAACTGATTTGTGATATGTCATAAAAAAAAAAAAAAATCTGTCAGAAAATACAGTTCTCCCAAAACATCATTGAACATTTTTGAGGGCCTGGGCTGTCCAGGATGACAGCGCCAACATCCAGAGGGCATGAAGGGTCGCTGTGAAGTTTAATGACTATGAAAGTGATGACAATCATGTGTTTTGCAAGAATTCAGACAACTAACAACCTATAGGGGATTCTGGTTCGACATGCTAGACAGCTATCTTAAGGGGGATTATTCTTTGGAAGAATGGCGTTTAATTCCTTCAGTAGAATTTCAGAGACTTGGAGAATCAAAGCCAAGGAGCACTGAAGCTTACTGAGACACTTTTTATTGGTTCTTCTTTCAATTTGTCATGCATGTGTACATCTAACAAACAAATAAATGAGATCTGAAATAGAACCTCCAGATAGCGTGATATGAAAATATTCCATACATATGGGCTACATGCAGTGTGACATTACAGGAAAAAACGTCAAAATGTTTGTGCACCGTATATGAAGCACATAAATACCAAATGAGATGAATGTAAAAAAAAAAAGAGTAAAAGGAAAAAAATGTACATATTATTGCAAATTATACAGAGGGGTGAGGAAGCAGGCAGCATGCCATAACTTTTATTACTTTTCACGGTGAATCTGCTTTATCTAAATAATTTGAGAATGCAATAACCTTGTTGAATATAACATATCAGACAATTTTGCGGGAAAATTGCATTCAAATATGCTGACATCTACTTTATGTAAAAATGACAGCATGGAAGAAAACATCTCTAGGGAACTTGTCTGCGTTTAAGAGACGGGTGGCGTATTTGCTGTCATGTCTGAAATAGCCGTTGTACTGCTTTTACAGGACACGCTGACAGACAACGCTGCTGCCAGTTAAACGTACAATTCTTCCATGTGATCCTGTGCTGAATTTCCACAGAAAATCAATTCCGCTCAACACCTGATGTGTGTTTTTTTTCCCTGCTACAGGCTGAGCAGAGGTCTAAAGCATAGACCTGACTGTTAACCAGCACCGACTGAGGACAGAAGAACATGATGTAATTCGTCACAAACGTCTGGACAAACAGCCAAATAAAAGCCCTCGCTTCTCTACTAGAAAAACAAAGGAGTGTCTCACAGTCATTAGAGGCACATGCTGTACACGGGCCTTCGAGAAAGTTACGGTGTGAGATCCTGTTTTGTAGCTCTG
Source organism: Amphiprion ocellaris (assembly GCF_022539595.1). Taxonomy (NCBI): domain Eukaryota; kingdom Metazoa; phylum Chordata; class Actinopteri; family Pomacentridae; genus Amphiprion; species Amphiprion ocellaris. Next base: position 12,429,086 of record NC_072777.1, read on the forward strand.
TTAGTATATAACCATAAATCTGTAGTTACAGTCAGATGGTTAAGCTGTCAAAGTCATAGAGATTCACAGTTTCAAAAAATAGAATATCTCAATCTAAAGTAGTACATTTCATTATCATCACTCTGCAACTGTCCTACTGTATTATCAGAGCAGTATAATATTCCTTCTGATCTGAACTAAACTGGGCCAAGTAAACAGATTTGACTGCACACTGAACTGATCCATTTACAGGGATTTCATTAACAGACACCCTGTGGTTCTGTTTCTATGAACCATTTTATGTGGTTTAAATAATGCTAAATAAAGGAACATATTAAAACATTACTTCAATTATGCTTTTTCTTTCTTTTGTTTTGCTTCCTGCTTTGTTCTAAAAGTACGCCATACAACAGCTAAATTTAGGGGAGGAGGGGGCGAGTCAGTCACACATACTGCAAATCCTGGCGAGGACTAACATGGAAGAGCCCTTTCCCAACTAACTCCAACACCTACATTATAAGGAGAACACTGTCAATCACGAAGGCTCAGTCTGGTCTCTATGGCAGGATAAATGGAGAAACACCGCAATCCCTGCAGCAAAAAAAGCGCTAAAAACAAAAGAGCAGACACACAATGGTATCAGAGTCGAATAAAACTTGAGGAGAAGTTGTTATTGGGGGATCTGGGAAAGTGAAAGAGTGTGTCAGAGATGAAAAAAGGCTGAGATGTTCAAAAATGACAAAAGAAGAGGATGCTTTTTTTAAAAGAGAAAAAAATTACTATTTTAACAACTGCCTGGGCTCCTCTGGTTCCTTGTTAGAAGCTGCTGCGATTCCCCGGCGGAACGCACAGACTCGTGTTTTCCAGAGTTTTCTGACTGTTTGAAAAACATGAGGCTGGAACTGCTGAGAGAGATGCTTCACCCCCGTGCTGCTTATATATTCATGCTTTACAGTTCCACAACTCTGACTGTGTGCAGCAGTCTGTGTTTATGCATAGGTATTTGTGCTTGGGTAGAAACATTGTGCATAAATTTGTGTACATCCTCTTGTATATAAACATATTCTATGTGTTGCCTGTGCTTTAATAATTGTATATGTCAATGTATATATTCAAGTAAAAGTGTAATGTAATTAGTGCAGTTGTTGAATTTTGGAGAAAAACAAGGAATATTTTAATTAAATGATCAATCAGGTCACATAACAACACATACTGTATATCACAGGCACTATTTTAAGTCCTTTAATTGGTTGTAGATGCTAAGGCATTAAACTGGTCTCTCTGTGATCCGTTATTTTTTCTTCCACCTCTTGTGGGAAGCAGGGATCTAGTTAGCCGTCTTTCTTTCCTTCTGTTTCATATTGTTATGTAAGTAAACCTCTTTGAAGAAACTTTGCAGACAGACAGCACACATGAGTGGGCATCTGTGTCGAGAGTCAGAAACCCCATGAGGATTTTCTTCACTTCACTTTCATCGTTCAAGTATTCTGATGAGCATACAGGGGCTCTGGCAACGACGTAGAGTCTCTCTATGCATGGCTGGAACAAATTTAATTAGAAATGTTCATAGCACACAATCCCGTTTTTCATAATATCAATGAAGCGGGATTGGTTATTGCTTTTGTTTGGTGTTACACATTTGAGAGAAATCAATAAAAACAGAGACACGGTAGAGGAGGCTGACTATGAGTGCATACACAATACTAATACCACATCCTCATTCACATCCCACTCGTCCTTCCCTCACTGTCTTCCTCTTTTTAATCCTTCCCTCTCTCCGTCCTTACACCTTCCCTCTGTCTCCACATTCGTCCGTCTGTCCATCGCTTTCCTTTTAGTCCCGTCACGTCAGAGTAGAGAGAAATCAGGATCTAAACTCAAGGCGAGGCTTTGAACAATAAAGCAGATGAAAGATCTGTCACTGAGAACGACAGGGAGAGGGAGGGAAAGATAAAGTCTGTTTCTATTCTCCCTCTGTTTCACACCCTTGTCTCTATTTCTGTCTCAGCCGAATCGACTTCAGACAGAGAGCGAGAGGTTTAGAGTCGGACAGAGAGAGGATGAGGAGATGAGAGTGGGCGAAGGCAGAGGAAGAGCGAGGATGACAGCGAAAGGGAGATGAGAAATGAGAAAGAGGAGAAGAAGAGGAGAGGGGCAGCAAGGCAGGTGAAATGAAAAAAGAGACAACAACATCAGACAAGGAAACAAAAAGGACAACAAGCACTTTTACAGACGTTATTTTGTGATCATAGCCGTTATATATCTCCGCAGGACAAGAGATAATTGCTGGATGCTCGGTTTGTGTTTGTCGTCTCAATGCATAGTTCGATGTAAAACATTATCTCTGATCTATCAAATAATGCACGTACTGTTTACTGAGTATGACAACATCAAGAAGCAAATAAAGTGCGGAAATATTTATCAGTGTTGTCCTCAAACATCTAAAATCTTTAGTATAATTATGCCGGGGAGCAATTTCAGTAATTATATGCCTAAGAGAATAAATTATTTCTCAAGTTGGATTTTAGTGGCTTCAGATCTCTTATGTTTATTCTTTACACTGACTATACAACTGTCAAAATCTTAAACTTCTGCACCGCTCTCATTATACAACATTACAATGTTCAGTTGCTTGTCTCACAAATACATATCAATGCGGTTTGCTTTCTTGCAAAAACAAATGTGAAAGGTGACAGTTTTCAGGCGATTTCAACATGCCAGATAGAGCCTGACATGGAGCAGCAGCCTGCCATTTTTGTTGCCTGTGCACTCTTTTGTGCAGAGGAGAGAGAAAAAAGTGCCAGAAACTGAATTTGGAGAAGGGAGCTGGGGAGAGTCAGACATTATAGGTGGTGTGTTCTGCAGAGGGAGCTGGGAGAAAACTGTAAACCTGAAAAAATGAGGGGAAAGAAATGTGTAAAAAAGACAACAACTGGTAAGTGCAGGGAAGCTGTATATTGTTTACTGTTTATACTGCATATGATAATACATGCGCACCTCTGCAGCAGACTCAAAGTCATATCTGTCAACGGGTTGCCTCGCTGGTACTCCTTGTTAGTGCTGAGTCAAGCACATTAAAGAGTAAACATGCATTAAGATTCAGGCATACTGAGACACAAGCTAAACTCACTCCCTGCTTAATATGTCGAGGAGGAGAGGTGTTGCTCCATATTCAGAGCTGGTAATAAAAAATAAAAGACAAAGAGTTAAGTAGTTGTAACAATAATAATCTGAAGTGTCATGTACAGGGTGACTACTCAGGTGTTTCTGAAAGGTGAACTTTCATGTTCCTCATTCTTTATCGACAACTTTTGACAGCTTTTGCTGGTTTTACTGTGTCAACATGAGCTTTAGGTGCAATTCTGGCAAGATGTGTCACTAAATTAGGTATTAGAGTCCTGAAAGAGAACCCCGTCCAAGGAAATACATTTTCTAAATACTGCAATTAGATCCTTAAAAGTCACTTTTTAAGTTTACTTGATAGCTTTAGGTATAGGTAATAGGTAAATAAAGATGATAAATGTGAGAAAAACCAACATGGAGTGTCTTAGCAAGGTCCACTATGTGTCACCAGAAGAGCTCCAGTTTGTCTTGGCATTGATTCTCTAAGTTTCTGGAACTCTGCTACTGGAAAGATGAAACGGAATAAGAAGAACTATGTTGGGTTGAAATGTGTTGACTCTTAAGGCCGTAGCATACGATTCAAATCATTTTCATAATCATCAAACCATTCAGTGACCCCTCGTGTCCTACAGATGAGGGCACTGTCATCCTGGAGGAGGCCACTGCCATCAGGACAGAAATATTTCATCACAGGATGAAGGTAATCACTAGAGAGAGAACAATTTTGCTTTAATTTGTAGTGACTCTTTCCTCTAAGGGGACAAAAGGAGCCAAAACATGGCAGCAAAATGCCCCCACAGTGGAACAGAGCCATCAAATCCCCTCACTGTAGGATTCCTTTAATTTGTCATACATGTCTGGTTTAATGGTGCTGAAAGACCAAGTAGATTAACTCCATCATCATTCTGTTTAGTTTTTCTTATTCATTTTGTCACATAACACCTATTGCCTCCTTTAGAGACAACTCTTTCATTACACTGGCCTAAATATGTGTCAAAACATGCTTTCTTTTAGATTATATTTGAAAGTAGGGTCACATTCTACACTCGGGACGGTTACAGCCTTACTATGATTAGGCTTTACTAAGGTTTGAGTTTTAGAATTAGTTAGCTCTGACAGTGTGAGGTGGTCCAGTTTACCCTCTGGGAGTTTCTCATAGCTTGTGTAATGTGTTTTTTGTTTTTTGTTTTTTTTTAACCATAGAAGAAGCAAATTCCTGACAAATGAAAACAAGTCAATGTGTCACTTTCCTGCACAAACAGACTGGGAACCGAATCATCTGTTAATCAGGCGTGATTTACCGCTGGAATGTCAGGATAAGGAGATTAAAAAGACAATCTAAAAAATGTGAACTGGAGCAGAATATCATGCCGACTGCTCCCATGAGCTTGACACAAGAGTGTGTGAGTATTTGACTGATAAGATGAATGAAGAATTGGCTGCACTTTAAAACATACCTAGAGACCAATGTGGGATTTTTATTTTTAATTAAAGCATTTAATGTTTTACATTGAAGAGAGAAATATATGTCTTCATATATGAGAATCATGTCATTGCAAGGACTGATATGATCCAATCGAAAGGCCCCCAAAAGGGTCAGTCTGGAACAGCGCTTATCTTCAATGAAAAACCATTATATTTGGGCCAATACAGTATTTTTTAAAATATGATATGATGTTCATGAAATTTTACACTTCAGTATAGTAGAAGATACAACCTATTTAGCTCAGAGGACAGACTGAAACTGTCAGCAAGATTTCTGAAAGTAAAAAAAAAAGACAATAAAAGAAACGCTCACTGAGAAAACCTGGCAGACTACGACTGAGGAATAGAGACGAGGCTCAATATTTCATTTTTAGTGTTTAACCATATTTTTATAACTCCATATATATATAAATGGATTAATAAAAAACTACTGCATATTTTAAATTCTCCCCCAGCAGGTGATGACATCATGGCGGCCACGGAACAACAGAACAACACTCGTCTACACTCCTGCTCACATTACAGTTTGTGGAGGAGAGTTTGGGTGTATGTTTGTGTCAGTCCTGACATAGAAGCAACTCCCAAGTCAGTTTGCTTCACACAGGCAGGAAACCATCACTCACTCTGTAGCCCCAGGTCAGATGCACGCACGTACACACACACACACACACACACACACACACACACACACACACACACACACACACACACACACACACACACACACACACACACACACACACAGACGCAGATCCACAGAGTGCAGTAGATGAATGTTCGGAGGCAGGCAGAAGGAAAGGTTTTCCACATGGAGGATTCTGTACAATGGATCTGTGGTCATTCTCCATCACACCCACACACTGTACACACACGAAATGCATGAGGAGGCACACACCCAGTATATCGACCAAAAAAACTCCACACACACACACAAATACAGAGCGATGACAGTGTGTGTGGGTTCAGCTGGGTGATGAATGAAGCAATATTTCAGTCTAAACCAGCATCCCACCACAGATGGTGGTATAGAGAAATGCTTATACATTGCACACACACACACATACATATACACACTTATTCCTCTCTCTGTCACACACAGAAACACACTATCCTGTGAAAACCCCATCTGTCAGAGTGCGACAGGGTCTGCAGCACAGAAGAATCACCTGTCTTGTTACACACACATCCAAGTATATGCAAACACATGTAAATGCACATCTTTATGCAAACACACACGCGTAGAAAACATGGAGATGCACGTACATACACTTACACGCATACATGCAGACAGTCCCACTCATTAAACTCTGCAGAGAGAGTTGTGTGTTGTTTCATTGTGTTAGGCAAAAGCCCAGAGGGCAGGAAGCTCAGTGCCAGGCAAGCATTACTAGCACCTCACACACAGACACACACACACACACACACACACACACACACACACACACACACACACAGAGAAAGACACACAATAATGCTGATAAATGCAGCCATACAAACTAAGACACAGAGGCAAACAGGATCACAACGTTACATTCACACACTCACAAACGTACATGGAGACAATAACTGACACCGACACCAACAAGCACATACGCACATGCACGCACACACACACACACACACACACAGTTGGGCTTAGCAGTCTGTGTGATGCCAGGTTGCCTGCAGGTCTGGTAGCAAGGGCCTCTGCTGTCCTAGTTGTTTTCCATCCAAGCCGCTCTTTCACACACACAAACAGGAAAGTGTGTGTGGAAAGACGAGCAGAAGCACAAGCTGCTATTTTAAATACTGGGATGTTTCATTAATAAGTTGTGTAAATAAATCACCCCATGATAAATTTTGGATAAGGCACACTGAGCAGCAGCACAAAAAAATATCAACGCTGCTGAAACTTCACTGATCAAGACACTGAATCCTTATTCACACCAGAACCCTGAATATAAACCCTGAACTCTGACCTTTCTGTGAAAGGAGATTAGACGTAATAGTTCAAAGCTGCACAAGGCAGGAACTGTTTGTCTCTAATTAAGCAACTTAGTTATTTGTCCAAAGAAGATTCAGCCAAGTTCAAGTCTTGTATCAAATTTGTGGAGCAGCAGTTTTTTTGGCGTGCTGAAAATGTCGAATCAAACCCTTCCAGCAATCTGCAAAGAGCAGCTCAGTTTCAAATAAATTTGATTCACCAAAGACGGTTCATCCTCTGCAAGAAGCGGAGTGGTAAATTTTGTATGGGGGCATCATGTTAAAAGGGTTTGCTGCAGCTGGAGTCTTTGTTAGTTTTGACTACCAGTGACACATATGTAGTAATATCACTGTACCCAGGACAATTAAGGTCAAGGAAGACTGGAACATAACCAAAAAGAAGTTTGATTTGTGAAGAAACGCAGGCAGTCAAATGGAAACAAACCCTCCAGGTTAGCCAGACTTATCTGGAACACAACAAGGGGGAGGAATCTTGAACTTTTGACCCAAACAGTCATTTATTAAATATCCATCATGATTTACTGACAAATAATAGACACATTTTTATTTATTTATTTATTTTTTTACAAAAAGCAATCAGTACCAACATTTCAGTTATGTTTACTTTTGGATTTTCTCCTGAAACAAAGAAGGTTATATCAATGACAGACTGACACTGTAGTTCAAAACAGTATAATGTTCAGTCTGTGACAGAAAGTGAAGATACAGAATGAGACACACTCAAGGTAATTACTGCGAACATTGTGTGAATTTATATACTGCTTTTCAGAAAGAAGTCTATAATTTTCTTGCTGTCCATTAACATGGAGTCTGTGGCTACATGAAAAACATTTGTTCTAAGAGCTCATGTAATTCTAGTCATTTTTCCTTTTTCCTGAGTGTGTTATATAGTTTTTTCTCCAAGGCCTACAAAATTACAAAGGGAATTGTTATTTTCTATAGAAAACACTGCTTCTAACCTGGAATACCACGTTTGAAGTCAAGGCTTTTCTTTCACTAACTATTTACGTCACCATGTAACACACCTGCGGCTACTCTAACATGCTGTCAAACAAACAATGAGCAGCAACTTGGCAGACTGCCATTATTTCTACACTAGAGCCACTTCTGCTACGGCTTCATTCCTATCCTCAGAGATGTGGAGATGCGGTACATAACGAATGTAGACCAATCAGAGCAGACTAGGCTCTTCAGCAAGTGGTCTAAAAAGAGACAGGAGCTAAAACGCAGACTGAAAGTGAGAAATGGTGTTACAGAAATGTATAGTGTGAGAAAAATAATGTGCTTTTTGCTTATTGAAGCATGTAAACATACTCAAAAACTAAAATGACGAACCTGTAAATGTGCATAATATGGGTTCTTTAAAACTTGTGAAAAAACTCACAGATTGCAACAATTACTTCAGTGGTTATCATAACCAGATATGGAAGAGAAATGACACAAAAAGAAGATGTGGGTTGTCCTAAATTGGACATTCCATAAAAGCAACATTACGCGACTCTAAAAGCATCAAAATTATTTGATGACAGACTGACTTGTAATAGGGAGAATGGCTCCTCTTTCAATCCCTGCACTTGGCAGACATTTGACTGGTTTCTACTATAAAATAAATCTAAGTGCCAATTTGGTGTGAGAATTATTTTTTCTTTCATTACTGCTTGTTGCAGTGATTCAATATCCTGAAGTTGGGAAGGTGAATGGTACAAAGTCAAGTAATGTAAAAATAACGACTGACAGTCTTCATTCAGCTGAAACACATCACACTATGCTGCCTGGTACTGCAGACAGTAAAATAACTGGTTTGCATTGAAATGATGATTTTGTGTGTGGCTTGAGCAATGGCTAGTTCCTTTTACCGCTCAAACTTAGAGCCCAGCAAAATTTAATCCAGCAGAACCCTGTAATTACCACCTGTGGCCATAGAAGCCGCTGAAACCACTGCTCTGCAAAACTTACACAAGCCACTTTAAAACCAGAGTGGAAGACCTTCACATAAATGAACATCTGTTACATTATAGCTCTTTCCAAACAAGTTGAAGCAGTGATGGATAAGCCTATCAGCAGCCTTCAAATGACTCTGTATTTTAAAGGATATATATGGAAGTTTTAAATCTGGTTTCTGTGGTGACATTCCTGCGCTGACCCTGGATGCATTTTACGTTAAACAGCAATGGTTGGTTTCACAGAGCTGAAGTGGAAAAGAACCATAGTGACAGACAGACAGAGCAGACTACAGCCAAAGAGCAAGGAAGATCTATGAAGAGTTTATGATGCTCCACATAAAAAAGAAACTTGGCAGGACATATTACAGTCTAAAGAAGACAGACATGGTGATGTGATTGATGGTGAAGCTTATGTCAAAACATGAGTAAACATCCATCCATTATCGATACACCGCTTAATACTCATCGGGGTCACGGAGGGCTGGAGTCTATCCCAGCTGACTTAGGATGAAGGCAGGGGACACCCTGGACAGGTCACCAGTCTATCGCAGGGCTACACACAGAGACAAACAACCACACTCACACCTACAGACAATTACCAATTAATCTCAGCATGTTTTTGGACTGTAGGAGGAAGCCAAAGCACCTGGAAAAAACCCACACATGCACAGTGAGAACTCCACACAGAAAGATCCCAAGCCCAGGCCGAGACGCGAAGCAGGGATCTTCTAGATGCAATGCAACAGTGCTAACCCCGAGCACCACCGACAAACAGTGTTTGTCTAATTAATCTCACTGCTAGAGGAGGGAGACAAAAGTTCTTCACTACAGGTTCAAGGATTTCTTAAATCTAAATTTCAAACCTTTCATTTTTTCACCAAAGTGAGTAATTACATCATACACTCATAAATTATGGCAAGTAAAGCTCAATAAAGGCCCTGTTTAAAAAAAAAGAAAAAGCAACGTTTTTACAAACATTATGTGGCTTCCCAATGTTGTTTTAATTGCCATAATTTCAGTAGCATATCTTACACCTTTATGTATTTGTTGTTGTACCAATTTCCTCCTTGATGAGCTTTTACTTCATTTGCGTCTGCTTTTCATTTTGATCTCTTGCAGCGATGTGCTTTTAGAAAACCCCTGGTGAGGCTTTTTGTTTCATCTGCGTTGTTTGTTCCTGATATCATTTCATCCATTTTCTGTCCTGCCACAGATAAGCCATATTTTATATAAAAAAAAAGTCTGACTGGTGGAGAAACAAGTTTAAAAGACTTCAAAAAAGGTTGAGCAAAAGCAAACACAGCAACATTTTGTTGTAGAAAATGAGCTCCATTTGCCAGCTGTATCGCAACAATTAGTAGCAGATCCTATCTGACGTTTGACCCTTATGGATACCAACCCATGGTTTGACAATGCACAGGTTTTCTGCCACTGTTTAAGGTAAGTAGAAGGGCCTTGGTGAGTGCAGTCCTTCAGAGCTAAAATAGAATTAAGGAATAAAAGGAAGTGATCCAGATTTGCATAATTTTTTTGTGTAATCCTGATTGCAAATGAACAGAGAAGGAGACAAATTGAACTGTAAAAACACCCCAGCATCAGTGAGTGGTCATTCCCTAAATCTTGATGCAGAGTTAAAGTGACAAGATAGGAAGCAGCTGTGTTCACGTTGTTGGGACATGTTTAAAGCAGTTGACAGTGACAGCATTGGCAGCTTACTCCCAAAAAGGATCCAATCTGTGACTTAAAAGCTGCCATGCTATCTAAACTATAGCTGTTGTCATCTGTTAAAAAGCTTAGCCACATCCAAAATCTGAAAGGTTCTGCTGAATGCTAATAAATACTAGTCACCATGACTAGTCTAAGATGAAGTTCTCTATCCTGGTAGCAAGTTACGTGAAGACTGCTCTGAATGCAGCACACTATTTGAGCCTAAGAAGTGTATATATTCATGCATCACTGCTCCTTCTCCAGTTATTTAGCCTTGATCTCCCCACAGCCTTTCATTTCCACTTTGCCCTTCCCAGTACATCAGTCTTCAAATAAGCAGCACTTGCTCAAGGACAACATTGTTACCTTACAACATTTTCCCACTTTCTATCTAGAAAACTTCAAATTGAACATTCAGCTGAAGCTGAAGTTTGAGTTCAGGCAAAAACATTCAAAATGACAACTCACAGGGTAGTTTATGACCTCCGGGTTTAGCTTTTGAAGTCTTTTGAGTCATTGTAGCCTTGACGTTTAAAAACTGTTTCAGGAATGAGCTGGTTAGTATGACCTTGTACTATACTTCAAACAACTTGCAAACAAACCCAGTTCATGGCTTTTTTTTAAAGACTAAACAAAGCCCGTTTAAGCCACATTTGAGCATATTAAAAAGCCATCCCACTGAGTTTCATATAATTATATTATATTATATTTGCCATGATTTGGCCAATGAACACCAAATGAACTTGGCAGCTCTTATCAGCATTACACTGCTTGACATTCACACAGTTTTGCACATTTAACCTCAGGAGTAAAACCAGTACATTAATGATGCTGGTTGAGTGCCTTGCTCAAGGTTATTGCAGGAGAGAACAGCGGCTGCTGTTCAATTTCCCCTTCCTGCATGTCATATCCAATAAAGCAGGAGGTGCCTTAAAAAAAAATTCCACTAAAATAAGACGGCAGGGCTGGCAAGCTATTTTTCTGGAGTGAAGAGGAACGAGCTACCTGAGAGCCACTGCAGATGATACATTTAGAAAAAAAAATCACAAGTTAATGTATGTTTGAAGTCAGAACGAGTTTCATCTCCCTGGACACACAAGTTAATCTGACCCAGTTCACTTGAAACATGCCAGTGACTCATGATACCTTGTGAAAACCAATTAAAAAACATGAAATAAGCCCAATTTACATTTCAAATGCTCATGAGTGCCACATTGTAATAATTTAGAAACAATATTTAGCTTTAATTTGTTCAGGGAACGTCCACTGGGCTGTATCCTTTATCAGAAAATCTGTAATTCATTTTCACTCAGTTACTCACTTACTCCTGAGAGCTGCTACTGATGGCATTAATATCTCCAACTAAGCTGTGGTTCAGTGCTCAGGGGCACTTCTGCAGTAGCTATTGAAAAGGAAAAAGAAAATGCTGAAGGGAAAAAAAATGGTTTCAACATAGGAGTGATTTCTGAAGTTACAGTAAACAGCTGGTAAGTGGGCCTGTGAGTGAAAATTCTTTGTGAAAGACTGAATTTTTGCCTGAAACTGGAGGTTTTACTCATTCTTTCTTCTCTACAGGATTTTTTAAATCTAGGAACCAATCTGCTTGTCTCTATGTTAAAGGTACCATCATTAAAATTCTACCAGGTATGGAAAGTGACATCTGGTCTGGAAGAAATGTTCAAAATAAAACAAATAAATACAAATTCTGCTCATTTTCGCCCAAAGAAAACACGTCCATCATTTTGTCTGTGATAAACAACTAAATGAAACAGAACAAGTACATATGGAACCTAAAGTGACCTTTAGTTAAACCAATTATCATCCCCATCCCTGATTTAGACATTGTTTCCAGAAGTTAAAATATTATTTGAAAACTTGAGCAGTGTTTTCGAGGAGTGAGTCTTTCACTATCAATATGCACACTGCCACACATGCACGGTGGAGTGTAAAGCAGTGCTTTCTAATATTTCTTGGATCTCCCATCTGTGATTCAGGTCTTGTCTTGTGATGCCTTGAGGCTGAATGTTGCAGGAAGTGATGCTGAAAAAGAGTTGTGTTTCTCCCTCTGGCCATCTCCTCCTTTCATCTGTTTTCTACACAAAGACACACACACACACACACACACTAACCTGTACCACTACATTCATGAGGACAGTGTTTTGACTGCAAGCACACTTTTGTAGCCAGCAGGTGAGTCCTCACATACGGTATGCATATGCTAATAAACAGAAATGCACCTAATGTGTCATACAGTTAATTTAAGTACTGCATTTTAAAATTTGCATAAAATGAATAATTCCATATAATAAACATGGTTTAAATTCATGTAAGAACAGAAAATTGCATATACATGACTTGGGATGCATGCACAGGCACACACAGCTAGCTGGGAGTGGAGGTGGTGTGTTTTGATGAGGGTCACAGCCCGACCAGGCTGCAGAGCTAAAAGTGGAACATTGCCGACACTGATCTTTGTCTGCCTCTGTGACTCGCTCTGAAAAAAAATGGTCTAATAAAAGTTAATGTTATCTGGAGCCTTTAAACTGGTGGTGTTTTTTTTTTTTTTTTAAACTTTTCCTGATACCTCTAGAAGTAACTTTGTTCTGTTTAGCTTTAGCGCAATGTCTGATGTGAGAGTGTGGATTCATACTAGATTACGCTGATGTCCTATCACATTCAATAAAGCCAATGTTTTCCGAAGAGCAATTCTAGGCTCAGCAGCTTTGCTTCCATTCCGTTTTTATGCATATTTTGAAGCATTACAAAAAAGTTAATTCATATGGCAAAATTCAAAATTGTTCACCCAAACACACAAAAAATCTTTCACATTTGCCTGAGGTGAGATTTTTGAAAAATAAATGCATTTTTTCTGAGCTGGAAATATCTATTCATAAGTTCTGACATCTCAAACATTTAACTCAGATAAATGATGAATGATCTTTCGTTGATTTTGTCTGTAGTCGTCCGAAACATTGCCAATACCAGTTGACATGAAAGAATAATAACATCTTTCCTGACTAACAGCGTCTGAAGACTTATTTCCATTTTTGTCTCTTAGATGTGCAAAGTTGTATTTGTTCCTTCTTTTTAAGGTTCTTTAACAGTTGTCAAACAAATGGTGATTTTCCACCTTCTTCTACTCTGTTTATTACAGCCATATTTAAGGTCGCCTAGACCACCACCTTCTGAAAACACTATACAGGCGTGTGCATTCATCTAATTCAGCCTAATTAACATTTTTCTTATGCAAAATTTATAAAGTTTGCACCAAATTCACTTGACAGTTATATGGAAGTACGATTAGTGTTTGCTCATAGAGCTCCAGCTCTACTATACCACTCATGGCCAACCATTTTATCACCTGAACAACATCTTTTTAAATATTAATAACAAAAGGCAAAACGTGTCCCCTATCAGAATCAATACAATCTCTTCTTACATAATGCCTCTGTCATTGTTAAGGGTGTCTTTTATTATTATGAATAACTCAATGACTACTCAGGCAGCTGCAGTGATTTCTGGCTATCAGCATTCATTTTCTGCCTCATATGTTCATGATAGTGTGGCCCAACTGCACTTTGAGCATGATAGCTTACATACCATGTGTACATGGTATGTTGGGCTTAAGTGTAAAGTACAGCTGAGGCTGACTAAAGAGTTCGATCTGATGAAGTCGAAGGTTCACTTGTGGTCTTGGCTCAATTATACGTTTGAAAGAAATGTTCTAAAATGTAGTTAATGTGAAAAAAAGCTCAGTTGCTAGGATGGTCTGGTCAGGAGGTCATTGTGTGCTGCACACCACAGTGCCATCACTTTGAAGTGAAGTGCAGCCACTTGTGCTCGTAAAAGAGGAGCACTACTTTCAGCTGATCCCTGCATGTTTTATAAAGCATTTTCACAACAATTGACCCAATCGGTTGAATTGAGAAGACACTTTGAACTCACATTTGCGGTAATGATGGTTTATGTGTGTCCACCTGCTCGCCTGAGTACACATAGCTGTGTGTGTGTGTGCTCATGCACGTCTTGTTTCTGCAGGTATTAAAGTGTGTATGTGTTATCTTGCATCCATCATTGTTGTAGTTTCAATGCTTCTTCATGCAGCCACACACACACACACACACACACACACACACACACACACACACACACACACACACACACACACACACACACACACACACACACACACACACACACACACACACACACACACAGGTCTTCAGTTCTCTTGCAGCCAGCAGGCAGATGACCTTCTCTTCAAAGTGCTGATGTCCTGTTTCCTCCAAAGCCCTCAACACTTAGCCAGCAGAGCTCTGCAGAGGAGCCTCTGCCACTCCTGCTGTTGCTATGAAACAAATGGAATCTGTCAGGGGAACAGTCACTGCTCTTTCGCTGTCTGAAAATGGTGGTGTGTTGTAAAGCAAAGCATCATGAGAGAAAGTCTTCAAAAGCATCTACAGAGATATAATTTAGGTAAATTAAGCTAATACTGGTTGATCTTTACATTGTTAAGATAATTTGATATTATTTTTTATCTTACTATCAAGCACATTGAAGTTGACCTTGTAGTGCTGACACACACAGACAGCAGATGTACAAAGCATTCTTGGATGCTTGTACATTTTGCTTCAATGGAAACAAAATGGTGCTGCATGGGTCTGGAAAATGCTTCTCACTGTCCAGTTGTGCAGAACTTATTTCTCTTTTGGAAAGTTGAGATGTGGGCTGGCAACTAAAAATCTGTGACTAAAGTCATCAGCTGAGCAAACTCTGAGTCGACTTTTCTCCAATGGCAGCAATTTATTTTTAGCTGTATGACTGTGGGAACAACAGCATGACAGACTGTAAAGTCTTGCCTGACAATTACCTTGACCCCAAACTAACAGTGATGAGTTAGTTGCCAGTACATCCTCCTCTACTGCTGTCCAGTGTGATGAGTGTTTGGCTGACAGCACAGTCAGCAGCCTGGCTGAAGAGATGCTCCATAGTGTGTTAGGATTATACAATTGAACTATGACCATCACACACACTTCTACTTTCTGTGACTCTCCCAGCAGCATATCTGATGGTTTCACATCATATATGATGAACAGAGACATTAAGACTTGTTTTAATAAAGAAAACAGGTTTAATGTGGGGTGGCTGCTTTACAACTGCACTAAACTTAGACTAACTGGATGGAGGAGTTAATAATCCAATTGTTATATTTGCAAGTAAGTTGTATTTAATAAAAAAAGGAATCTGCTGAATGTTTAAAAAAATGAAAAGTATTTTAGATAAAGGAAAACCAGCAAACCATATGCACACGCCAAATTATTATTGCAAAGATATTTAAGACAGGATGGGACAATATAACTGAAAAAGCTCTTTTAATAGCTATAAGCTGTCATAAGCTAGTGACAATAATTTTATTTCAAGTGACAAAGATAACAATGGATTGCTTTACATTACCTATTTTTAATCACAACCAATAGTTCATTTTGAATTTAACCTGTTCACCTTTGTATCAAGGTACACCAGGTGACAATCAATAAAAAAAATCCACAAAATATATTTACACATAAAAAGAACTGAGGAAGGACCAAGGAGTGATCTTACCTTGATACACATTACATAAAGAAAATAAAGTAAAACCCTGAGGCACACAGAGGTAAACTGCCACACCACGCTGAGCTTAAGGTTCTCAGTAGCAGACTGGACCAGATATCACATTATATCAACCACACTAGCCTCTGTGTGCATCCCAACGTCGAGTCTGCCCTCAGAGCAGGCATCCAGGAGTGCATCGCTTAGGTGGAAGATGGCAGATGCAGCCTAAACCAGGAAAAGGATGAAGATGTATCTAAACATGGCTGTGGACGACCAGTCCCCAGGAGACTTGCATGGGAGCCTCAGGGCAAGCAACGGAGGATGAAGGCGGTTCCTTATTAAGGGATCTGATAGGCTATTTACGAGCTAGGGAGACGTCATGTTTGGAGTATGTTTATGCAACACAACTTGTGTTTTCATTAGGGGTTACCATGGTGGTTTACATCTAATGCATTTAAGTGAAACTATGCAACATTCCCTTGAATATTTTTTTGTTAATGAAGCATCTATAACAGTATATATATCACATACATCATTTTATGTGCTAGAGGAATCACATTAATAGCAATGGGGACATTATTCACAGCTGGTTGTTCCATCTGGACTCCACCTGTCCACATGTGGAAGTGTTCTTGAGCAAACCATAAAGTCACTCAATCACAGCACGTCCACTGTTACATAAATGCAGTCGATTTACCAATGTTTTATGCCTATTTTAGAACTGAACTGTTTGCTTTTGCATACAAAATTTTAACCTGCAAAGTGACTTATAATGTAAAAAAAAAAAAAAAAAGTCACATTATGTTTTTTATATTGTGTTCGTTGTGCAAAGCAGGCAGCTGCAGTTCAGACTGAGCCGAGCTGAATACCTCATACACTGAATGTATACTGTCACAATACAACTTGCTCAGGGGTACCCAGGCAAAGCAAAGGACTACTGAACCTGTCACCTTCAAGGTTCAGGACAACTTCAGCAAGCACATGGCCATCTGATTGCCATTTTATACACCAGTATGAAGCTATAAGGCCAAACACACACTCCCACATACACACAGTTGGTTAGCTAATCAGTCAGGCAGTCGGTCAGTGCTCTCTGTGTATTCCTTAATTGGGCACTGTTACATTTGTGGTCGAATCACATACACACACACAAAGTCCTTCCATTACTTCAGATTGCATTACACATTAAATTCCTGGTGACGTACCCTGACCTTAAACCAGGTCCTTTTAAACCTTCACACTAACTTGATTTGTCCCCAAAAAGAAGGCAGTTCCACACAATGTGACTGTGTAAACAGATAGATGTCCCCACAACATGAGTAACACAAATAGACATACACACTCGCTCTTTTATCAATCTCATGCTCACATGACTCCACCTCAGTGTCATCCAAAGATCGCTTAATCGAATCTGATGGGGAGAGAAAGTGAGTGACAGTGTGTGAGAGAGTGTTAATGTGTGTGAGTGTGTGTGGCCCTCTCCAAATTTAGTGGGAGCTATCTGAGGTAAACAGCTGGTGATTGGACAGGGTACGTCCTATTTTGGAGAGCTTCCCAGACTCCAACTCTTTCTCTCGCTCTCTCTCTCTCTCTCTCTCAGACACACACACACACACACACTCACACACACACACGCACATGCACACACGCACGCAAAGAGGGTGACAGCGGGGACACAAAAAACAATCCTTGCTCTAATATACTACATGGCTCATCACTTCTCTAAACACACAGATGCACACTAAATCACACATTGAACTGTTGACACACACTTCAGCAAAAGCACATGATTAACAAAGACCAACACACAGAAAACCCAGTAACAGGCCACCAGAGTCCACTGCGTCTGTACACACACACACACACACACACTCCGCCTTCACAAAAGACTGTCATGTTACCAAAAACAATATTTATCCATCATGGCTTTCAGTGAGCCTTATAATAACTGTCATATTATATAAAAACATGTCAAAACAGCATTTAATGCTGTTTCTAGGCTGATAACAAAAGTGACATTTAGAAGCTGTGCAAATGTTTTCTCCTCTTTCACTTTGAGACTTAAAGTAATACTTCACTCAAGTGCATAAAAGTAACAACAGAATGCTGTTGTGCTGCTCAGCCATTGTATAAGTAGAATGCTGAAACGTTAAAAGTACATTTTTATGCAGCTCAGTAGAACAGCAGTTCCCAACCTGGGGCTGTAAATGATTTATTGAACCAAAAAAATATATATTTATAATATGCAAATGTCTCACCATGTTGTTAATCTTGGTGATAAATGCCCTTTTCCTGTGAAATAATAAATGCTTGCAGCCTCTGGGCTTCCTGCTTTTATTATTTGGGTAAAAAAGGCTTCAGTGTTTGGTTTCAAAGTTTTGCGCAGCCGCTCAGTTAAATAACCAGCCTGTTAGTCATTAAATTAGTCATTAAACCACTCAGGCTCCTTTCAAAATTGATCACAAAACAGGAAATAAAATGCAGCTTCAGCATCGTCCATCGTTTCCACTGTGTTGCTGCACGAAAATAAAACAAGCATCACCTTAAATCCATCATCTGATCAATTTGTAAAATTTTTACGATTAAGAAGGCGAAACAAAAAGAGACAGAAGGAACTGGTGTATATATATAATAACTGGTTAAATAGTTAAAGCACCCTTTTTAAAAAAATGGCTTGCAGAAATGGTAAGTACAGTAGAGAGGAGTTTTGACATGCGACCAGTCAAGCACGTTGCTATTTTATTATATGAACTGCATCTTAACTCAGAGGCCAGAAGGATGTCTCACAGTCCCCTGTCTTTTAATGTCAGACCACACAACAACTTATGTACAAGTTCCATTTTTCAGAAGCCCACTATGTTAACTTACGTGAGCACTGCCTTGGAGCGTGATTGCTAACATGTATGGCTTCATGTTGCCCCCATACCAATTAAAGGCTGCAGTCTGTCATGACTTTCATGACACACAACAGTTATTGAGAAGAACAGACTCATTTCTGGTGATTAAAACCTGTTGATGTCTTCCTAAAGCTCTTGCTTACATTATTTAAATGTAGGAGCAGCCAGTCAGTGAGAGTGAGGCAGCCATTAAATTGGTTAGTCCACCAGTCAGTGAATTAGTTCATTAGACAAGTCAGTCTGCAGCATTCACTGTCACACCAGAAATGGTTGTTCTGTTGTTAAGGAGCATGCTTGTTAGGCAACACACACACACAGAGACACACACACACGCACACATTCTCACAAAAACAAGCTGCAGTCCCTGTGGACCTATTAGTGCATCTCTGTGTCATCTATCTGAGCTTAAGTTCTCTGTTGTTTGTGACACACCAGACACGCACACTTAGAGATGCTGAGATACAACCACACAGCCACCCTCTCGAAATACACACACACACACATGCACACACACATGTATAGAAAACAATGCAGCACCTGCCAGTGCCTCCAGGGAGCTATATTGGTGTTTAGGAGCTGCCGTTACAGAAGCATACAGGCTAATTAAAGCACGCTCCTTCCTTCCTCAACAGGCTCCACACAGACATACTCATGCCAACACACTAAAATCAATGTCTGAGAGAGAGAGGAGGAAGCTACAGAAAAGAGAAAGACTGACACTGCTTGCAGAGGTGTGTGTGTGTGTGAGAGAGAGAGAGAGAGAGGTAAACCAAGAGAGACAGCAGTAGGTAGCTGAGGGCCACGCCAGGTGGTGGATGTGCCTGTTTGCTTCAATCACACCATGTTGATGCGTGTGTGTGTGTGTGTGTGTGTGTGTGTGTGTGTGTGTGTGTGTGTGTGTGTGTGTGTGTGTGTGTGTGTGTGTGTGTGTGTGTGTGTGTGTGTGTGTGTGTGTTTGCGTGGGCATGTGTGCACCGCAGATGGTGTGTGACGACTGTATTGCTCCCAGCAGCACAGCTGTCCGAGGCAATACAGCCTGGACACACACCTCTTCATCATGTTAAATAACGACCGCGTACACACACACACACAGACACACAAAGTAAACACATTTCAGCCTTTCAATGATTTGATTTTTAGAGGTGTCATCCAAAAATATGGATACTTCAAGCCCCATTTTAAACTGGCAGTAATCATTCGTGTCATTCTTGTGATCTATGCTGCCGGGCTACACCAGTGCTCGTTACAGTAACATTTCAGACTTTTCAAAGAAACTGCTGTGATCAGAGGGAGGGAATTTGCACAGATCTTTCAAGCAGAATTCAAATTTGTTAACTTAAACACAATTTGCATTGTTGCCTAAAGGCATTCTCTGAAGGAAGGAAAAAATAGAGGGCCTAAAACAGGTGACCCATTAACAGTCACAAGTTTGGACACACCTTCTCATTCAGTGGTTTTTATTTAATTCTATATTGTAGATTAATACTGAAGACATAAAACTATAAATAAATACATAAAAAAGTGTTCAGATCTTCAGTATTAATCTACAATGTAGAAAATAATACAAATAAATAAAAAGCACAGAATGAGAAGGTGTGTCTAAACTTTTGACTGGTAGTGCACATAGGTGCAATGTTGCACCTTTTACTTTTATACACCCCACAGCATGTCGGCTAAATAGATTTGAACATTTTAAAGATTGAGGAAACATCATTTTGGACGTCAACTACTGGATTCCTGAGGAGTTGTCTTAAAGTTCAGCTTGGTTGCCGTCATCTTGGCAATGCCTGTATATACCTAACTCCTGTTTAGTCCCAAAAAAAACAAACTACACTATTACTCCAAAGAGTTGCAGTAGTAGTGTAGCTTGGAGTGGCCACGCAAACGTTTCTGCACCATGGACTGTCCTGTGATGGTGCCGACCTGTCACTTAAAGGACACACACTCCAAATTATACAAAATTTTAAGAGTCAATGAAAATTCATTACCAGCACAGTTGTATGGAACAGGGAAATTAGCTATAGAGACCAAAACTGGCCGTAAACATGTTTATTTCTGCAGTAAAGTTGGACATTTTAACGTAGGGTTCTGTGGGGATTAACAAACTTTTGCTATCAGCCTCAAGTGGCCACCTGAGCAATTACATCCTTACATCCTTGCATCCTTCACCTTCAATACATGCAGCATATATGTACAGTAGCTGCAGAGGTGAAACCCAGGGCAAAAAAAAGTCAGAGAAGCAGTCACCGTTCCATTCACTTCTTCTAATTAAGCTCATTTCTCTGACTGCAATAACTGACAGCATCTCAGGTGAGCGAATCAACTCTTTAGTAGACCAAATCATCTCCCATCTGGGAGAGGATTTGGGTGAACAATTAAGAGAACAATGTTCAGAAAGATTTATATTGAAACTATAGAAATGAGGAGCACAAAAATAGGATTTTGAAAAGTGAGAACAACATGACCCCTGCTTCCATCCACAGGGAACATTACATGCTTGATTACTGCATGCAGGAGTTTTGTGGCTGCGTAAACACACACTCGGATATAAATCAGAAGCGTGGCTGACAGTTACACAGATACAGCAGCCGACAGTGACTGAATTAATCTGATGAAGTGAGAGGCATACGGTGCTAACACTATTAAGTGGGATTATTTACTTGCAATTTCAATCTCTGTGATTCGCTGAACAGGCAAGAGAGAGGAAATACACACATTAAACATTTCACGCCGACACATGGAAAATAAACATATCAGAAAATATGAAACAATCCAACAACCCTGCTGCCACACAGAGGAGGAAGTGAGGAAGAGCCAGCTGGCATCACAACACTGATTATAATAGTAATGTGAAGTAAAATAAACTGTATGGATTCAAAGAAAACTACAGATAGTAAAGGCATTAAAAACATGACTTGCTGAAAATATGCAAAACACAGGTCTACATAGGTTATAGTATCACAGCATTGTGAATGCAACAGGCAGAATTAAGACATCTCTGACAAGGTTACACAATAAAACAGTTAAAAATGTGCTATATTCAGGCGCTACAGACTGATCAATAGTTGTGTCACATCCACCTACTGAATGTTTTAGTCCAGTCCCCACAAAACCTGGTGTATTCCTATAGACTTACAAAATGCACACTGTGCGGTGCAACGCAGATATTCTTCCATATATTTCCTCATTAGCAAAGTGAGTCGAGTCTTTGGCTCGGAGTTAAACAAGACATCGGAGCATTTATTTCAACATGCAGCAAACAGACTTAAACTGATGCAATTAGCAGGAGCAGAAGAGAACAAGTGGAAACAGCAAGTGTTGCTGAACCGGGGTGAAATATTGTTATAATGCACCTCCCGTCGTGAAAATTTAATTTCCATTTAGACATGAATAGTGTCAAAACTAATCTAATTTAATGTGCCCTCTCCTCTATTCTCACCATTGTCTCGGCTCCTTGCTACTGCTGTCTCCTCTGCTCCTCTTCACCCTCACATATCCTCCTCTCCTCTACTTTTATTCCCTCTCAACTCCTCACCTCACCCCTCTGCTTTCATCCCCCTCCCCTCTTTCCTATGTCTTCACCTTCTACTCCTCTACTTTCATCTCCTCTTCTTTCCCATCCTTTCCTCTACTATTTTTACCTCAACTGGGGTTTATTAATGAAGTAGAAATTTCTATATAGAGGGAGAGAGAGGGGGAAGCAGGGGGATGGATAAAAACAGAGCAAGTGAGAAAGATAAGAGTGAGATGAAGAATGAGACAGGGAGGGTGAGAGAGGTAGGAAATGAGTGAGGTGGATAGAGAGAGAGGATGAGGTGGCCGTTGGGTTTTTATAATTGGCTGTCTGTGACTCAGAGGGTGAGTACAGTATCCCTCTGCCTCCACACACACACTCACACTCCCTCTCTCTCTCAAAGAGATCACATTTCCTGCTCTCGCCTAACATGACATGAAACCAGCTTCTGAAGCCTCGGGGCTCTGAACATTTAAATTATCTTCTATCTCCTCGGCTCACTGTGGGCTAAAGATCACAGATTCAGCTTCACAGCAGCAGCACCGACTGTCATTTCCTTCTGATTCGCCTAATTAGCAATGCTAACGACTTCTTCGTACAATGTCCCTATTTTAACCTGTGTATTAACCCATACAACGATTTTGTGAGTAGCTGTTACTCTTAGCGATGGAGGAGTGCCATCAGTGTTGGTGGTGAGCAGCATATCTGCAGTGTTCTCAACTGTGTATATTTATCTATGCATGAAACATTTGGACTCTACTATGAGAAGTGCAGTGAAAGTCCTTCCAGACTTATAGAGGCACGCATTGCCACCTGGCAGCCATATTGGTAACACCCCCAAGCAGCTATTTCAGGCTAACAAGATCAGGCTTCTATTTAAATGAATCAAGAGAGAGCCATAACAACAATTTCAATGGTCACCAAGACATAAAAAACTGGATGTAGAGAATCACCAATCAAATCTGATTACTGTGTGAAAAGGTTAGTGACGCTGGCCCAAAATAAGGTTTAAAATGGATTTTCCCCGTTTTGTACTACTACTGCTACACATGCACACAGGTTCACACCATCACACTTGTAACATTACGGCTGGTTGGCTATTTCCCTGTTACTAATATATGTTAGGCTGTTATAAAGCAGGCGACTGGCTTTTTGAGGAACACGTAAATTAACGACCAACTTTGGTGTTAGAGAATTTTCCCTTAAATATCTATTCAGTGGTAAATCTTCCCTGATAACAACTCTGGTGTAGCGTTGTAGTGGTACACATTATTACAGTGCAGGTACATATTCAAATTTGCATACAAGTCAGATGAGGAAAATGTTGGCTAATGCAGTAATTTCACACACGATTTGCAGTTTATAATGTAATCTGTTGCACTGATCCGCAAAGTCATTGTGTTTACAAAGACATACGTATGTGCATGCCTGATTCTGTTTTATAAATCATCATCATTGCAGTAATAACTCAGTCATCATTATTCAATTTTGGAAGGATGAAACTGACTTCATAAAGTGCTTGGCAACAAATGATCAATCGAAAAGATCATCAGCAGTCATGTAATTACTTAAATAGTAAATAAAAAGAAAGACAAAACTCATCACTCATGAATAATTTAACATTAAGTTTATAAATGTCCCTCTGCAAGACATTTTGCAGAACGCCATGTAGACATAAATTATATAAACTGAATCATTCATATGTTGATACAATTGACAAAGAGCATTCACACTGAATATTAGACATTAGTAAAATGAAAGTTCATTACCGTCACTTTTAACTGATAAAGGTAAATATAAGCAGTGTAATCAAAATGTTAAATTTGGCCATCGTCCTCATGGAAGTAGGCTCCTTATGCAGCAATACAAAACTCACAGAGCTTCTGCAATTTTTGTCATGCTCCCTGGAAGTCCCATCACACAAGCACATCAAGCACCATTGAATCTCTCAACTGCGTCAAAATAGCTTCAACTTGAATTTCACTTTCAGAATGAGGAAGAAGTTGCAGGGAGTCAAATCTGGTGAGTACAACAGGTGGGGGGTGATGATTATGTTGTTGTGGCCAAAAAAACCTGTGAACAATCAAGCCCCAAAGATGTCCCTCAAACAGGGCGTTACAGAAGAACTTAAAAGTCCAACCTTGGAGCACTTCTGCATCTGCATGAATGCTGAAAAAAACTCTGGGCTCTTCCACTTTGAAAATCATTGTTTCTTCTCTCGGCTGTAGCTGCAGATCCGCCTCTCTCTTCTAGCAATGATCCTCTACATGAAAAAAGATTGGATCGTCCCGTTTGACTGACACAGAATTTGCTCTCCGCTCCAGTTCGCAGTAAATGGAGAATTTGCAAATGACTCCCTACTACTGGCCATAATAACGTGTGCAGCACAAATACTGCTGGCAACAACACAGTGTCACACGGTCTCCTGAATCATGACAGTTACTGCTGTTGCACACATGTGACTGTGATGCGCTCGATGCATGCACTCAACTTTCTGATCGCACTACGTAGTCATTCAAGTGTCTCAGAAAGTTATCACTGAGCTCTGAATTCGCTGTGCTCTCTCATTAAAAAATCATTTAGAATCTCTTCAATGCTGTTGTGTCAGTCAGAGTTAATGACGTACATAAAATCAGGCTACACCTGCTGGTCTAGGGAGAAAAATAGAATGACAGATTTGTCGGAAGTGAGCAGCGGGAAAAGTTGTGCTGCTCCTAAGTGAAACATCTTACATCAGACTCGGTCTGCTAGGTAGCTGCTCCTTAATATTCCCAAGGTTTTCACAGATGTAAGTAAAACTGGCTTTTCTTATAATGGACCCTGAGCAAAGGAAGGAAGCACCTACAAGATCTAATTAAACAAGACACACTACCTCCTGTTCAGGACTTAAAAAACTATATAAAAGGCACTTTTGCTCGAAGTGTCATTGTTTCTGATTCTAAAAGACAATACTTTTGCCTTCCTTTTGTATGTTCAGCTGAGATTGTTATTGATGATGCTGCAGTCTTCATTTGTTTGTCTTGTAATAAAACTACTGTGACTTCCAGGACTTACTTGTGACACAAAGGTTAAATAAATCGATAAAACAAGGAGAAACAAAACA
This sequence comes from Amphiprion ocellaris, assembly GCF_022539595.1. Classification (NCBI taxonomy): domain Eukaryota; kingdom Metazoa; phylum Chordata; class Actinopteri; family Pomacentridae; genus Amphiprion; species Amphiprion ocellaris. The sequence goes on from NC_072777.1 coordinate 12,454,412, forward strand.
AATAAAATGACCTTAAAGGCAGTAAGAAGAGGGATGCATCAGGATTTACAGTTTGGTTTTGTTAGGGTGGATCTACTGTAGCTCTGTGGTTGGACAGAAATGCAGAGATACTGTATAGACATTTGGTCTGGCTGGTTCTGTGGGTGGAGTACTTACTGTGGTCGATGTGATCTATAATAAAACTGACCTACCCAACTAGCCTGCTACTTCTGGACAATCCAATTTGCAACTCTCACATTTGCAAATAAATTGTTGAAAAATGATTCTGATAAAGATGACTGCACTAAAATCTTGCCCCTATAGCTTTTTCTGCTATATAAATGGTGCATGTCAAAAACAGCAATGTACTGCCCATTGGTAGTGACATTGTAAATCAAAACAATAACAGTTTTACCCAAATTCATTACCTAAATCCCAACAGTTATCTGTACTTAGGACTGGCATGTAATGACTCACCATGCTGTGAAGCTAGATGAGACTTCTGAGCTCTCATTAATAATTTACACTGCAGCCTCCATAATTCTTGACCCCAGGGAGAAAGAAAAAGAAACTAAACAGATGTTAAGACTGATTCACATGAGACTTACTGTATATTATGAGAAGACTGCTCTGCATGGGGAAATATGGTGCTTAATTTGTGATGGAATTCTTAATTTTCAGATTAAGGCCATGGCAAATTTACATGCTACTGAAAACACAAACAACTGCTACAGTTCTTAGAGATCATTCAAGAGCCAGCACATGTGAAGACAAGGCTCACATCGAAAACAGTTCAATGATCAAAGGTGAAAAGGCAGAACCAGAATCCTTAGCGGCTCAGCTGACGTCTGCACAAAATCAGGCAATCCTTGACACCATAACTGCCTCTCCACCTTTGTCAGAGCTCCTACTGCACAGCTCCCCAACATCAAGCCACCAAAACTGCAAGGTGAAAAAAGGGCTCTGCATCCAATGAAAATGCCATTTGACAGAGTCACACTTCTCAATGTGCAACATCACAATATCAGAGCCTTTTTTCTTTTAACACTTTTAGTTTTTCTCACCCCGCTAACCCTTGGTAAATTCATTTCTTTCGTGAACTGTTGACAAGGAGATACTATAAATGGATTGCAGCAGAGCCGGTTCTGTACTGTGCGGATGTTTTGGTGGATTGATTTTTGGATTCAGCAGCAGCACCTCATGGTTCACCAGGTGACCTAAGCTTTTCTGGAAACTGAAGACTGATAAAAAACTCAGTCAGAAAAACGCTGTAGAAGAAGGCTATATTTGTGTTATGAAACGGCATGTGTTGATGCCTTTGCTGTGTGTGTTGCAGCATGCCATACTGTAATTATTGTACTAAAGTCACAGTAAGTATATGTTGAGTCTTTGTGTTAGAGATGGTGCTGCTGTATGTGGACAGAGGTGTGTCCACTGGGAGGTCATGCTACATTCCTATCTAGCGGTGCACATTATACTGATGGTAGAAAAGTACCACAATACACTACCGTTAAAAATAATCCAATTACCCATTATATTAGTATCTATATCCAAAGAATGTTTTAATACAAGCCGTGTTTCCTGTGAATTGTCTGTGACAGCAGAGCAATGTGTGTGTGTGGAGCGCTCTGCTTCCACTCTCTGCAGGCTTAGTGGGCATACCAACTGCTTTTTCCTTGCTTTGAAGCAAACTACAGCTTTCATGGTGACAAAACAAGGCATGAAAAAAAGTGCGATTGCCGACCTTGGGCATACCCACTGAGCACCACAAAGCCGTCTATAAAAGATGTTTTACACCTACACAGACCGAGGGACATGTCTTTGACAGACTGAACTTGTTTAAAGGATCCAAAGAGCAACAAGTTTGCACATATGTAGGCAACTTAAGCATCATGGTGTCAAATATAAGTCAAACATTTTTTTTCAGATTAAAAATGGCATTTATAAGTAATGAACTGAATTTCTATAGAAAGAGTGAAAGTAGGTGATTGAAATGCTCACTTAGATGCTGCTCCGGCTTTTCTCTTTACCTCATATGCGTAACAAACATTTATAAAGAGTTAATACAGTTCATACATTTTTTTTGGTGACTTTCTGAGTGACAGGTTGAAGCATGTGTTCACTGTTAAACCAAACTTCTAGGCCTGTCTCTCTTACTCTGTGTGGTCTGGCATGTTTACACCTGATCTATGCTGGCAGTGTGTCAAAACTAGCACAACAGCAGTAGCTGAATTCTTACATCATCGATTTGTACAGCCAAAGTACACAATTAATGCAATTAAACAGAAGTCACAGCTAGAAAAACAGAAAGTTTCCCATGTGTCAGCTGACTGTGTTTCAGTCTGTTATTCTCTCTTCATCTTGCAGCTCTGTGTCTGCCTACAGCTGAGACAAAACTCTGGCCGACGGCGATTACTGTAATTGATCCCTACACCGGAATAAATGACACACATCACACATTGTATTCATCCCTGCAGCACTCAGCATGCCCCCCAGCATGAGGCATAATGTGATCACACACACACACACACACACATACACATAATAAAACACACCGAGCCGAGAAATAATATCTTCCTGTCCTGAGGATGAGATATTGATTGTGGCGCACCGAGCACAAAGTTTCGATTTACACATTTAGAGTTTGATGGCAACCATGTCAGCCATTTGGCTGTCGTTAGTGGCAAAATGCTCATAACTTACAACATAAATGGCTCAACAGGAAATAAAAACTCTCTGCTTAGTACAACAGAGGAAAGGAAAGGGATAGACAATGGGAATAGGGAGATGTGTCTGCCTGCTAGAGTGCAGATGTATTCAATTAAAACATGTTTACATCACTGAGAAACACTGTTGGGAGCAGAAATTTTTGCTCACATTCACAGTAGTTCGGAAGCAGCAGAACACAATATGCTGGTGGGAGACGGGTCATTTGTACTAGTGTGGGCTGTTTGTTTTTCACCGTGCAGTTGTTGCAGGTGCGCGTATGTGGGAGCTGGTGTGTTGTGTTTTTATTTATGATTGTACTCTGTTGTGGTGAGATGTCTTCTTAAAGACCATCAAAAATCTCTCTCACTAAATGCAGCTTTTGTGCCTGAGAGTTGAGTAACAAAAAATTAAGTAATGAATTCTCGGGATGATTGCCTTAATGACATCCATCAAGCCCGAATTCATTAGAAGGTGCTATTTAAATGGTTCTCAATCTCTCACACACACACACACACACACACACACACACACACACACACACACACACACACACACACACACACACACACACACACACACACACACACACACACACACACACACACACACACGCTCATAAGTTAGACACACAGAGCAGAAGAAGGCAGTTAATAGTAAAGTAATGAAGAGTTACGGCATAAACTCTTTATAAGCCTCTGATCGCTCATAAATCACTTAGAAACCAATTTCATACCAAAGCAGGGAAGAAGAGAAAGGAGGTCTGGATTGAAGAGAAGAATTAGCAAGGAACAGAGGAGAAGGAGAAGAGAAGGAATGAAGGAAGGAAACGTGAATCGATGTAGAGAGCAAAGGAATGACTTAGTGTGCTTAGAAAGAAGGGTTGAGAAACAAAAGGGAGAGCAGAAGAGGAAGAGTTCGATATAGAAACAGGGGAAGGAGAACTGTTGGGATGAGACAACAAAGAAGGAAGATTAGATGAAGGATGAGAATGAGGGAAAACTGGATGAAAGGCAAGGAGTGAGTCAGGGATTAAAGGAGTGTTGCGGGGAGAGAGGAATAGGAAGGGAAAGAAGGTGAGTTGTTAGAATTAACCACTGAAGAAAGGAAAATGAACAGAGTGTAAGAGAGAAAGAGAAAGAGTGCACAGAGGTGAAGGCAACTCCACAAACTCAGGACAAAAAGTGTCCCTGAGCAAGACACTCCCAATCAGAGCAGTTTTACTGTCACACTGAAGATTATAGAATAAATGCTTTACTGTTTCTTACTGTTCTATCATAAAATATATGACTTATCATTTCTTTTGCCACTTCCCCAGAGGATACTCATAGTGACAGAAGTAAACCTAGAGGAACATCTGCCACCTGAGAGGTACTTGGATATTTCAAATCAAACCACATAAAGAAAATGAGGATGATGGTATAGACACTTGTGCTGACAGTTCTAGATAAGTGATCTCACAAGGTCAAAATTTCATTACTTTTCTTTTCTTAGCTCCATAATAGTTGGGGAAGGAACAGTAATTCAATAACTGCCTGATATGACAGATGTCTGGAATTAAGTTATGAATTATGTCTTATTCTGAAAACTAACTAGTCTGTGGTCAGATAGGCTGGTTAAACAAGTGTTTTCTAGTCGCTCAGGTGTATGCTGAGGTGGGTGTTGAGATTATGACTTAGAGAGAATTGCAGAATGAAATGTTTAATTCATGGATGGAGTCCAAAATCCACCAGTTACTTCCAGGTGGGAGGATGTGCAGCGAGTGTGATGCTTCTTTGAGTTTTGTTGTGCAGCTTGGTGTATGAGTGCTGGATAAAGGGGCTTTGTGCTGCCTCGATACTGCAGAAAAAAAAAAACAACAGTATTAAAAACAGTGAAGAGCATGCATTTTAATAAAACGACACATAGCTTTGGCACCATATAGCAATGATTTCTTTTGTGTACAGTTGTAAACATTAATATATGATTATATATGAAGCAACCATTCCTGAATAGGCAGGTTAACCGATAGAGCCTGACAGAGACACGAGGTGTAGGACATATCAAATGAAACCTTTCCAACAATACTAGTTGCTTGTCTGCGTGACAAAGCCGAGAAAAAATTATTTTGCATTTATGTCAAAGTAATAACCTGCATGCAGCTTGCTCGTCTCCATACCTATTATTCTTGTTTGAATCACTCATGAATGAATTCATCGTTGCATAGATATGTTAATATCTAGACATGGCAATATCTATGCAATGATATGTAAATATCCAATCACACGAAAGAGCCAAACCAGAGCTTTGTAATTATGTTTGTTACACATTGAAGTGATAATGTTGTGATGACAGACCAAACTTCTGTAGAGTAATATCTTTCACACTCCTGCTTCTGAATAGAAAAAGTCATTAAATATGTATCGTTTCATAATGTAGGCCTCCTGCACATCAAAATAAAGTGCAGAACTTGTGCTTTCTGATAGTTGTTAAGTCACCCATTTTTGAAATGACTTCTGCAATGCCTCCAAGAGACAGTACATCCCTCTTTGTATGAAAAAATAACTCTAACTTGTCTTTGTAATGATTTTTTTAAAAATGCGGTCAAAAGAAGTGGCCATTGAGGGACAATAATTTGGGGGGAGGTTTGCCTTGGCCACCTCTGTAAGTAGACTACTCTATGTGAACACTTCAGTCAATAAATCATGGCAGTTATATGCACGTTTCTTCAATTTTCTAAGTCATACGGTATCCCACAATCATGGTTCTGACATTTCCAGATTCCACACAATGCCCCCAGCAGAAATAAAACAAGACAACTCTGCCTACAGATCATTTCAAGCAATTTCATAGCACAAAATATTGTTGTAGATTAGGATAATCTAGTCTACAATTATTATCATATCAAATGATGGAAGAGCTAGGTAGCCTAGACTGTTATTTAAATACAACATGTATGAATAACCCTTACAATAATCAAGATAAGATAAAGTAAAGGCTGTGAGAATATCCTGAAAAAACCTGCATGTAGTGTAATATTCAGTGTTATGTTTCTTTTCTAATGACATGCAAATAACCCCCGCTGCCACACTAACAATTACTAACAATTCTCCAAAGTCTGCCCTTGGCATTGCTCCACTGATGTCAACCGCATGTACACAATCAACTGTTCTTGGTGGAGCTTTCTGGTTAATTCAGGGTTAAAAATATAACAAAGACAGAGGGAGATATAGCTGAGCAGGCCAAAAGAAAATTTCACTCACACTTACACACACAGGCACAGAATCACAGACTGGAAACAGCTTGGAATAGACCTTATATTAATCTGCAGGCAGAGCCAATGGAGGAGCTCCTGGGAGGCTATTAGCTTCAGGACTATTCAGCGCTCCATTTGGATTAGGCTGCACTGGGACGGGGATTAAACAAACTCTGCTGCCACATTACAATAGATCCAGCAACCCTCGCTGTACCAGGGGGTCACCTTTGCTACCACTGTCTTTTGAAGACAGCACAAAGACACTCAGATACAAAAAATATTTCAGTTTTTCAAAATAGTGAGTTTTCCAGTGCTTCAGATTTATTTTGCATTCAATGTTTGTGTCCATTGACCATTTTTATGAGCATTTAACTGTGTCACCTGTATTAGACTTAAATTGGACTTGACTTGTTCTAGTTTTAGTTTAAGAACAGAACTGTTCATTCATAAATGTATTCATGGAGACATAGGTGTTTGTGAGCTTTCAGTATTCATTACTGACATGAAAGGAAAACATAATTATGATCAAAGGCTCTTCAGACACTTGAAGACATGGTAAAAACAGCCACTGTTAATATTCAGGAATATGAAAAAAAATAAGTCACACCAGCTGCCGGATTATAACACTGTTAACAATAACAACTCCTGCATCAACGCATGCAGCATTGACGGTAAGAAAACTAATACCAGACACAGTAAACCCATTGTGCTGAAGTCCTAACCCCACAGTGAAGGACAGTCCAGCAATGTGGCTGGTCTGCTGCACCAAACCTCACATAATCACAGAAAAGGACATCCTGAGGAGTATTAAGACTTTTTTATGCAGAAGTCACCGATGCATGTGTGCTGACTGAACCATCTTCTTTAAAGTAGTGCGCATACATTACGGTGGGGGCATTCAGATCTGCTCACACTCGAGAAGGTTATTTATTCAAGAAGTACAGTAGAGTAGAACTTCAAATGGGCATTTACATTTAGACTATTCAAGGTCCACGTCAGTCTGTTTGTCTTACCTAAAAATGTTGCAGCATATAACCTTAAGCACAAGCGTGGTGTTTATTGGTGCGAGGAAGGAGGACAGCATTAAAAATGAGTTTTAGATTGAGAGATACGGGGAAAAAACCCCTGAAAGTTCAGTTTTCCAGCATCAAACTGTCTCCTTTATCTCAGCTACACTAGTCACTTTGCCTATCAGGTCATCTGCCCAACAGTCAACACCAGCTCTCTTCATTTACATCCCTTTATCTGCTCACAAGGAGTGCCAGGCAGAAAGAGGGAATACAAAATGAAAAGTAAAACGAATGAATGTGGGAGAAAAACAATAAAGGGAATGAGAGAGCAGCAAGGATGAAAAGCGAATGTCGCTTGGAATCAAAGCGAACAATCAGAGGGCTGCTCCTCATTTCCTGTAGCAGCTTCAGAGGGCTGAGCCAGATCGAGGAAGTGAGCATCGTTAACTTGGAAAGTCCCATTTCCTCCACTGTGACAGCCATGCGGGGGTCCCGCCTCGCTTCACTTCGTGTCATCTGCACTTTTAAGAAAACACCACGCTTCAGCCTGAAGGCACCAGGCACCAAGAAATGGGTCATTATTATGTTTCTTGGCCGGGAAAAGAAGGGGCTTGGTAGCAGAAGAGATACCCAAAAAATCTCAACGAATAAATGAGAGCTGGTCAGTCGCATTGTATTCAAGTCATCTGATCCAGTCATCAAAGTGTGGCCACCAAAACCTTCAATCCTTATTGCTACATGACATTATTACTACAATAAACCCATGCTGATTCAAATTACAGGTTAGAGAATTGATTTGTCACCCAGATGGTATTAAGCAGGATATGCTGGAAGCAGAGAAATAGTAGAGAATATTTTCTCAGAAGTACCTGATTGTACATTGTAAAAGAGAATGTTTTTAACAGTTATTAACTGTATTTCATTTTTGCTGTTGTTGTTATTTTACATACACTACCAGTCAAAAGTTTGGACACACCTTCTCATGTAATGGTTTTTATTGAATTATTTTCTACATTGTAGATTAATACTGAGATCAAAACTATAAAAGAACACATATGGAATTAAGTTGTCAATAAAAAAGTGTTAATCTTCAGTATTAATCTACAATGTAGAAAATAATACAAATCAATAAAAAGCATAGAATGAGAAAGTGTCCAGGCTTTTGACTGGTAGCGTATTTGCCCTGCTTAGCTAGTGAAATCACAGGAAAACTGCATTAATTTGCAAGTTAATGGTAAAACAACAACAAAAAATTAAACAGGTCAAAACTAAACATCCACATCAATTATCTGTATTTTTACAAAGGGCAATACATTCTTTCACACTGTGTGACATTAAAGTACACTGTGTAACTGTACTTAAATCTCCAAAAAACCACACCTTATTTTACTGCTTTTAGCCATTATTTTCACAGTTTTCGAACATTACGGACATATTTCATTTCAGTGTTCAAAACTGTACAGCTAATGCAGCACTTTACACACACTGCTGTCAATTGTCTGTTTTTTCCCTTCATTGATCTGACACAAAATGCAATTAGTCAGCTTCTAACTTCTTAAATATATTCCCCACTCACACTCATCCATCAGCCAAACTAAATGTTTAAACAAACATAGAAATAATTAATATTTCCCCAGCCAAATTTGCAGCTGTTTGTATATTCAAATTACATATTCAGTCAAAATGTTTTAGCTTCAAGTGAGCTACACACAATTATTACATGACTACAGTGATGTGAATTATACAGCAGATGGGTGTAAAATCATCAATGGTGTCTGATTATAAATAGATGCTACAAAAGCCTGTGAAAATTTAAAAATGATGTGTCAAAGCACATCTATTATACATCTATGGCATCTTTAGTATCTTGTATTATCAAATTAGAGGTTTTGAAAAGCTGCTTCTAAAGATTTCAAAGCACGTCAGGTTTGGATACGACACAGATTTTACATGGTTTAGTACAAATCCTTGGATTTCACCAACAGTATCTGCTCTTCTGTGAATTGAGAACACATTTAAACCTACTGGGACAACTACAAACATTTAATTTTAAAACATTCATAGACCAAAAACAGCCCCTAAAAGGCTGAAGATGCAGCTTCTGTTAGAAAACATTCATCTCTGCTCATTTCCGTTTCTGTTCTACTCCGTGAGTCTCTGTCGTTCTCAATCACACCCACTTTATTACAGTAGTGAACTTGATTAGAGGGAATTAGTGATCTGCAGCCCTCAGCTAGCAGAGGTTGAAGCCTCTGTCACTGGAGGGCAGATCGATGTGCTGTTAGCTACTGTCAACGCACCCTGTTAAGTCCTCTGCACTGCTACACAGAGGTGTGCTGCCCTGCGCTGTTGTGTAATCTACAGGCCAAAGACCACAGCCGGGGATTATTCATCACAAGAAGCAAAAATATAATCAGAAATGCTGATGAATCGTGAGCTTCTGAGGTCTTCTGACAGTAAACTACTTAAATATGTACATACAATAATAACACAATGTGATGAGTTTGTTTAAGCCTTTAATGGAAAATGCATCCGATAAGGCTTTCCAGTGGTCAACTACACAAACATGTCATGAGTGATTTGACAGAGCTAAATGAATGTGTAAAATATGACACTGAACACCTGCTGAATCTTCAGTGCAGCTGTCAGTCAGTCTGTCAGCGTCCTGCATGGACCTGCAGTCCACTACAGTCTACGGCTGTCTGGATCCACCAGGCTGACAGCTATTTTGGGATGCATCATGTTTTCTGCCGTGCGTGTGTTCGTGTGAGTGTGTGTTGGATCTATATTGGGGATGTGACAGCATGTCTTGTGGTAAGATGAGAAGCTGTTTTCTCTGCCAGAAGAACGTGACCCAGTCTGTGTTTCTATGTAACTGCAAGCTCTCTCTTTTTCATTTTCTATGTCTTTTAATTGTAACATTTTGTCGGCACAAAAATCAGAGGCAAGGTATGTTTAACAAGAGAAAATGTCAACATTACACTCATCTTTGCTGATATTTGATTTAATCATTTTTAATGCAGAGTAAATGTTATTCACCTCAATGCCATTATAATATACTAAATTTGAAACATTACTTGACAAAAACGCATTCACAGGCAACAGATGTTAGTGATTTACACTCCTGTGCAGACTTTTAACTAAGCTGCACTATCGCTAAAATAATAAGATCAGAACCTGACACCAGAGGTCAGGACAAGGTGAAATTTTGCAACCACCGATGTTCTGCCAGAGGATCTCAGACAGCTGTCAGGCTCATAGGGAATTAGCAGATCACAAATGACGATTTGATGCTTTAAAAACATGCAGTAAAATCAATGTGGTTATTCATTACATGCTGAAAAAAATCATCTCTGTGTATCAGAGTTACATATTTAGAAGCGTTTTCCATGAACATAATCCCTTCCTGCCTTAAAATGGCTCAGATATAACTCTACACTGTTGCTTCCTCTAGAATGTGCAGATCTATGAAGTCCTTGCCTTTCTCGACCCTTCTGCTGCACCTCAAGCAAACCAGCTCACTTACAACTCTACTCAAACACTGTAAAACTACACCATACAATGACAAGATGGACTATCAGTGGATTTCAATTTTACATGTTCAGACTGGAAATCAATTTTGACGAAGAATAATGATACAACAGTCCCACCATGCAAGCTGTCAGGATCCTTAGAAGTCTGAATCTGTGTTTGTGTACATTGAAGTTTCAGGGCGGAAATGCTCAGCCATATGGCTGACTGCTTATTTTGCTCATTCAGTGTCTAGCAAAAAAGAAAAACAAACACCATATGGATGTGTAAAAAATAAGTTTTGTAAAAAAAACACTTTTTTTTCACTGTAGAGGGTCTTTAAATCAACTTCAAACCTCACAGGTAATCAGCATGAAGTAGCAACGACTGGTGTAATGTGGGTCACTTCTTCTATGCAGTGTATAAAACCTGGCAGCAGCATTTTGTACTATTTGTACCTTTCAAATATTCTGCATTCTGATTGTAAATGATGTTGCACAACTTTAGTCAGCTGATTTTCAAAAGACAACCACTGAGTCAACGATTATACCCAGGTTACAGGCCTCTCATTATATGAAAAATACAAGCTAGACATGAGATTACTAATATACTTAATTCTGAGGGCAGGAAGTGTAATTATATTTACTGATGATTTGTAGTTATTTGACCGTAGAAAGTTTATGGACACTCAATTTATAATTTCAGCAGAGCAGGACATAATAAATGACACACACAGGCTTCACAGGGGCATACAGTTCATACTCTCCTCATAGTAATGAAAATCAATATTATGTCTATTCATGATTTGCCCCAGGGGCAGCAGGTAAATTGTAAATAGAAGTAGACTCAGAACAGAGAGGAGAGGAGCAGGAGAGGAAGAGTCGCCTACAAACATAGCAGAAAAGGGCCTTTTGGATAGATATGGGACCAACCAAGGATAAGCAAAAACTGCACTGTGGCTCCAGTTTTAAATTGCTGCTGAACCAAAATGTCAGCAATGTCAATTATGATCCCCAAGTGATAATTCAGTTTCAAATTGCATCTCAAAATGTAATAAATGTGCTATCAGTATTTGAGTCTATGTGGTTTCTCTGATATGAGAAGAGGCTGCACACAGTGTAAAATTCAGTAGGTGTGTTTCTTTTTTTTTTTTTTTTTTTACCAACTGTGTATAGCGAAGTAAATCTGCCAACAATAGAGGTAACTTTTGCTTTCACAAAGTTTGGTTTCCTCGCTTACTTAAAATAACTGTAAAGTCACATTAACTTCATATATAGTTTAGATTAATGAACAATTCTTTAGAAGATACAGAGCTAATCTGATTTGATGAGTGTTCTGTGTTTGTCTTAAAAAAATGAACTAAATGAAATGTAGGTCTGACTGCAATGGATAGGATTAAATCACTAAAAAGCCCCATTCACTCTCGACCTCAACCCCATCCCCCCAACACAACCTTCATCTTATCCCAAATGACTTCATGCAAATATGAAAAAATAACTGTAAACAAGACTGCGAGTCTACAGCCCTGCTAGCAGCTCTGCGAGGCTGTACTTAAGCACAGTGCTTTGAACTAAATGATAGAAAGCATAATGTTTACCACGGTCACCATCTTATTAAGGCATGTTAGCATGCTAACGTTTGCTCATTAGCAGTGAACACAAACTACAGCTGATGGGAACATCATTAGTTTTGCAGGTATGAGGACATGGATCTAAATAATTGCATGACCCAGTTGTGATGCAAGACGAAAAGCAGGGATGTTGAGATTCAGAAGCTGTGGACCGTGTCAATGTCTGCACCACACCTCATGTCAATCCATTCAATAGAAGTTGAAATATTTCAACTTAAAGCCCATACCGTAGTTGACATTTCATTCTGAACCAAACATGTCAAACTGCTGGTCACATTACATGCTAAGTCAAAATTTGGTTTGAGATTTCACTGAATGCAGTACGTAGATGACTTGCTGGTAGGGCTGCATAATACAGGAAAAAAACTAACCTTGTGATATTTAATTTTTCTGTAATATATTGTGATATGAAAGAACAGCTCAGGGATAATATTCCAGCTGCAAGTTGGAGTTTGTGGTCAAATCTCTGCAGTCTGGTCGACTTGTTGAAAGCAGCAGCCTTCATCATGTTCACTGCATTGTCTGTTCCTATACAGACCTGACGTCTCCCATCGAGGCTCCAAGCAGCCAACGCTTCTCTCATTCTCGTTGTGATGTTCTCACTTCTGCGGTAATCTGTGAAAGATGCTTATTGCAAACAGTGACTCTTTGTTTACTTTTTGTTTGAGTTGTTAGTCCTCCTGAGCGGTCATTCAGATTTCATGTCTGTTGTCCAGCTGGCCCACAAGTCCACTGTAGCTGCATAATATTCCACTTGGGACAGCTTTGTATCAACTTGTGCTCTGGGTTTTTCTTACGGCTCTGGGATGGCAGCTTGATAAAAACAGGTGCATGATTGCAGTCCATACTGCCTGTCAAGCGACTGGATCATATTTTAAAAAACCCTTTTTGGCAACTGAGTTAACGGGTGTCACGTCTTTTGGAGTGAAAAGTTATCACACCAGTGATTTCTCTCTGCTGTTTGGAACTTTCCTCACATGGTGCAACACTGACAAAGGCATCCAAAATAGGACTTTGCTTTAGATGCCAGTCAGATCTGGCCTTGTACTCATCATACAGAGCTTTGTGGCGCTGACTGCAGTGGTTGTACAAATTAGTCGTATTGCTTTGTGTGGCATAAATTCTAAGACACTGCCAACAAACAACTCTGTTTATCCAAAACCCTTACATCTCAGCTAATTATGTTCTAACAGACAGACCTCTCATTTAGATTAGTCACTGAAAATGAAAACTGTGTGAATTATCTTTTTGTACTGAGCAGCAAAAAAAGCAGCATGATGTGTTTCACTTTTATTTTTGCTATGCTTCGAATTACATTTCCTGCAATGTGACTATTTGCACACATTGCAATGTCAATACCGAAACGATATATATTGTGCGGCCTTACTTATTGGTGGTGCTAGAACACGAGTCAGAAGATCACTAAAGTTAATAGATTTCATCCTCTAAAAATCAGAATGTCAAAATCTTCATGGCAATCAGTTGCATTGTTCATAAGCGATTTATTTATCAGTCAGGACTGATTAATCAACTATCCCTTGAGCCATTCTGATAACATGGCTAAAATTTGCCTTGTAAAAAATCTGTATTTTCTTATTTTTGAATCTTCATTTTATAGGTTGTGTGTTTCACCAAAATCAAACTGAAATATTTTTCTGTGCATATCATTTGCACTTGAACCACAGCAAATGAGGCCGGCATTTTTAAGTTGATTGCTGTCTTTATTACTGTGAGTATGAGGGATTTTTCTGCCTTTTATTTCCTTGAACAGCCGATGCTGACTCTGTAATCTGTGACACCAAATGATAAATATACTTGTAACAACCACTAGAAGCATAAAGAGAATGTTTTCTTCTTGACAATAAATCCAAGCTGATGTGAAAGCAGCAGCAGTGCAACATGCCTGCTGCTGGGAGGAGTTGAGGGGAGGCCTGGTGTAATCTCGCCTCCACCCCTCCTCTCCTCTCTCCTGTCCTTCGCTCTATTAACCCGAGCTATTTGCATGGACTGTTCTATTAGTTGGCTGGACAGCAGAGCAGATGAGACCGGAGAGAGAGAAAGAGGAGAAGACGACGACAGACAGCAGCACGGAGCCTTGCAGGATAATGATAAAACAGCTGAAGATCCAGACAGAACAATTTCCTCTCTCCCTTTGTCTTCTTTCTACCTCTCTCTCTCCCCCCCGCACACATCTGATGAGACTGTCATGTTGGGAGATCGGCTGATCCATCTCTCTCTTCCTGTCTTTCTCTGCTTCTTTTTGTCCGTCTTTCTCTGTCTCTCCGCCCTCCATTAAACTTTTATTACTCCTTCTCCCTCTTTCCGTTTCTCCCAGCCACTCGGATCCCTTTCAGTCTAATTCTGAAAATTACAATCCATGAATTCATAGAGCAATGTAATGTGGAAGGAATGGTATTATCACCTCCGGCCAGTGATCCCAGCCGTTGACTCACATTTTTTTCTTCTTTTAATCCTCCTCTGAATGATGAACATCGATCCTCCACATACTCAGATTACGACTATTTAAAGCAGGAAAAAACAAAAAAATTGGAAAAGGGTGCTGATCAAGGATAATTATGCATTAAAGAGACTAATCTAATCCACCAGAGGTCCAAGGTCACACAGATTGAGAATCAGACTTCATTACCTTTTCTTCAAAGATATTTGAATTTTCTCTCTGGATTACAAAAACATTAACAGTTCTGTGATTTGATTTTGCTGGTGCGCATAAATGATTTGTATTCAGCCAATGTTAAAAAAGAATCCACAAGGAGCATAGTAATTTAGAGATAAATAGTATCTTTCATTTACTGGTTATATTTAATTGAGCTGATGTACTGTACTGAGAGCAAATCAAATCAACACTAATCTGATCTGATTTAATCTAAGCCAAACAGTGGTGCAGTTCTACCCTACCACTAAATTTTTCCATCTTGTAATCCAGACGGACTTCAGTAATTGTGTTAATCACCATGTCGAACCAAATGGGATTAAATGATGCTATAGTTCTGTCTGGATGGGATTAGTGTTACGTAAAAACATTACTAAAGTAATTGTGCACATAGCACATCAGTCATGGTAATGAGAAATACCAATCTCATTCATGTGTTATTATTCCTAAATATTCCTGAAGGGGTCAGTTATTACTGATGTATTCTCCAACATGTAAGTCAGTGTGCTAACAATTTAGCTTAGTTCATTTACATACTGATGCAGTTTTTGAAAGATAATAATCACAGTTGATTTGAGCAGTTATCAAGGTAACAGTACTGTATGATGACTGGCAACTCTGTGGCTAAAACCTGCATCCTGATCTTGGAGCTTCTGAATGGATCAGATTGGAAGCAGACAGACATGTGCCAGAGACAGTTTGAGCCAGTTCTCCTCTCCGCCTGCCAAACTGTCCCGACCTGCCTGCCTCTGACTGAAAATGATCAGTGTCTGACTGGGTGCAGTTGTCATCTGAAAGGCCCTCAGAGCTGATTTAGAATAAAGGCTCAGGCCTCAAATTTCAGCCAGTGTTACACTTGGCCCAGTTTGCTTCAGTCTGAGCCCATTGAAAAACAACATTTTTCAGTACAAATCTGATACAAAGATAACGATACAAAATGATCACTATACAACTCTGACAGCAGGTTCCATTATGGATCTGGTAGAATGCCCCAACACTGATCACACCTTTTATGTGCCATTGCTCTGGTTTACTATAAAGAACAATTCAGGTACATTCTTCCCTTTTTTTCTACTTGTGTTGAATTTCACATTCGCTGGTTAACAAGGCAAACGCTACCAGAAACAGAGTGTATCAGCTGCAGGCAATTAAAGTGAATTGTGGAAGAATCTAACCAACTCCTAAAGCAAGTCAATGCCCATTTCATCTCTATAATTTATTTCCCTGTTCATGACTGTCTTAGAGGGGGATTTTTTATATAAATCACCGATCTGAATTGTTTTAAGGACTAAAGTTGTGCAATATTAGGGCCGTGGTCACTCTGAGTGACAGGCGGGTGCTATTATAAAACAGTTCATTGCCCAACCTAGCTCCATTCAGACTCTCTTTACTCATCTTTGGAATAACTGAGAGTTAATAAGAGTCCGACACGGTCACGATGGTGGCAGCTGAAGCCACCACACTGAGCTTCCAAACCAAGGGACGGTTAGTCCATCTTTATATACAGTCTATGGTACACATAATATTCATACTTTGTACCAAAGTATCTATGCTCAAATAAATCTCAAGGTGTTCTCTCTGTAAGAGAAGACACCACACTATTCTACTAAAGTGACTGATAGGATTTTGTACTTCAACAAACCAACAAAGTGGATACAGCCAAGTAGCTTTGCTTTCAGATGTCCACTATTTGGAGTGATTACAATAGCTTATGAAAAACAAGGTGTGTGTGTGTTATTAGGCTACCAGTGCTGACTGTAGTGCTGCTGCTTTTACAGACAACATAGATGACAGATGAAGGATGCTACCTTTCAACACAGATTTTTTAAAAATTCTAATCCAAAAGGCAGACTTGGCTCTCCTATGAATGCCACTAAAGGAAGGTTAAGGTTTAATAGGAAGTTCAATAAGTCGAGACTGTCTTTTTTCAAAAAGCAAACAATGTTCCTTTGTGCAAAATGAAAACAGAATCCCACAAACAGTTAAAAACATTCTCAATGCACTAAAATGCATATTAAATTTGGCTATCCTTTTTGTCATTTCTCACATTCAAGGCCTTTATCTTTGTATTTAAGAATCTTATTTACTTTCTTATTTCTGTGACCTCTGACCTCAAAATATCAGTCTTTCCATTTTTTTCTGCTGTTAGACTTCAAAAACAGCACCAGCTAAACACTTTAAGTTCAAAAAGTAACAAAACAACTGGGAGCCCGACTGCATTTGTTTCAACATCCCTGTGTGGGTGTTAACTTGTGTTTGACAAAGTCTTCACACCCGAGTGAGCCACTTAAAAGCCAGTCAGCTAAATGTAATGTAATGTGAGGCGATGTTTCACTCGACTAGAACATCTATATATTTCACCACGCTCGATTTGAGCTGATGAACGGTCGACCTCCGACGTTAGC
Source organism: Amphiprion ocellaris (assembly GCF_022539595.1). Classification (NCBI taxonomy): domain Eukaryota; kingdom Metazoa; phylum Chordata; class Actinopteri; family Pomacentridae; genus Amphiprion; species Amphiprion ocellaris. The sequence goes on from NC_072777.1 coordinate 12,471,558, forward strand.
GGCCATGATGATCCATCTGCATTCTGGGTGTTTCTCAGCTGTCATTATTGATCGCTTCAAACAAGGAAAACACTTCCGGTCCTCTCTCTGTACTTTCTCCGTCTTTGTGTCTGAGTGTTTGTTTATTGAAGCACAAAAAAGCATAGGTTTGTTTCTGCCCTGTTTCATGCACTTTATATCTGTGTCTCCATGTGCTTCCTTACATGATTGTGGTATGTATAAGCAATGTGCACATATACATTTGTGATTTGTTTGTGTACTTGCATCAGGACATATATATTTAGACTGAGAAACTCTGAGGTTTAAGTGAAGGATGTGATTTCTTGGGGCCTTTTGTTGCCAGAGGCTCAGTGTTTGTTGAAAATGTGAACTCTGTTTAGGGTTGTGCTTAACATGTCTTTGTCATAATTTGACTGACAGCATGTGGGAGGGTACTCGTTTCATCTTTTCAGTTCATTCTCCTACATAGCTGTCTCACATGTGTACTTGTTTACATGACTGTGGTATAAATAAGCCATGTGCATATATATGTATGTGATTTATTTGTGTGCTTGCAGCTGTACATACTGTATATACATTTAGACTTTTGTAAAAAAAAAAAAAAAAGTGTGCTAAACAAGGCACTTTATAAGAAGTGTCCATCAGATTCACACCATTATGAGGCCAGACGCCCCTCAACTTTTTTGATTTGAGAGCTAAAACTAATATAAAGAGGAACAACACATTTTAGATAGAACAAATTTTAGGATTTAAACAAAAACTGGAACTGCGACAAATACATACACTGATAAAATATTGGAACAGCTACAATAATTGTGATTTTAACAAAACAATGATAACAGATCAACTAAAGTCTGGGTATTTAGAGGAGCTAAAAGAAACCTTTAATTACAAAATCGGTCAAATACAATAATTTTAAGTGTCCTTTAACAAACGTTGTTCTCTACAAGAGTAGTTAGTATGCTAAATACATTTTGGGGCACTACAGAAATGTTGGAAATTTAATAGGTTATTTAACAGTAATACTGCTTAGGGCACACCAAAAAACTGGGGTGTGTGAGTGTGATTATGTGTGGGTGTAAGCCAGGATCTTTGTGAGTCTGTTCAGGCTTCTCTTTGTGCACTTCATCATGCTGAGCTGGAACATATTGCAGTTGTTCGACAAAAGCCAGAAGGAGGAAACAAATTCAAGCTGAAACTCTTTAATCGTTACAGACTAGCCAAGTGAAACAGCCTGGGAGCGTTCTGGGGTGTGTATGTGTGTTTGCCTCTGTGTGTTAATTCTGCATGCGTGTTCCACTATGCGCTTGAGCATGAACTTATCTATATGTATGTGTGCCCTAAGCACAAGTCTACACAACAGCATGTCCTCCTGCTGGTATGTATGTGTGGTATTGAACACTAACAGGAGGATGAGAATGTCTTGCAGCATTCTGGGCCTCGGTCGGCTGCTCAGCTTAGTGCCCTTGGCTTTGAGAGGAGGACTCAACTGTTTCCAGGCACAGACGACACACATGGAGGTCATGTGAGGTGTGTATGTTTCAAGTTGAGGTCGGGATCCAAAGACTGCTGGTTTGGACCTTGAGACTGATGGAAAATAAAGACTACAATACCCTTCATCGTTAACTTTGTTAAAGGTGCACTAAACAAGGCCACTTTTAGAAACTATGGATGAAAGCAAATAAAAGGAAAAAGCAGAACTAAAATGATCGACATTTCTTACATAAATTCCTGATGTCTGTATAGTCATTTCTTTCAATGTAGCAAGAGATGAAACAAACTTTGCCATTATAAAATGAAAAGCAATTTTCTTTCACCTTTTGTGCTCAACAATGTCGTACATCTCTGTGTTTTCCCATGGCCATGAGTCAACGCACTCAGCACCAACAGAGTTACAAAGTGGGAGCACTCTTGGTTCCTGGAATAAAAGTCCAGTTCATTTGTCTTGTAGACAGTGCTACATGACTCACATGGCACGGATCAGCATGAAACTCTCTGGTTGAGTCGTCAGTCCATAACATTGGCAACTGTGTTAATCTAGTTCTTCAACAAATCATTGAAGGCACAAGCCTGTGGACATTATTGAATTTGCGACAACTCTTATTCATGCCTCTAACTGGGTTCTTCTCCATGGCAACAAGGGCCAGCTCACAGACATTGTAGTATTTAAAGCAGTTCCCAATGCTAGATAATGGGCAAAATGTATTCATAACGGAACATAAACTTGTAGAATTGATACTTTATACAAGTGTTTCTATGTTAACTGACATAGAAGGTCCTTAAACAATGGGAAAAGTACTTCAGCTTATTGCTGAATCCTCAAAAACAGATCATTATTGAACGACCAATGGTCAATTTAAATTATTTAATTCACAGATAATCAAATCATCCATTAAAATATGTCTTGTGCTGTTCTCACTGCTGGCTGCTTCCCTATGATTTCAGACGAAACGTTTCAACAGCTTTTTCATTAAAGTCTATGGCAGCTGAAAGGCTCTGAAACTTGCAATGCTGTCGGTGATGTCGAAATCATCTCTTTAAAGCTGAGAGAACCTGATTAGTTTCTGTTTCGTGATCTCAGCCAAAGGACAACTGGATGGTATCATGGATGATCTAAATATGCCATATGATTTGCTATTCAGAGAAACTGATGATGGTGTCGTTAAAAAGGTTTGGCTGTGCATTTCACACAAACAAAAATCATGATTGTATGTGGCATAATTAGGACCATGCTTACTAGACAGACGACGCATCCTGGCAGTGTAACATATCTTATAAAACTGAAGACGGCACGAAGGACAAAGGGCAGCCACGAGTTGAATAATATCTTGAAAGAAGCTCCGTTGTTATTTCTTCTTATCAGAGACTGTAGACTGTTATTGTTTACGCTAATTGTGAAATTGTAAAGTTAATTATGTGAGGTTTGTCTGCAGTGTTGTTCCGGCAGTTGCCTGTGCAGAAGTCAGAGATGATCTAAGTTTTCTTCGCCATATTCAGCCTATTTTTCTATTTAATAAAGTTTATGATGTTTTCACTATTTCAGTTTGATGTCCATTATAGTGCAGATTATGCTGTCATGCTTACTAAGGCTATTATTGCAGTATGTGGGGTTTTGGAAAGCAGTAATTTACTTTATCGTCTGGCATTATATTGTCCCTATCTGGATGGTTGAATGTCAGAAACTGCTATTACTGTGTATCTGTGCAGCAAACCGCCATCTGGAATCATCCCCTTTTTCCTGAGTAAAGAAGCAGAACATCATTTGCTGATTCTGTGCTCTCTGAGAGGAGCTCTGTAATGGTTAATATTGATTATTCAGCCGGTCTTATAGGGTGGAGACTCAACAAGCATCAATATGGTGGAGATACAACATCACCAAGCATCAGTCACTACTTCCAGGAAGAACTTTTACAAGGAAATCACAGCGAAAACAGGATGCAAAGATTTGTGAGTTGAGGTTTTATCCTTGAGTTGAAGTGACAGGTTTTTGCAGTGTAGGAAGCCATTTGCACAACTAATCATGTGATCACGTCAGTTGAAATAAACATGTGGGAGGACTTGTGATCCTGATCGCAAGTCTACCGCACAAGATTGTGATAGGATCTTGTTGACAGATTTCCTTCCCCTACTCTGCCGTAACCTGTGTTCATTTTCTCTGCTGTTTACTTCCTCGCTCTCGTGCTCATTTGTTAATTATTCATCCAATCTTGTTAATCAGTTCATTTAATTATTTACTTATTCGATCTCTAACTCATTTAGCAGTTTATCTGTGTTTATAATACATCTGTTTAATTCGTTGATCAGCCTCTGCATTTCTTTTCTTTCACTCTGCTCAAAGTTATTAGTGAACTCTGCAATGCTGCTTAGAGAACAGAAGCCCAGCAGCTCCAAACTGCTATAAAACTCCTTCTCAACTCATGTGTGTTGGGAGCGTGTGTGTGTGTGTGTGTGTGTGTGTGTGTGTGTGTAGGTGGTGCGTTTACTGCAGTGTTTTACTTGTAATTATCAACAGCTCAGCAGGGGAGACGGATGGTGCTTTTGTGTGCGACTGTGTGCAAGTTTTGGATTCTGTGTGTGTTTGTGTGAAGCTGTGCACAAGGGAGATCCAACATGAAGTAACATCCAGCTGTTTGCAGGATCATCAACAGCAACCCTGCTCTGCATGAGTGCAGGCAAGCAGAACGTGTGTCCTTTTCAACCAGCAAAACTTTATAGCCATGCTGAGATAAGACATGTAATAATTCTTACAATAAGATAATAATAAACCTATGTCAGATAGTGACATATGAAAAAGATAACCTGTCCCGTTCTCCTTCACAATTATATCGGCTTATTCTGCTGAATTATATCCAACACAGTCTACCTCAACAGAACTCTGGCAATTATAACAAGAAATTATTAATGATAATCAGTGACCAAGTTGGCACAGTGCTCTTAGGCAGTTTAGGCGCATCACATATTAAAAACATAGGAATGAGAAAAGACTGCTACAAATGGTGATTTAAGAAATTTCCTTCTAAAATAGCGATTGATGGCAATGTTAATGATCAAAATCAGGATATTACAGTGCTCTCTGAAAATTTGAGTTATTAAAACACTAATTTTGGGAGGATATTGTGCCAATTTTTAGGACTTAAAGAGGTCTGAAGAATTAGTTTGCATAATATCCAATAAATTATGAGTCACTGTGGCAAATTTGGGAATTTGGGGTTGATTTAACATTGAAAGCTCTTAATACAGTTAAAACTCCCCATGATAGAAAGTCTCTTTTTCTTGTGTGTTTCGAAGGGACGCAACTACATCTCATGTTCCTATGGAGTTTTAATGTGTTAAAAGCATCTGTTCAATACATTAGGGATGCATTCATTCAATTCCCAATTCGACATCGGGGCCTTTAATGACATTATTAACTGAACGGGTTACCAGTTAGGAATGATGATTTTACCTTCATCATCATCAGCGTCTGTTACATTCCAGTCACGAGGTATACAGAATTCAAAATTGGCACGAAGGAACCAATGCTAAATTGGGATTCAGTAGCCGTAAAAAACCCGTGACAGAATTGGATAGGTGAATAAAAAAGTAGGATTAGTGTCCTTTAAAGACCAACTTGAAGGTTGAATTTTTCACTACATTTATCCTTATTGTTTCTTACAAATGATTGCTTGAAAGTTGAAGTTATTGCACAAATATAGATTCAATTCAATTCAATTTTATTAATATAGTGCAAATTACAGTTAAAATGGTCTCAAGACGCTTTATAGAACCCATGTGCCTGAGAACTTCAGATGTTTTCTGGGACATAACAGCAGAACTTTATTCAATGAATATGAATGTCCATGTTGTCTCTTCAGTGTCCAAACGTCTCCATTGTTCCTTTTGTTAAACTGGACCTAGTTTTTCTTTCCTGAACATTAATTCACTGGTACACCAAAATGCAAGTTGCTCTTAAAGCAAAAGTAATGCTATAACGTCATATACAGTGGTCTCTCATCTATCGCGGGGGTTAGGTTCCAGAACCACCCGCGACAGACAAAAATCTGTTAAGCAGCGACCTTGTTTTTATTATTTATATATATTTTAAGGCTTTATAACACCTCCCGACACTGTTATTAACCTTTCCCACACTCTCATAAACACTTCCTATGCTCTTAAACACTTTCTACACTCTTAAACCTATGTAATTTTATCAACATATAAAATTCTATATGGGTACTCAGCTTTGAAAATGCTACAACTTCAATGATGAAGATGATGATGAATTATTATTTTTTATATATATATATTTTATATTGTTTTCAATATTTTTGGCTAGAAAATGCTTGTTTTACCGCAAAAATAATTAAAATAATAAATATATAAAAATACCTATGTACTGCAAAATTCCATGTTATAGCGAAAAATCCGCGATACAAAATCAGATATATACAATTTAAAAAGATAAGATACAGTAAGACTGTGAAAAGTGAACCGCGATATGGTGAGGGACGACTTTATTAAATAAAAGCAAATTCAATGAATGAGAAATTGGATGATGCAAAACAGTCACTTCCATAAAAGCTTTCTACTATTGATTCTTATGCTATTCAGCACAAACTAAATTGGAGTCTCACAGTCACATTTTCACAGCTAAGATATACGTTCTCACTGGTGGTGTACAGAAGTCATAGATTACTTCATGAAAACGGTATTTGTAATACCAGCTCATTTGGATTAGTGTTGAACTGTCAGTCTTGCTATCTGTCTCCCTTTCTCTTGCCTTTTTTTTTCCCTATCCACCTCTTACTTTGATATTCTTTAAAATCCCAACACACACAGAACACACACCTGCAGGGATCAGACAGTATTGACTACCCTTTGGGTTCGGCTCAATTTAAATATGGCCTGAAGCAGAAATGACAGAAAATGGAGGAGAGTGGAAAAAACAGACAGAAAATGGAGGAATGGGAAAGAGTAAAAAGAGAGGATAACACCATCAGGAAAAGAAGATGATTGCTGCTGCTCAATAGACACACAGACACACACAGAGCACAGGAGGACAAGAACAAGTGGATGTAACGGCAATCTTTCATGTGAGGACTGGCGGTGACAGGATGGTTGACAGGCACTTACACCACCCAATCAATGACGACAGATCAATATGTGACTGGAACGATCAATGGCTGCCACAACCTCTGCGACACACACACATACACACCTGCATAGGGGCATTACACAGCCCCATTTAAAGCCACATCTAGGGAGATAGTACATACAATTGATTCCTTATTTAAGTAAGAAATAATATAATCATAGCATTTTCAAGCTTGTCACTGAATGAATTTATCGCTAATACTGACGTGTTACATTGCTGTACAAGCCACACAGAGGCCATGCTGGATCGTACACGTATTGACATGTGACCCTGCAGTGAGTCTGTCGTGCTTAACAAGGTGATCTTTTCATTTTCAGTTCTACATATTTAACAGGCCTCAATTTAGGCTTCTGAATCATAAACAGGATTCACACATACCTGCTCTGACTTGCTTTCGTCAGTCTGCAGTAACAGAGCTACTGTAATTATGTGAATTTTGGAATGTGCATCTCTTCCCAGGTGGCCTCTCAGTTCTTTTATACAGATACTTTCTTACAGTAGGTTTGCTTTAATTGGCAACAGATTTAAGGAACTAGAAAAAGAAAGTAGAGATGATACTACATCACAATCCAATAGTACAAGTGGAAGAGTTTTTCTATATAAATTTGCAGTATCTGTATTAATTATTCTATTTTGTGGTGTTTTCTTTACATTGAGCCATTGGTGATACTGTGCTATGTTAAAGCACCCTGTAAATGTCATGATAGGCATAATACAAAAAAAAGTAGAACACCTACACCAATGTGAATGTGTATTACACACAAAAAAAAACACAAATTACTGATGGCTTTAAATGACTGAATCTTAACAATACCCCCAATAATTCTTGTTGGGGGAAAAGGCATCGCTGCATTGAGAAGATCTGAGCCACACTGCTACCTCACCTGTGCATGACAGGCTAGTCTAGCTAGTCATTTGAGCAGCCATGACAACAGGATGAAAGAGCCAAACAGCCTGTGTGACACATAGGTCTGAGGCATGACTCAAGTCTCACCGCAGTGGCATGTCATCTAGAGTTTCGGCATTGAGCCTATTTTCATTCATGGCGCATGTGGTTCTCAAGAAGATCTGTTGAAAGACTTCATACCAGCAGCATTATATAACTGACACTCTGCACTAGGTTGGTTTCAGAATCAAGGACATATCTGAATATGTCAGATTATTTATTAAAACTGCATGTAACCCTCTGAACCCCTAAACTCGCTGGTGGGTTTGAATGGCATGTAATCGTTAAAAGATTATCATCATGTTTCACAGGCAGAAACTGTAAAAACAGGAAGAATTGTTGGGTTTTTCCGGTAGTTCTGGAACTACTCATCTGTGGCATGTTGTTCCATCTGACAACTTAACCAAATCTAAGTTTAGAATTGTGATAGTTAATCACAATCACTTTATTACTCCAGCAAGAATGGCAGAGTTATGTGACGATCGGCGTACGTTTGTCTGTCTGTTATCGATATTACTCAAAAACGGACTAATGAATTTGGATGAAACTGATTAGATTTTGGCAGTGATGCAGCTTATAGTCTGGATCCACGGATTTGTTAAAGATTTCTGTATCATTGTGAGATAGCGGCATGGCGTCACTGTAACTATGACAACAAGTGAACACTACTTCAGCTGCCTGCTGAAGATCACATGATTGTGATCCTACTACAAATCGACCATTGCAGACTTATCGGGACTTATCCATTGGAAATGGGGGGGGTGGGGGGTAATCCGAATATTCGGATCTCAAAGTAAATATTCAGATACCACCATAACGACTGAATATTTGGATATTCGGGTCAAGTCCTAGATACAACTGAGCAGCTTTGTCGGAGTACTGCGCTCTCTGAGTGCTTTTCTTGTTATATTTACCATGGAAGAAAGGAAATTACAAATGCAAGTAATAAAATATCTATAGTATGTAGAGCCACATGTTCTTTCCAGTTGTTCTTTATTGTTGTATAGTTGTTGTACAATGTTATTTATTCAATTTTTTTCCCCAAATTTTGGCAAAATAATTATTAATTTTTTTCTGATTAATGGCATTATAAATTTGTTATACTGTACAAAAATAGGATTCTTTTTGTATTCTCTTTATTTCTAGCCATGCTTGTGATGTTTCCATAGAGGTGCAGAACTTCATATTGCAGTGAATAATGAGCCCAGAGTAAGTAAAAATGTGACTGGAGCAAAAAACACGGAAACTTCTTGAGGTTCAGAGGGTTCAAGGAGAAAGTGGAGGTCATCTGCATTTTATATCGTCAAAGCGTAAACCTAATCTAGGCTATAATTATATTAAGTCAATAAGATAGGTGAAATGTGGTATTGTTCCAGCGTACTCTGTGTCTGTCTGTCTTGGTCTGAGAGAAAAGAGAAAACCAAACTAAAAATAAATTAAATTTATAATGAAATGAAATTAAACATTCTATTATTGATGGCCATTATCAAAGGCAAACTTAAGAGTAGAAAGATAGAGCTGGTAGTAGCAGCACTGCAGCAAAAACACCGTAGGTGTGGAGACACACATGCAGCCACAGTGGTTTAATGATGTCGTCATGCCAAGACGAGGTAAGCGATGTGGCACAGGGCGAGGGATTGTAGCTGTGTTCATATTCTAACCACATTTACGTAACAGCTGGGTGTGATCTGCTGCACTTGTCACGATACCAAGCAGGCTATAGTTACTTGTTCATTCATTTTTATTTATGATTTTTTATCAGGCTTCACAATAAAAACATATAACAACAAACCACTACACTGAACAGAAAGACAAAACACATGCACTTGCTTCCATAAAGGGTACACTGAGTCACTTAAATGGTTTGTTGAGTATTAAATCATATTCTATTGTTAGAGGCTGGGCTCAGCCCCGCCCCTCTGTCGGTCGCCTGTTCCCCTGCTTGTTGCCGGTCTGTGGGGCTCCCTGCAGCTGCTGATCAGTGGATTGGTCACGACTGCGGGAGTCCCACACCTGTAGCGCATTTCCATCTGCCGTGATAAAGACCGGCTTCACACGGCAGGGGATGGTGGATCGTACTGTTAAGTTCGTGGACAGGCTCGAGACCAACGAGTCCTGGGAAGCCCACCAGCCGCCGGTGCAGCCCACGTTCTCCTCCCTGCTGTCCTTGAGTGAACCCCTGACTGGACCCCTGCCGCCCTAGCCAATACAAGTAAGGGCGTGGACCCTTCCCCCCTCCCTGGACTGCCCCGACCGGTCGACGAGGGCCACCCGGACTGCCGCTCTCCTTAGCCTGACCCCATCCCCTCCATTCTGCTAGTGAGTGCCGGTGACTGTTAATAGACTCTGCGCAATAAATTCTGTTTGAACTGCTTCCCGAGTCGTGCTGCGTGATCTCTCAGGGGTTCCCAAATACACTTACATCGTGACATCTATGGCGTCAGACAAATTTATCACCCTTAATGTTTGGACTTACTAAGGTGCAACAACATCAATTTGGGTAATGGTTCCCCAAAACAAAGCCAGGTCGTCTTGCATTACCACATCCAAGGTCACATGTGAGTTTCACCTTGAATATAATTTCCTGTTCATCATCTACCAAACCGACAAAATTAATGTATGAAACATTGAATGTGGAGGTTCACCAGATGTAATCACAATGAGCCCTCAGTGTTATTTTGTCATGAGCTTTACACACTGTGTTTGTAGCAGCCCCACTTTATTCCAGCCTTCTTTGTCTGTTTCTGCTGAGAGACATTAAACACAGTGGATGCAGCAGTGCAAAACACAACTTCAATAGGAGCATGTTAAGGTAATTCAGGCAGAACTGTTTCTTTAAGTTTCACTATCCATGCCTGAAATATACGAAGGCTTAAAAACTCTGCCTTTAATCTGCCTCCTCCTCTTCCTGAAAGTGGATTTAGGAGGTGAAATCAACGACACATCACAGTTTCACTCGGATCCATCATCTCAGCCTCCTTCAAGGAGCAGCTCTGCTTCATGTTTCATGTGTCTGTGTGTTTTCTCATCATGTAATTCCCTGTAATTCTCTGCACTCACCAACAAAGCATATAATGCAGATAAAAAGTAAGAGAACCACTGCTGAGATGGAAAAAGGGCAGAATCCAAAAGCACTGATTGCAAAACAAGAGTCAAACAACTCTAATCATGTATCAGAGCAGATAGAGTTGTAACGTCGTATGCTCCAGGATTGTTTGGACAAGCAGTCGTCTCAGAACAGGCCGGTTAGCTGAAGCACTAGCTACGGTAAAGCCGCTTAGCGTCACTGTCACTCTGCGCTGTTGTAGAGCACCGGGGTGCTTCGGAGCTCAGGTTCCACATCAGCAGATTACCCATAATACACCAAGGGGATTTCCTCACCTCACAGAGAGCTCTCTGCCATGGCTTGTGCTGTTTGTTGATTCAGTGTAAACAGTGGTAAACGTAACAGGAGTCATCGTGTTTTCTGACACGGAAACGTTCAGGACCAGTGAACAAGAGTTCAATATTAGGCAGAGGACATTAGAGGACAGTGGATCCAGTCATTACACTGGTGAAATGTAACTGAATCCGTGTCTGACTATTCAAGTATCCAAACCTTGTTCTAAGTTTCTGACATATCTGAGTGAAAGTGTTACAGTCAGATCAAGCTGTTTCATTGTAGTGAAAAGGAATTTTCATGACAATCAAAGTAATTTAATAATTTTCCACAATGAACCAGTCACGGCTGCAGATTACATTCGGCCACTTGAAAACTAATCGATGAAATATTTTATGTTGTAATTTCAAATGATGAGAGAAACAATATTTCTAGTAATGAATAATTAATACCACTTACAGACTTCTATCAATATACTAAATTATATTAAATTGTGCAACATGCTGCTTTCATCTCGGAAATAACCAAATCAAACACAAGGGAATAAAAACAGATAATTATTATCAGTAATTATTCAATTCTTGATAAAGCTGCCATGTTCTTTATTTAGCAAATTCAATTTATGTGATGAGGTTTCTCTTCTATCTCTCAGTGAACAAAGCTTGCTGTATTGATCTTGTGATGGCGTGCTCACTTTCGATTCACCTGATCCTACTGTAGATACAACTGATCTAGTTCCCACAAAGTGTCTCGAAGCTTAATGCACTGAACTCTGAGAAATCTTTCTAGTCATAATCTGATGCTGAGAAAGCCTCTCTTTGTTCAGAATAACATAACAATCTGCCTTCTGACCGTCACTGTGACAACGCTGGAAGCCTGAGGTACAGCTATATTTTAGTAACGCTACACCACACACATTTTTGTTTATAGTTGAAAAAAAGCTACAGGTTGATTTACTGTGTAATGTAAGGTGAGTGTGCATAGTGGTTCACAAGATTTAAAATATTTTCGAAAACTGACTCTATACAGTTAACCTCCTCACTTCTTTCTTGCCATGCATAACTGGTTCTGTTTTCACCACATGCTCTGTGTGCACATACCATACAACTGGAGGGAAAAACATCAACCTTTTAACCATGGCTGCAGTGAAGTTTCCTTCCATTTTTCAAGGGATACATTTGCTTCCTCCAAATTTATGGCTACTAAACAAAGACAACTGAAAACAAGGTGCAAGTATTTCTAAATCCTTACATTCAGATTAGTTCCAGGTTTACATAAAACAGATTTTTGTTGTGGTCTCAGACTTTTGGATCATACTGTGTATGTCATGTTTAGTCCCCTCAAAGGAGGCTAGTGATCAGTGATCAGTGATCTGGTCACTGGAATCAGTTATTGTTTGTCGAGTCACAGAGAGAAACATCTTGATTTTGGAGTTCCTGTTTTTCAAAATGCATTTATAATAACCTGTTCAGCTGTTTTGATCGAGTTCATCCATGTTTCTATTTTTGTGGCAGGTTTCTCTCATCATATTTCTGTCATTGGCACAGGAAGATGTATCCCTATTTTTTAATGCCATGAAAAAAAGCTGACACTATTTTGTTTTTTATTTCCAGCCAGGGATATGGTCATCAATAACCATGCCCCCAGACTTCTTTGAATCAGCAAAAACAAAAAAATCTAAGATGTGGGCATTTATTTGGAGGTCTGGAACCAGGCTGATTGAAACAACAGCTATATGTGACAAATACATTTTTTTAAAAAAACATTCAGTGTTCGACCAAAGTTCTAGTAAACCATTTCTAATCTAAATGTCTAGACATCTGGAGAAAACAAACAAGGAGAAGTGGATGGTGTTTAAACTTTTTGGAGGTCAAATGTGTATTTTCTCATCCTAGCATTTTTGTGAACATCAGTTCACAGAAAATCTGAGCCTCAAGGTTGTTTTACATTCTCACCATCTGCTTTTGATAGCAGACTGTGATCATTCACCACTGGAGCAGGTAATCAAGTAAATGAGCTTGACGAGACAAAATAAAAATCGCTCAGTGTCAGAGTTCAGAGGGTTGTTTCTATCTGTTTTTCCATCACTTGTGATCTGAGAAAGATGAGACGTGTTAACGTGGGAGGCACCAAAGCTAATACAGTGATTAATGTTTGGCTGCATGTTGTGATTCATGGAAACATGACTAAGTGGTTGACTGAGTGTGAAAGGACGCTGACGCCAGTGTGCACATGAAACACACACAGTCACACTTTGCAGACAAAAACACACACATACATTATATTGCCAAAAGTATTCGCTCACCTGCCTTGACTCGCATATGAACATAAGTGACATCCCATTGCTAATCCATAGGGTTCAATATGACGTCGGTCCTTCAACTCTTCTGGGAAGGCTGTCCACAAGGTTTAGGAGTGTGTTTATGGGAATTTTTCACCATTCTTCCAGAAGCGCATTTGTGAGGTCACACACCGATGTTGGACCAGAAGGCCTGGCTCTCAGTCTCTGCTCTAATTCATCCCAAAGGTGTTCTATGGGGTTGAGGTCAGGACTCTGTGCAGACCAGTCAAGTTCATCCACACCAGACTCTGTCATTCATGTCTTTATGGACCTTGCTTTGTGAACTGGTGCACAGTCATGTTGGAAGAGGAAGGGGCCAGCTCCAAACTGTTCCCACAAAGTTGGGAGCATGGAATTGTCCAAAATGTCTTGGTATGTTGAAGCATTCAGAGTTCCTTTCACTGGAAATGAGGGGCCAAGCCCAGCTCCTGAAAAACAACCCCACACCAGAATCCCCCCTCCACCAAACTTTACACTTGGTACAATGCAGTCCGACAAGTATCGTTCTCCTGGCAACCGCCAAACCCAGACTCATCCATCAGATTGCCAGATGGAGAAGCATGATTCGTCACTCCAGAAAATGTGTCTCCACTGCTCTAGAGTCCAGTGGTGGCGTGCTTTACACCACTGTATCCGACACTTTGCATTGCACTTGGTGACGTATGGCTTGGATGCAGCTGCTCGGCCATGGAAACCCATTCCATGAAGCTCTCTGCTGAAGCACTGTTCTTGAGCTAATCTGAAGGCCACATGAAGTTTGAAGGTCTGTAGCGATTGACTCTGCAGAAAGTTGGCAACCTCTTGGCACTATGCTCCTCAGCATCCGCTGACCCCGCTCTGTCAGTTTATGTGGCCTACCACTTGGTGGCTGAGTTGCTGTCGTTCCCACACACTTCCACTTTCTTATAATACAGCTGACAGTTGACTGTGGAATATTTAGGAGCCAGGAAATGTCACGACTGGATTTGTTGCACAGGTGGCATCCTATCACAGTTCCCTGCTGGAATTCACTGAGCTCCTGAGAGCGACCCATACTTTCACAAATGTTTGTAAAAGCAGTCTGCATGCCTAGGTGCTTAATTTTATACACCTGTGGCCATGGAAGTAATTGGAACACCTGATTCTGATTATTTGGATGGGTGAGCGAATACTTTTGGCAATATAGTGTACATGGAAGGGGTTACTGACTGAATGCATGATCTAATTATTGAGAGGTGGTAAAGGATACTGGGCCAAAATGTAACTAAATAATTAGTGACCGACTGAATGGATTGTCAGTTTTTTTCCCTACAGAGCACTGTTTCTGTCGATGGTTGCAAAAAAGATGACTCCATTTTGGAGCAGTGACAACAAAACACTGGAGCATTATCACATCTCACACCCTGGCAAAACAAAGAAAATGACAAATGTGTGCAGGGTGGTGTGTTGTTCAGTTGTGCTTCAGAGGAGAGAAAGATAATTTTGCACTCTTTTAATGTCACAGTCTCAAAGTGGAGACATTTTTCTCATAGCCTGATGCGTATGGAATCTCTTTAAAATAACACTTTCTCAAAAACCTCCTCTGGTATCTAGCCATGCCCATAGTTATACTTGTAGAGCTGAGCAAAAGCACAAAAAGTTGAGGCCAAATGCTCCAAAAAAACTCGTCTTGTCCACAAATACAGATTAACTTTGAAATGACATTTAAATGGGTGGAAATGTGCACCTGTCTCTGCTGTATCTGACTGTACTCTGGCCATCTGCACTGCTAAGCTGTTCTCGATCATCTATGGTTAACTACAGAATCTCTGTGAAAGAAAACAACCGTCTAAACACATCGGCAGTTCATTCGTGCAAAATGAAACCCACCATATTAATATGAGATGATTTTTTTCCACCAATGGGTCAAGAATTGCTGGTCATGAATTCTAAACATGAAATAAATTTTTTATTTAATTATTTATTTACATGGAAGATTAATACTGAAGACATCAAAACTAGAAAAGAATACATATGGAATTATGTTGTCAACAAAAAAAGTGTTAATCTTCATCCTTGTCCGGTGACGTCTGGTCCAAGCCAAACACAGTGTAGTGCAGTAGTCTCATTATGCTTCATAGTCACCATCTGTTTATTTGCTTTGTTTTTTTGTAATGTGTCAAATTGAGATAATTTCTTCATCCTTATTTATTCAGATTCCTGTGTGTGTTTTCCATCGCTGTATTAACATCCAAATCATTACCTGTCTACTTTGATAAATAGGCTCAAGCAGTTAAAATAAAAGAATGGTGGGTAAATTCATAATAAACCCATTTTCTTCTACAAATATATTTTTAAAAATATCGATAATCTATAATTTAACTAGATCAACTGAAATAAGACATTTCACAGTGGTAGGCTGTACAGTCAAATAAGTCATTGACAAATGTAAACAGCTAACACAAAGTGCTGCTGAGGCAAGATAATACCTGCAAGCTAGCTGCAAACTTTTGGAGTATTTCATTAAAATGTGATTAGCCCTTCATTGCATACCTAATACTGTACATTTAAAAACAGTGAAACAATACACTCACAAAAGATACCAAGGTATTTTTCTTGGCATGGCACCTTACCAAAAGTTCCATGAAACCACTTATCTTATGCTGCAATATATAAAACAGTTTTTGTTCCACCCATTTGTCTTATACTGAACAATGCTTTTCCACTGCTTTCTTTGGTCTTGTATTAAAACATTTTTCTTACACAGTTCTTGTTGCCATATCAACTCATTGTGTGGTACCGTGGAACATGTTTCCTCCCTGTACTGTATCAGCCCATTGTCTTCATACTTGGATCTAATCCCTGCAGTAAAGCAGTTGTTGGGCTTATAGACTGTCTGTCGGAGAGCAGACGGAGGGAGGTTCCCCTGTTCACCGAGATAATAGCAGAGCACTGAAGTGGAGTGGTTTATATACACACACACACACACACACACACACACACACACACACACACACACACACACACACACACACACACACACACACACACACACACACACACACTCTAAAGCTCTGCATGTGGCAATTATCTCTCCTCTCAGCAGCTTGTGGCATCTCCCTCATCTCCTATCCTCTCCTCCTCCTTTACCTCTCCTTCTCTCCTTTCCTAATCTCCTCTTGACTTTTCTTCCTCCTCTTTCTCTTAGCACCTTCTCTTCTATCTCCCTATCATTCCCTAAGCCGTTTGTAGCTCTCCTCTCATCACCTTCCTCACATACTCTCTGCTGTACCTCCTTCAAACTTGAGAAAGTGACAGAGCCCTCCTCCAATGCACAGTAGCAACCTGGACAATGTGCACTCCCTCCCAAAAATAAAAAATAAAAATAAAAAGCCTTAAAAGAAAAGGCTTTCCACACCTACCCAAAACACCGCAGTTTTTAAGCCACAGGCTCTGCAACACAGACACATGCAATACAGCCAAATGCCTGCATGAACTGACAGTTTGCAGCAGTTTGAATTGATCCTCAAAGGTAAGATATAAAAACATATCAACCAAGCATTTCTTAGGGGACAAATTGTTGCCAGGAGTTGATCTGGTTCTTCAGTGGTTGTGCCACGCAATTGAAAAAGCAGATCAAAATTTAAAATTCTTGCAGGTCTAATATCTGGGGAACCCTGTCACACTCTGACTGCATATATTGTCGCTGTAAGAATATTGACTTTGGTCACTTAAAGTACAGACACACATGTGTAGGTACCTAGAATAAAATGAAACAACTGGTGTCCAGGCCGCCACACGACTGAGCCAGTAGACCACCCAAAAACTCTTCCATGTAAACAATAGTGTAGATCTGTGTTAGACAAGTGATATATGACCAGTTGATCTTTGCACATCAGTTTCTGCTCCAGTAAGTATCAGTACTCATGCCAATACTAGTTGTGTTATGTTCTGATATATGATAGCAAACTTTAATATACTGTGATGTAACATGTTAGCTAATGTTATCAAATGTCAGCCACTCACCAAGACACCTGTGTTCACACTGCTAATACATTTCTTGCCGATGAGTTCATGGTTACAAAGCTGTGGTCCATCATATGTGTATGAATATATATTTTAAGCATTTTCAGTGTCAACACTCCTGTTAGGATCCATTTTTGTTATTGTTACACTAAATCTAGTTTGGCTCCTCCCCCTTTTTTAATGTCTGGGGGAAGTTTTTTTTAAGCAGACATAAAACTCTGTTACAAAAACTATTCTAAATGTTATTGTGCACATAGATCTTTTTTTTGAAAAATCAAGTTTCTACTACTTCTAGAAAATAAAAGGTCCTATATACTGTAAGTCCATTTCTATTTTGCCTAGTGTTTCTTAAAAACTTGAGGGTGCCACAAAGGCAGAGAGAGTCTTCTTCCTGAAGGGGACAGGGACAGCAGCAGCTCAGCTGTATTCAAAATTAGAGACATTAAAACAACCCATTTACAATAACGCTAAAAGCAGGGGTTATGTGGTGGTGAAATTAACCAATGTTGTATTTTGAGTTGAAAAATTTAAGAATCATTCTAGGGACATGTGTGACTTTTATCAATTTGCTGAAAAGGGACACAATATTTAAATCCCAGGGATCACCAACCTGCAAGTTGCTAACAAGTTAGTAAGTCTGGCCAATAATTAGTAGTAGCTTCTAACATGACGTTCCTAAACAAGTTTAAGTTCTTGCAGTTGAAAAAAATGCAGTTGGTTAATGATCGAAAAGGAACTGCTTGATAAATTTGATTTAAATAAAGGACATAAAAAAATCCCTTGAACACTGACAGGACGCTTTTTTATTGACATGAAAAATAGGCCGACAAATGCTAAAAAAGTAGAAATTACATCAGCATTGCATTCATCCCTGTGGATCCATCCAGTGCAGCCAGTATCTTACTGTCAGGGGTTACAAGTCTTGCTAGATTTACAGATTTCTTGCAGCCTTCAGGGTATACTGAGTCCAACCTAACATCTTCAGGTCAAAAACTTGCTTCTCTAATCTTTAGGTTATCATTGCCCCACTGGGAAAATAACAGACCTGGAGCCTCTTCTCTAAACCTGCTGTGATTTCTCTACTGGTGCTTTCCTTTGGAGTGGTAATCTGAAAGTTCCTCTTGTTTTTGTGTCTTCATATTCCGTTTTTAAGTGTGTGTGTAAGGCTCATTGCTGAGTTGCTTCTGCGCTGCTTTGCCAAGATACCACCTGACAAGCAAAAAGTGATTTCTGGTGGTGAAGTTTCTCTAGATAGTGGTGACAACTATTACTAGATATGCAAACCCATCCATGGATGAAAACTTCAAATGTTTTGCTTGCTTTGTGTACATGTTTACATGCCTAAATGCAAACGTAGCAAGAAGAGTAATGTTTGAGACTTGAAATTGAAACTTTGGTGTCATATTGGTATAGCATCAAAACCTTTCAAAAGTCAACTCAAGTCATGACATGTAACACCTGTACTTCTTTGTGAAATGTCGGGGTAGATGTCGAAATGTTGCTGTTCGAGATAAACGTGAACACTTGACTAAAACACAATAATTTCAAACTGCAATATTTTCTTGTCTTATTATCCTTCTAACCAGTCCTTCAGCACTTGCTTTCTCACACTTTTTGTGTTCTTTCTACAAATTTCTGTCACACCTCCTTGAATTTAAGGAAAATGCTCTCTCTCGGGAACCTCGCCAAAATGTGGGAGGCACCTCAGTGAGTTCGCAGTAGAAAAGGTGTTTCTAAGAACCTCAGTCAAGGATTTCTCTGCAGTTTTTCTTTTTTTTTCAGTCCTAACAGAGCATGGGGTGCTATCATTTCCCCCTGCCAAGTGCTACTGAGATCTACAGCTACACGGTAACTGAGTTAACAGATAATCACATAACAGCAAACCCCCCTCATCCACACACACACACACACACACACACACACACACACACACACACACACACACACACACACACACACACACACACACACACACACACACTTCATCGCTGTCTTATACGAGATAAATGAGCACTATCAACCCCCTACCTCCCTGCTAACAGATTAATGTGTAAGAGTATCCCTGGTTTCTCCTCCTATACACCCTTCTCAATTTTCTCACACACACACACACACACACACACACACACACACACACACACTGACAAACACACGCATTTCTCAGTTGCCTTATGTTAGCTTGACAGTGAATTTCCCTCCTCCGGTAGCACAGCAGATGACGCAGGCGATTGACAATGTGCACTTACGCACATTAGCGTACACATACGGATGTGTAGAGACACACACTTGTGCACACACGCACGCAGTGTTGGATGCAGCAGATATGCTATCACTGAGTCAGACTTCATACATCTCATCATCTGCGGGATACATGTCAAAACATTGTACACGTCCACACACTGTGATGTACGCACCAGTTGCACTAACAGATTTTAGCTTCCTTCATGAGTTGTGAAGCTGTAAGCCGCTGTGCTCACCCCAACCAGCCACAGCAGCAGCAGCAGCAGCAGCAGCAGCAACCATCCAGGGCTTAGTCATGTTCACAGTAACTGCCAGTCACCCGATGAACACCCACATATAGGGCCTATCAGAGAGCTGGGTGACCATGAGCTGAATGGCAACCTTCGATGACACAGTGAACACGCCGGCTCACACCCAGGTGTCCAAATAAGAAAATGAATGTTCCAGCTGGATTTGTTTGCCTTAAGCCTTAAGCTATCATTTCAGTAGTCTTGTAGCTAAATAAAAAATAGACAATAAACATACCACAATGGACTGAATATGCAATGCCAATACCGTCCCTGTATAACAAAAACATGGTTATTTTAAGTAACAGAATAACATTAAACCTCTAGTAGCACCTACAAATTCAGTACATTAGCTTTTTAAAAGGATAGCAAGAATCTATACATTATTTAAACAGCTAAAATAGCCTCATGTGCTGACCATAGAATATGCTAATTACCCATCACACCTTAAGCTCTCCTCGGCTCTAAGCACACTGATTTTTACTTAACTTTAACTAACAAATTATTGTACACAACACTTATTATGAGGATCAACTCATCGTTGGTTTTGGTCTTTTGGTGAGATTTGCTGACAAGTATATAAATATATATACTAAACAAATATAAAAAATATACCAGCAGATGCTGTCATACTTGTAGTAATGTGGTGAAACTTAGCTCTCAAACTTTATGGACCTATAACTTAGGTAAAGTTGAATTTGAGACATACTGTACGGTAAACAAAAAAAAATTACAATATAAGGAGTGTAAGAAGAGATCAAAGTATGAGAGCGCTTTTATTATTGCAAGCATAATGGAAACAGCAGCTCAGCAAAAAAAGGCGTGTTTGTGTTCCACATGATCTCAGCACGACTACACTGGACCTACGCTTTCCACAAGTGCCTGGAAGTTTTTATCTCCTGAAATATATAAGTGGGAGGCTGCTGTCAAAGCGGCAAGCTCCTTATCTTCCTGCTGAGCGTTTTTCCAGCCGGCGAGGACGGCGCTCCGCTAAGAGGATTTCTATTTTGGTTTAATTTAATTTCTTAGCGGACAGACGGATTGTAATTTGGTGGTTTCTCTATGAAAACGTGTTTGGTTCCATAATCTAAATTTGTTTTAGTACAGATAGGGGATTCATTACGAGCTCCAGGAGCTTCTGCTGTGTTTAACTCTCACTCTCTTTCTGTGTGTGTGTGTTTGTGTGTGTACATACCTGTAATACTGAGAGCTGATCTGTAGTGTTGTGTGTTTTTGATGTGTTTGTTTACACCTGCAGGCTACTGGAGTTTGGTTTGTGTGTGTGCTGATAAGCTCCCTTTTACTCAGTGCACTTTTGACAGATTCATACATCACACTGTGGAGTGTGTGTATAATAAGCATATCCCTCCAGAGGTCAGGTTGAACACAGCACACTGCTGTGTTACTCAGGTTATACTGATAAAGTTTGTCACACAGGATATGCATTTTCTTGAGCTCATCTGACATCTTACAGACTACTCAAGTGTTCAGTGTTGCATGAGATTTATGTGTGTACACAGTTTTCTCTGTGGGTGGTGTCATATGTTTCTATATGAGTTTCTACATTTGTGTGCTGTGTTATATGTTTGAGGGCTATTTTATGATTCTTTCTTTTGAGTTTTTTTTTCTTTGTACCTGTAGTGCCTTGTATCCCTCAGGGCTCGGTTGCTGGGGATGCGTTCGCTCTCTCTCTGGTTGAAAGCGTACAGGGTGTACGGGTCGTCACCAGGCTTCCAGCGCCGAGCGCTCAGGTAACCCCGCTCATCAAAGCCCTCCAACATGTCCTCCCATTCTGCATCCGAAATCTGTAAATCAATCAATCACTCAATTAGGGCTGCAACTAATGATCATGTTCACGATTGATTAATCTCTTATTTTACTTAACATTGTGTCTTTGTCGGAATGCAAAACCCAAAGGTATTCAACTTAGAAATATAATCTAAAAACGAAAAGCACGGCACATCAGTATTCTGAAACGCCATAACAGAGAAGGTTTGGCAATCATGTAATTAATAAAATAAAGCAAATAATGACTCAACTTCTTGTTGTGCTCATTTTTTCATATTCGTTCATATCAGCACCAGGACTTTTTGTAACAGGCTATTTCAGTGACCATTTAGGTCATTCAGAAGAGTGAACCTGTGTTGAAATCAGCTTTAATATGCAAGAAAAGTGAGTATGTTGCTTGGTTTGTAGTAACCAGTGTCACTGGTTGTTGACTGACATTTTGTTTGTACCAGTCATCAGAATGGATGACAAATGGCCGTGAGATTTAGTCATAAATGTCACATTGCAAGTGACAGACTGTGTGTACCCAGTTAGGATATGTAGTCTGTGTGTGTGTGTGTGTGTGTGTGTGTGTGTGTGTGTGTGTGTGTGTGTGTGTGTGTGTGTGTGTGTGTGTGTGTGCGTGTGCGTGTGCGTGTGCGTGTGTAGCGTAGAGAGTTTTTAGAGGTCGTTTTACTTACGGAAGATTCAGACAGGTTTTTACTTTGTGCTCTTTGGTATTTAAGAAGATGAATGTTAGACTTCAGTTTTTCAGCTCTCTTTGCTCTCTCCCTGTTTTGCGACTAAATGCTGCACTTTGTCTCTCAGCTACTCAGCAGTGCATTGCTTGGCAAATACGCTATAATTCAGTCTTGCTGTGTGCTATGGTGTAAAACTGAATCAAGTGACCCTCATGATTATGATTGTTAATTTATAGCCTATTAATAAGAAATTACATTAATTTATGTACCTTGACTTTACTTTAAATACCATATTCCTTACTGCAAAGCATTTTGTTCAAAGGACAAGGATGTTTCACATCATTAGCTTAGTTATAAAATAATAATAATAAAAAAGGTTCATGTTTCTTTTTAGTCTCAGAACATTATGCACTAGCTGTCATTCATCATGTCTGGAGTCCCTCTCTTGTTATTGATTTAACTCCTAAAATGTATCTCTGTGTATCAATGAAATAAATCCCTTCATGCTTTGAAATGACTTTGATGCATCTCGACACTGTTGCTTCATCTAGAATGTACAGTTCTCTGAAGTTCCTGCTCCTCTCTACCCAACCCTCCACTATTTGCTGCAACTCAAGCACACCAGCTCACCTACGTCTCTGCTTAAACCCTGTTTTGCAGTGTTACTCTACACTCCAGAAACTCTGAAATCAATTCTGCAGAAAAATAATGATACAGAAAGTCCTGCTCCACATGTTGACAGGATTGTCTCCTTAAATTTGTTACTATTGAAATTCCAACTGCAGCTTAAAGGCCGAAGAGCTCAGCCACGGTGGTGACCATTCATTTTACTCGTGTCTTCTGTCACATAAAAACACCATATGGATGATGTTAACAAGGTATAATAACCCAACCAAATGGCCAACACACCTGCACTACTTTTGAACTTCACCAAACAGGTGGGTTTGAAACACTAATGTGTGGTTCTAGATTCATGTTTTTAACCTTCAAAACTGCCACTGCCTTCAGCTGATTTCAGTAATGTATGAAAATCCCATGCAGAGACTTAAAAAGCTGCTTGCGATACAGTAGGTCATCCATCTTGCCTTTACTTTTCTCTCACTTACCAAGTGGTAATGAACATGCATTCAATACATTCTGACATGTAAGAATTGATGGCTGGCTGCTGAACAACGCAGCATTCATAATTTTTGAAGTATGAAAATCAATTCCAAAGGACATATAATGAACGCATGTGTCATTTAAATGGTAGTTTTTTCAGATGACAGAACATCATTGGACACATAAGTAAAGAAAGCTTTCAGCAGAGGCTCTTCAGGCTCTGCAGTACCACAAAGAAACTTTGATAGTAAAATAAAGGTAGTGAAATGTTCAGTGCAGTGACTTTATAAGCTCAGACAAGTCTGAAGACTCTGCAGGTTGGCTGCCTGGAAAGGCTTGAAATCAACCTAAAAGCGTAAAATATGCCTTTAAAAATAGACACCAATAATGTAAAACATATGCAATTTGTAATAAATATACTAAAAATATACTAGAACATGCAAAAGCAGTGATATGGGGCTATAATGCACAACAAAGGAGTGAAGTCCTCAGTGTTAGACACAGTTAAAGTCAGTATGTCTTCATGTTGTTCCACTGAAGCACCAAAAAAGACTGTTTCCAGTGTTGCACAGAAGAAACTACCAGCTCTGCAGAAACCCCTAGTTCTCCAGAAAATACAAACATTATAAAATAAGATATAAAATGTTAATGTAGCACATAAATTCTGTTCAGCTCATAACAGCTGGTGGTGGAAAACACAAGGTGGCAACGACTTAAAAAAAAACAGCTACAGCTGCACTTTCTGTCTGTTGGAGCTCTGCTTTGAGTGTGTGTGTAGTTTAAAAGAAAGTATATATCATTTATGAGACAGTACAGATGCCTGCCTACATGCAGGAAGGAGTGTGTGTCTTGTTTTGAGAGACTGAGGGAGTAAATGTGTTTGTGAGCATCACTGAGTGTGTGTGCAAGGTATCGTTTCAGAGGCTGGGGAGTGTGTGTTTCACTTGATAGAGAGGAAGTGTGTGTTTCGGCGTGTATTTGTGTAATGCATAAGAGAGACGGAGAGAGAGAGGATGTTTCTTTGAGGGCGAGAGATATAAAGAATGTACATTATTATGCTCCCTCTCTCCTTTGCCGCATCATAAACATAACACAGGAGCTTCGGCAAAACCCCCGGAGGCCATATTTCTCCCCAACGACCACACGCACTGGCACATTGTGGAGACGAATGAACGCACACACACGCAGACAAACACAAGCAGGGTCACGGCGTTGATGGGGTGTGTAACAGGACAACATTTATGGCAAAGCAGCTGTCTGGATGGAGGGATGCGGAAAACGCCCCACACTCCTCGTCTTCTTCTTCTCTTGTTCTCCTCCTCCTCCTCCTGGTTCTTCTTCTCTTCTCATTATTCAGCCATACAACTTGCTGATGCGACACATTGTCTAAATGGGGCCATTAGAGGGCTGGGAGTCAGACTCTTTGCGCGTGTGAATGTGTTAGACTGTGTTGGTAGTTCTTCCCCTGGTGGCTGTAACAACGAAGCATGAAGAACAAGCGGAAAAGAGGGGAGGATGGAGAAACGGATGGATAGAGATAACAGGGAAAAAGACAACAAAAGAAGAGGGAGGAATGAAGAAAGAAATGAAAGAAGAGAGGGGATAAGAGGATCTGCGAAGAAGGAGGAGGAAAGGTGAAGGAGAGATGAGTGGGAGCGAAAAAAAATGAAACGGGGAAGAAATTGCATGAAGAAAAATGGAGGGAATAATGGAATGAATGAAATGAGAAAATGCAGGAAAACAACGCAGAGGGGGAAATAGGAAGAAAGAAGGAGAGGCAGAGGGAAATAAAAGGATAAATGGGAATGAGAGAAGGAAGCTGAGAGGAAAAGGGAAAATTAGATTTTTAGGTTAGATTTTTTTTATTTGTCACATGCACATACAATATGGCAGTGAAATGTAGTGACTGTCCACAAGGCTTAATAAATACAAATAAAATAGGTAAATTATATTATAAAAGAAATACAACAGGAAAAATGGTAATATTTATGGAATGTACACAGTGGAAAAGGTAGCGAATGTGCAAAAGTGAGGATAGATATTGAGAGACAAAGATGGAAAGACAGGACAAAAAATACGAAAGGGAGAGGAAGGAAAAACAAGAGAGGGAAGGAAAAACTCATTTCTTCCTCTCTTTGATAAAGTGTCTCTGTTATTGATTAGGACTGAGAAAGAAAGTTGCATTGGGCCATGTCAGGGTTACAGTCGGAAAGAGAAGGGAAAGATGAAATAAGCAGAATAGAGAAATAAAAAAACAAATAAGAGACAACACAAGGAAAGTGGTGGAAAGATGGTAAATGGTCCTTCAGAAGTGCCATCACCAAATGAAGAATCTCAGTTTATAACTGAATTTAGAGGAGGGTTCTTCATGTGCTTTATGTGGTTCCTTAAAGTACAGAAAGGTTCTTGATTTCTATTGGATTTGTTTGGTTTATTGGCAGGTAACAGCATAAAAATAGAACTGCAACTAATAAATATTATTAACATTCTGCAGATTATTTTCTAAATTCCTCAGTTGTTGACTTTGTCTATAAAAACAGCAGAAAACAGGGAAAAATGCCCATCACAACTTTCAAAACCCCAAGCTGTAACATGTTGTTCTGTCTGAACAATAGTCCAGAACCTAAAATAATAAATGTATTCTAATAGCATTCTTACATTTGACTTTTTGAAATCACTTCAACGTTTCTAAAGTCATATCTTGAAAGAAGTATCTTTAAAACAGTTGCTTAAAGAACCTATTTTTACTAGAGTTCTTTGGAGGGCCATTTAAGGTACCAAAAGGAACATTTTTTTATGGTTCTTTGAGGCACCTTTGGAATTCTTGAAAGAATCGTTGCAAGAAATAGTTATCTAATGACCCTCTTGCTTTCAGGTTCTTTGTGGAAGTGAAAACTTTCAAGAAACATTTTTGATTGCAGCTTGTGTCTTTGGAAGGAGAACACAAAATGAGAAAAATACATAGGAAAATGGTAAAGAACTGAATAATAAGTTGGAGAAATAACTGAAGTGAAGACAGATGAGGAAAATTTAAGACAGAAGAAGACAGAAGATTAAAAAGACAAGTGAAAAGAAAGAAAAGAGGAGGAGGGAATAGTGGAAGCAAAAGAAAGAAGGATGAAAATGAAGATAAAATAATTAAAATGAAGAGCAAGAATAAAAAGACAGAAAAGAAAGGAAAAGACAGGAAATGAGAAAGAGAAAAGAAGAGAAGCGGAGCAGACAACAAGAAGGGCGAGGTGCGATTAAGCTTCTCTGACTTTCACACAAACACACACCTGCAGCCTTCTCGCCTCTGTAAGATTTGTTTTGTGTCTTGTCTCGCTAGGAGCTCAGGAGAGGCTGCGTTCAAGGTCCTCTGGATTCTATCCTATTTACAGTCACACAGACACTCACACATACACACACACCGCTTGTCTTCCTAATGCACCGTGGCATCCTCTCAATGCCTCTCACGGCCGCTTACATGAACACAGACATTCAATTAACAAACCTGAGGCACGAACCACTGGACAAACAATGTGTGTGTGTGTGTGTGTGTGTGTGTGTGTGTGTGTGTGTGTGTGTGTGTGTGTGTGTGTGTGTGTGTGTGTGTGTGTGTGTGTGTGTGCGTGTTGAGCCAAGCCACCAAGGAACCTATTAATTCATCCAGATGAGACAGACTGATACATTTAGAATCATAATGAGAAAGCTGAAGCCTGCACACACACACACTTGCACACACACCTCGGGTGTCACGGTCATTGCGTACTTTCTGACAGCTCACAGTGGAGAAAGACAGAGGAAGCAAAGAGAGGGAGAGAGGGAGACAGTAAGGAGGCAGAACTCAAAGTAATTTGTGTATTAAAGTTCAGATCTTATAAAAGGAAGGTTGTTGAGTTGAACCTTCCCTGGTGTTAACAGTGGCACTAAATACAAAGGAGGGCAGATCAAGGCATTTTTACTCATCAGCATTGGCACAACTCTAAGCCTGATCTTTTGTTTATGTCTGGTGTTACACAAGGGTTATAAAAGATGAGAACAATTTGTTGCAGAAGGCTAGGAAAAAACAAATTTTCAGTAATTTTTCTTCAGAAACGCAGCATTACTAGGCACCCAGATAGCTCAACTGGTTAAGCAGACAACCCATGAAAAGAGGCTATAGTCCCCGACGCAGGCCTTTGCTGCAGGTCTTCTCCCTACTCTCCTGTTTGCCTCTCTACTAACCTGTCCAATAAAGGCCAAAAAAATAACTTACAAAAAAAACCCCACAGCATTATTAATAAGAAAAGAACTCAGAGATCTGCTCAGTCATTGTATCATTTCCGACGGCTGAAATCTTGAAAAAATTTGTGGCCGAAATTGCAGCAACATAGAATGTGGCCATTTAATATACATGTACCCACTAACAAGATGACCTTGCGTTGAGCACAGGCGTGTGTTCTGCATGTGTACATTATGTACTGATACTGAATCACGTGATTTAAATATGTAGCGGGCGGCAGGAATTGATGGGACTCGGAAACACCCCCGCAATTTAATCAATTGTTCCTTGTTGTATGTATCATTTCCGACGAATTAGTCCCGATAGTTCTGCAGCGTTCAATTTGTTGTAGGATCGCAATCATGTGATCGTCAGCAGGCAGCTGATGTAATGTTCACTTGTTGTCTTAGTTACAGCGATGGCGTGCCGCTATCTCACAATGGTACAGAAATCTTTAACAAATCCGTGGATCCAGACTATAAGCTGCATCACTGCCAAAATCATCAGTTGGTCCTTGTGTCATTTCTGACCGTCTGTGAAAATTTCATCCAAATCTGTTTGTCCATTTTTGAGTAATGTTGCTAACAGACAGACAGACAGACAAACAGATGCCGATCGTCACATAACTCTGCCGCATTCCTTGGTGAAGTAATAAGAAGATCTGCTTGGTGGTGCAACCAGGTACTACAGGTAATCTAGAGAATGTGAAGTTTGTGTTATCTAGGAAAATCAATAAGGATCGGCAGATACTAAATATTAAATGACTCAGACTGAATCAGGGCAAAAAATAAAACTTGATCGAGGCATCCTACTTGTCAAATGTTCCTCAATACAGGAATAATACACCTCAGAAGAAATACATGGGCAAAAACAAGCAGTCAGCACCCTGACCGAGCAATTCCACCTTAAAACTTCACTGTACTAATGCCAGTCTCAAAAACACTGGTTCGGACTTCCAGCGTTTCATAAACGCATAAAGAACCAATCCTGTCAGTTTCCTGGGTGGGTCTTTCTGTATCATTTTCTACTTCATTATGTTCAGTTTCCAATATGAACAGGTATGACTGAATTACTGTACTGTATTACAACTTGTGAAGCACAGAGTAGAAATCTAATTCTGAAGTATAAATCATGTGAACCTCTACGTCCGTAAATTTGTCTTCGTGACTGTAGTTACTATTATGGTCAATGTGTCCAGCACTGTCAGTTTACAATTAGTATCTGGGCTTACATGAATTAGCTATCAGTATTCATTTTAACATCAGTGTCAGTGTTGTCTAAACATTTCCGGGGTGTCACCTGGTTGTCAGAGTGATTCAAGCACAGAAGCAGAGAGCTGAAGGAGAAAGCAGAGCGACGTCAGCCTCTGAACACAGGACGGCTGCTAATGAGAACACGGCTCTTTGAAGACGTGTTTGTGTGTGAGGGGGAGAATTATAGACTGTCCAGTCCAGCATGGCAAAGAAAATGAAAGATACAGTCTGAGAAACTTACAGGTTTAAAAAAACAGACACTGCAGATCAAGCTTTCCATTTAGTGCTACTGGTATTTCTGGTAATACGACAAAGCTATCCTTCTCTCTCTCCCTCTCTGGGTTTCTTTACCCTAAAATGTGCCCCAGTCAGATGATAAATTACCTATTATATCCAGGGCATAAATCATGTTTTTGTCTTTATTATGCCCTGTTCATGTGCACCATGTGAACACACATACACATAAACAAACACATGTCAAGCCCTCTATTATATTGTGATGTATCACCTTTGTAACGACTGTGACAAAGCAGCAAAACAAGTGAGATCTCCATTATTTTATGTTTCTTTTTACGTTATCTATTTGCTTTTTCAAAGGCAAATTAAACTCAGAGTGCTGACAGTTATCAGTGGTATTATTACAGAGGTAAGTGGAGTATCATCCTTCATCTCCTCCGATTTCAAAAATATATGAGCCTGGATATAAAGGTGGGACTGAGGTAGAAAGGTTGCTGAGCATTCCTTACATCAGACATCATTATTTCCCCCTTCTCTTGTATGTGTTTCCATGGCTTTCTTACTTAATCTTCTTCTTTCATTCATTATTATTAGGGTATGTCTCATGACAGAAACAGTAGAATAATACTTGAATGAAATAAAGCAGTAAAATCACAAAAGGAAAACCTGCTACAGATGCTCAATATATTTTAAAGCTTTGGTCATGCATAAGAGGCTAAAATTCGTCTGCAGAAGACAAACATATGAATATGGATTTTCAGCTGCAGATTAAGAATTATGTAGCACAGGCTGACAGTGAAATCCCCAATTCAAAAAAAATCACAGAGATAAGCATCCAGAAAACAGATTATACAGGGTAAAGGAATAAAACAAACAAAGGGAAACAGAGAAGAGTGGGATTAGTTACAGCCAAGACAGGTCAGACACTGCACAAAACATCCATGTTTTGAAAAAAAGAGACATTCTCTAAATAACTCAGAGCAAGACAGACCTAATTTACATAGACTTTTTTTCTAATCCTGTTATCTTAAGTTTGCCAATTAGTTTTCGTCCCGCAACGAGGTATCAAAGTTATGTTATCTTCAGGTCATGACTAACGATCTTGTTATCCCATGAAACCGCAAACTGTTGTGCAAGATTGTGACTTTAGATCTTCAGATCAACTTCAGAGGGACTCGGGGCAGCATCGTCTTTTATAGTTCAGCTCAGTGAAGGGAAACCAAAGCAGCACAGACGCAGCCAGAGGAAGCGATTGATCAACATCACATTCTGCTTTAATCAGAGTAGAAGACACACAAAGTGCACCAAGAGTTTCTATTATAGATAAAACTCACAAGTTTGAAGTGACGAATTTTATATTTTGCTGTCTTGAGATAAGATTGTTAAGCCTTGATGTGAAGAAATAGGAGTTTGGTATCCGCTGGTAATCATAATTAATTTGTGAAAATGTATGCAAGAACAAGGAAAAGAGAGATATCAAGGGTAGGCATGTCTGACAACTGAAAATCATAAATCTCCCTAAATTTAGCAGCTTCTATGCCTCTGAAAAATAAGCTTTTTTGTTTGTTATTCGTTTACATGAAGTGGAATTATTTTTATAAACAGAGTTTACAACAAATCTAAGACTGCAGCTAACTTTTTCTCTTAGTAATTGAGCATTCTGTTGACTATTTTATTATATGAAGACAAAATAGGACAGTTATTTTTTTTAAAAAGGAAATAATTGGGTTACTTTTTATAAATATTTCAATTTTGTTGGTTAAATTTATATCGCCATACCTGAGTACAATCCTACAAAGAAGTCAGACAGTCGAGCTCTCTTGGAAAAGTTAAGAGAGATATAGAACCAGAATGGCAAGTTGAAAGGAACTATCCTACCCTGTTATTTTGAGGACATCCATCAAAATCCAGCAAGGATACAAAAATGGCACAACACCTTTAACAAATATCTGATGTTAGCAGTTAGTCAGCAAGCAGGGTGTATGAGGTCTGACGGACACTATTTAAGCAGTACGTCGGACACGTTTGCCTTGTTTTTATAATATTGCTGGTAGGTAAATCAGCTTTACACAGACTTTTTGTTGACAGAATCTTTGGACTTTTTTTAAGCATGAAAGTAACCCAAAACTTGAATTCTTTCTATGTTTTTTTCCTGGTCCCTCTCTTTGCCGCTAACTATTTATACTGTCTTTCTCCATTTTCCAATCCCCACTAAACACAGTGAAGTTGTATGTAGCTGGAATGAGGCATCATCAGTGACTTCTAATAGTTCAGTTACTTGAGTTTCTGTAGGAACCGTTTCATCCCCAAATAAAACTGATAGCACCACAAGTCAATATCACTACAATGTTAAATGACTACTTATCCTGTCCATTTAATGTAGTTTTATTGTCAGTGAAGAATGAATCTGAATAATCTGAAAAATCTCATTTTTGAATGACATTTTAACAAAATGTCTATATAACATCAGCAACATTAATTGCCATTATGCTCTAATTTCAACCAGTGAGATTCTATTGTTTGGTTATCTGTATTTTGTATGCCCACCATTGTTTTGATGACTGATCCAATCCCTCTGGACATGATACCAGACTGTCGCAAATCTGTGGAGAGATGCTCTGCCATTTTTCTCTGATGATTGTTATCAGTTGCTCTTTACTGGAGGGGCTTTGTTGTCCTTGTTTCTACTCTAAAAGACAATGTAAGATCCGTGGCACCTCTCATAAATCCAGTAGGTCAGGTCATACTTTTGAATTTTTTATTCTTTAACAACGCTTGTGCAATCATTGCATGTTAGGACATCCATCTCCTGCCAAGCTTTTTGAGACTGGGAGTCATTGTTTCATTCAGTATTTGGTTATCACAGCCAGAACTACACAGTCACTCTGTATGTCCTGGTCACATCAATGCCAAACATGCACAACCCACATAAACAAACATGTTCTGGTTTCATTTGACCAAAGAATGTGCTGCCAGTATTCACCAGGTTTCTTTCAATGTTCTTCTGCAAAATGGAATCTTGTAGTTTTGTGCCATTTTATGAGCAGTGGTTTTCTCCTGAGACACAATCCACCACATTGCATGAGGCTGACCTCATGCAATGCCCCTTCCACTGTCTGAGTAATCACTGAAACACCAGTTTCTCCATTATCCCAGTGCCAAGTCAGAATCACTTAGCTTCTTGTTTTTCAATGCAAGGTTAAATAAACAGCTTTTTTATGGCATAATTTCTCAAGAATGGCAAGGATGGCGATATAATAGTTTCTAAACCTCCTCACCACTGTAGCTGTGTTTCAATTTATGTTCAGTAGCACACTGTTGCTCTTGTACCCCTACCCGTCTTCATGAAGTCTTAGGAAATCACTTACCACGTGGAACCATTGCGCTGGACACAACCCAGGCTAAAACAAAGAAAGCTGTGGCATTCACAGGTTCTGGTATAAGCTTGTTCATATGATTAGCCTGAAGTCCCATTTACACATGAAATCATTTTTGTTGCACAGATTTACTGACTTTTGTTTCATTAAGGTTGCACTTCATTGCCTGTATTATCAGTGTACTTTATGCAGCTGGTTTGTAATGATCAAATACCCTACACTTCAACTAAAAAAGAACACAGTTACTGTAACATGAAGAAATTTTTTATCAACCAACCTTTTTGTCACATTGCACACAGGTTTACTAAGTATTTTGAGCATTACGTGTTTTTGTATCTATGTTTAAAATAGTTTGCAGTTTTATTAATCCTTCGCTTTTAGTATGAGCATCAAAGAACACAGTGGTGGACACGTTCCTGAACAACACCTATACTGTGTGCATGTTTTGCCTGGATGCTCATGGACATGAATGAGAGACAGCCACCCGTCAAAACATTGTTCTATAGCACTGCTTGTGTTCTGTGGTGACACCACTTCAACACCTACAGAGTCTATCTAGTTGTCTTGCTGACAGACAAAAACATTCTTGATTAATGATTTTGCCATGGTCACATCAGCTACATGGAGTAAAGAATATCTGTCAGCAGTTATCCTTTTTCCTTTACTCTTTCCATTCCTTCCCTTCTCTTCTGTTCACCCTGTGTTCTGAATTTTCTCCCTCCTCCCATCCTCCCTCCATTCTCATCCATCCTTTCACTTCCTGCCCGTCAGCTGCCCTTCTTTCTCCTACTGTGCAAACTTCTGATGTCTCGCCATCATCACTTCTACACTGCCTGACTCCTATGCTTATTTCTCTTCTCCTTTGCCTTCATTTATTTTTACCTACTCCCTTTTCCTTCCTCTTCTCCTCTCCCCCTGTGTGAAGTGGTTGCTGTTTGTTTGAAGTCCGGGCTTATTGAGCTCAGGTCTGGAGAGAGCACCACTACGTCAATACTGCACACACACACACACACACACACACACACACAGAAAGAGAGAAATACACACACCGAGACAAACACCTTCTCCTCTCTCTTCTCCCTTCGATGCTGCCTCACCCACCAGAACAGGGGAGAACACACACATACACCCACACTGCTCGCTCATCAATTAAGGGTGTGTATAGATCTCTCCCTGCAGCAGCGGTGCTTGTTTGGTTTCTACATTGTTTTCTGTTCCAGCTCATACATCTCTGTCTATGACCCTAACACACACACACACACACACACACACACACACACAAATATACACCCAACCACCTAAGCACATAAATACATTTGTGTACTGCTATACGATTAGCCCTTTTCAAATGCAGGTTGTTGTCTCTGAACATTTTTACGAACTCTGGAACTTAATCTGCATTTTGACTGCAAGGTCTGAGTTCTTGTTTTTTTTGGAAGCCTCGAAAAGTTTCTGCTCCTAATAAAACTATGATCATCTGGCAAGATTTACCAACAATTCACAGACATATGAGAGTGAAGTCTGCAGTGCTGAAACACTAAATACTAAGATTTAGATATTAGAGCTATATTAGGCCAGGAAGGGGAGAATTTTAAGACTAGATTGGATCACTGACTCCCTGGCTGGTCTAAAAACAACAAAGAAAATAGAGGACAGCAAGCCAAACACAATGTACAGACAATTACTAAGGTAGGATAATACTTGCAGATCGCAGTTACTTTGCAGTTTTTACCTGTTTTCCAACATGACATTATGCAGTCACGCTAAAGACTAAGAATCCAATAAATCTGTGTTGTCAATCTCAAACGAAAGTGTCATTTTTTGGTCTGTTGTTGGCCAAATCAATGCATCAATTAATAAAAAATTGTAAAAGTCAATTATAATTTTTTCATACATTGTGCAAGCAATTAATAAAACAACATAATACAGATCTTGTGATTAGTCAGCATAATCAGTCAAATCAGTGCTGAAAAATCATCTTTAGACCAATGCATCACTAAAATAAACAGTTCACTTTATAGTCCACAAAGTTATTTTTCTGTCATGACTTCAGTCGTTTTGATTCCAGTCACTGATCAGCTGAACCCTAAAATTTAGACAATGTCAGCAGCAGAGTCCGACTAGGTTCAGTGTAAATAAAAGACTCAAGGCTTTGGTAGTACTGGAATACTTATAGTCATTACAGAATAAAAGATGGTTTGTGCAAAATTTGGATGGAATACCCTCCTGACAGCCGAGGAAAAAAAATGATTTCCTGCCATTTTGGAGGTAAAACAACTCACAATTTAGAATTTTATAAAAATATTTTTACTGATCTTGCCATGAAAAAAACAGCAACACTTTGAAATCAAAATAGGCTGACATGAAAACAAGAACGTCAACCCATTTTCTCATCCTCAAATATTTGATACAAAATTCTCTCAATTCTGCGTCCTACAAGAGTGTAAAATTTAAATGGTTGAATGAAACAAAGCTATAAACAACTATTTATTTATTATTTTAACTAATTTACATTCAACAAGTTTATTACCCCACAAAGAAATGTGTTTTGGGGGCCAGAAATTTCAATGTAAACAAAGACCTAGCAAGCTAGTTAGCTAGCCCCATTAAATCATGTCCATTACAGCTGACATTCAAAAATGGGATACAGTGGGTCCTCGGTTTATGACGTCCTCGATATATGGCGTTTCATCATTACATCGGAACTGGTTATGCCGAACTAGTTGGTGAGCAGAGCGGACGAACACGTTGTCATGCCGTGCTATAAGACGGCTTTGTTTACATTCTCCGGTTGTACGCCACTTTGGATTGTGCTACATTCGCTAACTTTTTGCCCTTCATTATGGCTCCCAAGCGTGATCAAGTAGATCAAGTTGTAAAAATAATGCAACATATTCTGTTATCTTCTTGTAAAATGACTGATACATGCATGAAAGTCATTGGTAGTCGTGACTTTTCCGAAGAACTGATCGATATCGTGATGCACAAAACGGCTTTGTTTACATTTTCACTAGAGTTCTGACTTACGGGAAAAGTCGACTTATGTTGGGCCGTAACGTGAGGCTTACAAACTTACAATGTAAATCGAGGACTTCCTGTATTTTCCTCTTTTCCTGGCATTCGCCTTCAGCTGCCGTCTCCATTTTGTCTCAGCATGAAACAAAGTTCCCCTCATCCCACCCAAGCACAGGAGATATCACTAGAAAGGCCCTACTGAGCTCATCAGGATTTAGTAGGGTAGCTCAAACGAGTCGGAAGATGTAGATCAAAAACCAAAGTGCAGTACATAGGACATAAATGAATGGGCCAGGTCTCAGGAGGATACTACAGCATCACAGTGCAAAACACCACCGCCTGAGGAGAACACACAGGGGCTATTCAGTACAGAGACACATTATACCTGTATTTGAACACAGCCGAACTCTCCTAGTTATTGAGATGTTTATATTTATTTGTTGTCAGAGAACAAAGCTAGTATGAAATAGTGACTGAAATGTGGCCCATTCACACTTCCAAGTTGCTGCTCTGTACTGATGAAATCCTCATTTTATAACAGCGACATTGTCCAACAAACTTACCATGCGTTAGGTAAAGACAACAGATGTGCTATATTTTAATAGAATTTAAAGCTACTAGCAGAGTTGGGGAACAGTCACACAATACAAAGAAATACGCTGCTCAGCACTCATAAGATATCCACCATCTTCGTGTTACACTTTAAGATACAGACCAAACTTTTCCTCTTTATTAAGGGGTTTAAATCTGTAGTGTAACTCTAAAGAAAATACAGGTTCTAATTAACTAATACACATCTTTTATGTTTATTTTTTATCATGCTGGAGTTTCCAATTTAACGCTACACTTTTGCACTTTAATATGTATACCTACATTTTGTCTTGTGCTGCATTACACATTACATAATGACACACAGTTTGCCAAAAAGAAATAAACTTAAATGAGATTGTCATTTTGCTTTTTTGGAGTAAAATTCACCTTTTAGATAAGCTGACTAATCAGTAGAATAGCCATTAGAGGCAGCCTTAAAGGAAACCAAAATAGCTGTTCTATTCTTAGCTCTACGTTCACCTCTTGTCCTCCGTATGTCTCTTTTCCAGCATCCACTTAAACCTTTACATCGCCGATCAGAAAATTACAAAGAACAACATGATAGCTCTTGTTATCGTCTCCTCGGATGCAGAATTTACAAAGCATGCTGCCTTTTAATGCATTAGTGGTCTGATTTTCTTAATCTTCAAAGTTCTTGAGATGTCACGTAAATCAAACACAAATGTGTGGAAGGAACATTTAGCTCCTGATGAGTTTAGTTCCTGGCAGCCCTTGGAATTATCTGGTGGGGAAAAAAGGCCAAACAAACACAATCACAAATAAGCATCCTTTATAAGGCATATACACACAGAGAGAGCACAGAGAGATATGAACACACATACCCATAACATTATCTCATACCACAGACTCTCCACTGATCATGAAATCTACCAGCAGTGCAGTGAATCATGGGAGCACAGGCACATGAGTACGAATGATTTCTTTCCCTATATCTAAATGCAGCACGAGATCAGGAGCTTTTCAGTTAACAGCAGAAAAAGCCATCACATGTCCTTCCGTTAAAAGCACAGAAATGGTTTTAACATTGACCCAACATGCAGTATGCATGGTCACATGACTGCACACTGACATATAGTAGAGTCGAACCCAGTCTGTATGGTATTTCATCAAAACTGTAGAAGCAGAAATTTAAAAAATACCTGTAATTGTAGTGTTTAGACACACACACACGCACGCGCGCACACACACACACGCACGCACGCACACACATCCATCTTCATTCATTACAGAATAACAATAAATGCCTGGCATACACACAGATCGAAACACACATTTATCTTCATTCGCACCTTAATTTTATCAAATGTCCCCTGAAAAATAAACCCAACAAACCAAAACCTGCGTGCTCTTCAACTAACAGTAGCAGTCCAGCTTAAGTGCTGTTAGGCAACACAATGAATCTGTACAAGCTCCAGGTTGTGGCTGCTCTGTAAGCTCAGTCCAACCTCCGACCTCTGACCTCCCTGTGTAGGCAGCAGAGCCGAGATGAGGCAGAGTGTCCCCACAGGGATCAAGAGAGGATCACATTGCATATTCATGGTACAGCAAAGAGCCAGGGATAAAAGCATCCACAATAAAGCATGAGGAGAAAGAGGGAGAGTATCTGAAAAAAGAGGAGATAAACAGAGAAAGAAAGAATATGTTTGTAGGTGTTTACATCTAAAATTTGCTTTGAATTTAAAGCATTTTTCTTTGCAGCCCTGCAAGGCTTTCTGTCTCCGTTCAGCCAAGCTAAAAACTGTAAAGAAAAACAACCAAGGCCGATCTTCTGTGCGTGTGTGTGTGTTTCTGCATGCATATGTATGAGGCGACAGATGGGATGTAATTTAAACGTTACCTTGTACAGATGCACATTTCACCCTTCACACACATATATGAAAAACCTTGATATGAAAACCTGAGCAAGAAATCCACACTGAGAAACTGTGAAAAACACCACTGGCATTCTGTCAAAAAGTACTGATACGCTGACAGTAGGTAGCTGTCTAAAACGACAAAAATACTGTCTTTTATAGTGAAAGAATCAAGGAAACACTGAAATACTGCTCTGAACAAGATCTAATGAGAAACGATACTTGGGTAACTAGGCAATATCAAAAATTATAAAGACGTGACAGGACTTATTGTCAACAGCACAGAGGGCATCAAAGTACAATAGCTGTCAAAGGTTTCTTAGTGGAGATTGTGATTTGTCAGCAAGTGCAGCAAGCCCTATGCAGATATTTAGTATTGAAGTTGATGATCAAGTTTATAGACAAGTTACAGACAACCTGGCCTGAAGTTAGCAGCCCATTCTGTAGAACACTATTGTCTGACTGTACTTTTTTATCATCCTGCTATAAAAGAAAAACTGAATTTAAATTAATGACCCACTGAAAAAAATAGCAAGGGTGCCTTACTGCCCAATCTAAATCATTTGCAAAGCATAAAATTTTCAGTGTAATAGGTTGCTAGCCCGAAGTTGTTACTGTTTCTGTTTCCTGTAGCAAAGCAGATTTTGAAAACTATAACATCCAGATAGCTGAAGGAAAGTACAAAGCCACATAATCTGAGTAGCCAATGGCAGGCTTATACCTGCAACCTACATCAGGTGAGTCAGATTATAGATGACCAAAAGTCAAATGGTGTCACACTTGGAATGAACAAGGTGGATTCACCTCAAATTTATCCAAGCAGCTCAAAGACAGACTTCCAGATGCGAACGCAGAATTAAAGCTGAGAGTTTCAGTTGTTACTTCATGTTCACAACACGTCATCACAATGTTCACACACTGAAATGTTGCTGTTACTATTTATGATGTGTTGTAGCAATGCTTCACACACAAGATTCACAAAGACTAACTTAGCATGTATAGACATAATATGAGCTAGGTGCGGCTGATAACATTAGCAGGCTACAGACATTACTGTGTAACCTGTCAATACATACGATGTGTGTGTGTCTGTGTGTTAGCACGTTGTGTGAAGCAGCTTCTATGGTTCTCCTAATGGTCTCTTCACAACATCAGCATGAGGAGGATATTGAGCAGGAGAGACAGACACAAAGTAGACCAATACACACACAGACAACTACATCAGAAGCTTTTCAAGAGGACAGAAAATATGAACAAAAACTCACATGAAAATTCTAACAAGAAAATAGGATGAGTTTTATAACACTTGAAGGCTACATTGTTATTGTTAAGTCAGTATTTGTTCAGATGTTATTACACTTTTCCTTTTTACTATTATTTTATATCTATCAGGCAGCTGAGCACTGCAGTAGAGAATGCTGAAGACACAAAAAGCAATTGTTTTATATTGTTTTAAAGCAATATTGTTTTAAACAATATTGCTTAAACTACTTAAAGACTCCATCCCACATGTTTTTTAAAATTACAGTTGATGTTGAAATGTGTTGAACCACACTGAAATATTGTCAAAATGTACTGATGTGAATAACAGTCAAACCTACAGAAAAAAGCAAATAACTTCAGAAATAGTTTTAGGGATTAACTCGATATGTCATTAAAGTTGTATTATTAACTGTTGGGGATATAATAGCTGCTAATAACAGCACAAAGTGATTAAGAAAATGTAATCATGATCCAAGTGCCAGTGTTCATGAGACTCATTCATTGTTTTCTGTTGTGTTGTGTTCATTTTGAAATTCAAGTGAGATTCAGTGACTGTTTCAAGCTTTGCCCTGTAGTCTGTGGTGGGTTGCAAATGCAGATGTTTGGCCATAGGATGAGACTAGACTGGTGTTTAACACACTTATCCACCTGCTCCTCCACACCTTTCCTGTTCTGAACATTGTCAGTGAATGTTATCAATGCACTGAAGCTGCTTGTATTTCCATGTTTCTCGCAGTTACATTTGCCAATGCAAAGACTGCAACAGACTCCTGGAAAACCATGATGTTTCCTTCCTGCTCTGCAAAATAACACTATCAACAATTCAGGTGCTGTTGCTGCCGCAGATATTACTGCTCTCTCTCTCTCTCTCTCTCTAATCCATACATATAACTCAGTGGACAGTCTGGGAAACTGTTCATCCAATCACAGCCGCTCAAAATTCCTCACCTTCTCCGACAAAACTTACCTTCACTGGTGAATATAAATGCCTAGGACTGCGTGTGTGTTGTGGTGGGGGATGTTTAGCAAACACTGCAGAGCAAGCAGTCTGGAAGCAGAGCAATAATTCACCCTCTGCAAAAGCCATGAATAAAAACAAACTTAAGAGAAGCGACAAAATACAAAATGCGCTTGTTCTTTGCCTCTATTTTTCTCTGTCACCTCCTTTCTCTCGCTCTTATTTTCTTTCTCTCTCTCACACACACACGTACCCAGACACACATCCCCTCACTATTTCGTTCACCTTCGGTTTTCACTAAGCCTTCTTTAATATTTTCAGTATTTCAACTAAAATGAAATAAAATATGATCCTGAAACAGCAGCAACATGCTCACACACACACACACACACACACACACACACACACACACACACACACACACTCACAAACGCAGGGTATGGTTATTGAACGACAAACAAGTAATAAAAACTAATAACAGAAGTCTGAGCTTTTCTGTGCCAAAAACAACAGCAAAATCATAACCACACACACATAGTTCATTATTAAATGTCCTGTGTTTGTTAGCTAGAGGTGTGTACAAGGTTTAGAGCTGTCAATCTAATCCCTTTCTTTATTGGCCCAGAGAAGAAGGGTCAGTCGGGGAATACACAATAATGTGTGCATGTCTTTGCTGCCAAGGAAGAATGAAAGACTTGAGTTTTCAGAGGGGAGTTGAGGAGGAGGAGGAAGAGGAGGAGGTAGAAGAGGAAGAAGAAGATAGAGGAGTGCTCGTTTAAATCCTCCTGGTAATATTGCTTTCTTCACTCTCTTCACAAGGAGATTAACCGCTAATGGAGAGGATATATCTGCTATTAGTCCTGACAGCAACAACAACGATGACAACACTGACGGCTGCGAAGGATGACGGCGATGACAACTATAACGACAGCGAGACATCCAACAAGCGACTGACTCTTCTTTCTGGCCATCATAGCTGACAGTTTTGAACTAATATGAGTTTGAAAAAGTGCAGCAGCAGAATTAGCTTCAGTTCTGAGATTACAAAGGCAAAGCAGGAGACCTGAGTCAGATTGAAGTCACAGAGCAAACACTGGGAACTTGGCCTGGAATCGACTGCTCTGAGACTTGATCCAGGCTAAATGAAAAGTCTCACACCTAATCTTGGCTCTCAGTGCCATTTGTCTCTCTGTCTCTATCTGTATATCTGACTGTTTGTCAGCAAGATTATGCAAAAATTACCCTGTCATATTTTACGAGACTTCCTGGAGAGGTGGCACACGGGCACAGGACAGAGCACCTCAAATTGTGGTGGAGATATTGAACACTTTAGCTAAAATCTCCACAGTAAATGACTGATTTAATGTTAAGCCAACATGAAGAAAAAAAATTTTCTTTCAAAAATTTTGTTAGGGCTAATACGATACTGAACTTTTGGTCCAAAAAGCAAAAAAGTGTTAGTTTTACCTAACATATCCATCATACAATTGTACTAGCCAAGCTGGACTTTTTGTAGTATGTACACAAGTTTCTAAGAAACTAGTTCAGTGCCAGGTCAAAGCGTGTTTGTTTTAGAACAACCCTGATTGCTCAGCCGTCAGTTAAAACTTTCTAAATATCATTGACTAAGCATTCATAAAAACTATTCAACTACTCAACAAACTCAACACTGGCTGCATTGGGTTGTGAGAACATTATCATTAAAACTCAAATTAGCTGATGCCTCTTTAGGATTAACCAGCACCATTAGTCGACAGGGTCAACCCTGACCAGAGTAATAGTTTAAGGCTGCAACAAATTACTTTATTAGAATAATCCAACAATTGTTTGTTTAATCACTATTACTCCATCAAGAAATGCGGCAGAGTTATGTGACAATTAGCGTATGTTTGTCCATGTGTTAGTCTGATAGCAACATCACTCAAAAATGGACTAACAGATTTGGATACAATTTTCAGGGAACCAACTCATTAGATTTTGGCAGTGATGCAGCTTATAGTCTGGATCCACAGATTTGTTAAAGATTTCTGTATCATTGCGAGATAGCAGCACGGCGTCACTATAACTATGACTACAAGTGAACGCTACGTCAGCTGC
This sequence comes from Amphiprion ocellaris, assembly GCF_022539595.1. Classification (NCBI taxonomy): domain Eukaryota; kingdom Metazoa; phylum Chordata; class Actinopteri; family Pomacentridae; genus Amphiprion; species Amphiprion ocellaris. The sequence goes on from NC_072777.1 coordinate 12,513,847, forward strand.
CTGCTGACGATCACATGATTGTGATCCTACTACAAATCCACCACTGCGGACATATCAGGATTTATCCGTCGGAAATGATACGACAACTGAGCAGCCATGGCGGAGTAGTGCTTTTCTTGTTTGGTTACTGTAACAGCTAATTTAGCAGCTAGTCGTAAGGTAATTGTTTATTACCATATTAAAATAACACTTGCAAAATGAATAGTACAATATTAATTATAAAACTGTTGAATTAACATTGTAATATTTAATCAAATCAGTGTCATCTAATCTCTATGTCACTGCTCTGTTGTATTAATAATAATAATAGATCCTATTTGTCAGATGCCTAATCAGAAAAACACTACTCCTCAAATTCAAAAGGATGCATAGATGAGCTTACGACTGGAAATGGCAATAACATGAATTCATTTCATTACTGGATTAACATGTAGTTAAGATAATCACAGGCAAATGTATTTTTGTATTAGGGTGGGACAAAGAAAAAAACGGACTGTAACAATGGCCTGTAATGTTAGTTAAAGCCATTTTCTCACTTATACATGGCAGTTGATGTAAACAGAAAATATTAAATGGCGAAATAACTACGTGGCATGACGCATGGTGTAACATTATGTTACCTTAACAGCAGCAAGGAGAAATTACTTTCTACATGGAAGGATGAAGAAACATTTTTAAAAATCAATTTCAAGTGATGTGTGTTGATAATCTCAACAACTTACATTATGTTCAGTTAGAGACAAAAGGTAAACAGGTCTGTTGATGTTTTCACTTAAATGTTCGTGCAGCAGTTGTAGTGGTGTGAGTAGTCACTTCCAGTGTGAAGTGCTTACAAATCACCACAGCATTGGTCTCTGTCTAAAATACTCCTACACCTCGGATGATTGTGGGCGAGGTTTATTAGCAGCAGCTTGTTTTCCAGAGGTGTCCATGCTTCGACCGGCCACAGCCATTATAGCAATGCACCACTGTCACTGTCGATGACGCTGTTGCATTGCTGAGCCGCCCCAACCATACCATTGTCACCAAATGCCATTTAATGATGATATGTTTTATGTTTCTCAAGAATCATTTTTCCTAAATATAGTTCCTCAATTTCATAACTATACAAAAGCCAAGTTTGAAGTAGATGTGTTGAAGAGTTGTGAAGAAAGATGAAGAACACACACACAAATTCCTTGATTTATTAGTAAGATGAGGAACTGTCTGCAATTTTTCAGACACATTTAGTTACTATGGCTGAAGTGAATTGACCAGCCTGCGTGACTGTGTTTTGGTCTCTGTTGTGCAGTTCCACACAGGTTCTGCAGCCTTTCTATCATTTATATGTTGTAGTATACTAGATAACATTATTTAATTCATTACAGAGAATATGCAGCATTTGTGCCATGACAGAAGGATCTAGCGACTGTAAGAAATAATAGATAAAACACATCACGCGCTTCAACTTTGTAAGCTGGAGAATCATGAAAGGCTGTCCTCTGCTAAAGAGCCTCTCGCATGTTTTACTTCAACACCTCAGCTCACGTACAGCACTGTAGGAGTATTGATACTCGCTTGTGCTAACACAGAGGCCGTGACAGGAGAAGCTGGCTGTAACTGGCACTGAGTGGAGAAATGACACATTGAGCACAAATGACTGGCGACAGCGAAAACAGCTTGTACTCTGTCTGCTTAAAACCAGTTCATTTGCTCCCTGTCGACTCACTGTTGCTGTTCATGTTGTATGTGTGTTTGTGTGCGCATGTGTTGGCTCTCTCTGTCTCCTTTTGTCTCTTTTCTCCTCCCACCCTCTGTATTTCTAGTTTTTCCCCTATTTTCAGTCTTTTTCCATATTTTCTTCTTTCTCATTTCTATTCTGATCTTGCATCACTCTCTCCTTTGGCCACCTCTCCAAGTTGTCTTCTCTATTCTGTCTCAATCTCATATCTTTATTCTCTCTACTTTTCTGTCACTGCTCTTGTTTAGCTCTCTGTCCACACTCTTGTTCTCTCCTTTGTTCTGTTTCTCTCGCCTCTGTTTTTGACTTTCCTCTTTAGTTCACACCCTCTCGTTCTCTCTCTCTGTTATCTTTCTCCCCCATTCTCTTTATCCTCATTTTACCCTCCGCTCTCTATAAACTAGATTGATGGCTCAATCCTACATGCATCAAGGTGAGAATTACAATTTTTGCACCAGCACACACACATACACCTATACACCTATACACTCACACAAATGTCAGTAGACAATTACTTCCCTATTCACATACCCTCTCCCTTTGCCTCCCACACACACCATCCTTTCTCTCTCACACTATTCTGGCATTCACAAACTAACCAGGTTACTTGCAGAAATCTACTTTAAGACAGGATATTTTCAATTCGATTCAATTCAATTTTATTTACATAGCGCCAATTACAGTCAAATTGTCTCAAGACGCTTTACAGAACTCCTATGCTTGACCCCCAGAGCAAGCCCAAAGGCAACAGTGGCAAGGAAAACACCTTTTACATTTACATGAAATTGCCCAGTAATCAGATATCTTCCCTGAAATCTCCAAATTTTTGAACCAAGACAGGCATATTTCAAATGTCATAGCATCATTTAAACTCTGACCACTGGAAATACTTGTGTCTTAAGTCCATGTGCAGATCTAGGGGTTTAAACTTTAACTTAAAAGTCAAAGCTTTGACTGGTTTGACACAGAAACACAAATTCTACATAAAAACAAATATCAATAGGGCTGTTCAAGTAACTATATGTCAAAAACAGAAAATAAAGTCATGTGGGTTTAGGGGTGGGTGACAGTGCTGAAAACTGCATCACAATAAAATGCATTGTTTCAGTCGATACTGATTATCATTGCTAATTCTAAATGACGAGCAGATAAAACGTTTGATTGGAATTGAACCACTAAAGCCTGTTTACCAAGGTACCTCAATGACAATTTAATGTTAAAAATACTAACAATGTTAATGATGACAAATACATTCATTTCCACATAAAAACAAACAAGGATCAAGAAATTATCTCATCTTGACAGACTGTGCACAACCTGGATGCCACATCCATCTGCGCTCGAAGCAGGCCACTAGCGATGGTGGCAGGAAACGGTCTGTGGCTGTATTTTGACCACAAACCCATCTTGCATAGGTAGCCACCACACCACCCACACCAGCCGCAGCCTCAACCAGGGGTAGGTCCGGGTGGGGGCGATAAGAACTTCAAGTGGCTATGGACTAACACACATCAGAAGACCTGCACGGAAGTCACAAGGGGAGCAACAGAGAGCAAAGGGGCTCTACTATCGAGGGATGTGATAAGCTGTTCATGAGGCAGGGAGAGAGCACGCTTGGGGTTTACGGGATTCATGTAACCAAACCTTGCATCAAATGCACTTGCAGTCAGGTATATAAATATTTGGACACAGGGTAGGGTAATGGTTTGGGCATGTATGGCTGCCAATGGAGCTGGTTCTTTTATATTTATTGATGATTTAACTGCTGACAAAAGCAGCAGGATGAGTTTTGAAGTGTTTCAAGCCATATTATCTGCCCATAATCAGCCAAATGTTTCAGACCTGATTGGATGATGCTTCACAGTGCAGATGGAGAATGACTGAAGCAAACTGCGAAACAACTAAAGAGTTTTTTAAGGCAAAGAAGTGGAATGTTCTATAATGGCCAAGTCGGCCAATTGCCCTAAATCCAACTGAGCATGTATTTCACTTGTTGAAGACAAAACTGAAGGGAAAATGTCCCAAGAACAAACAGGAACTGAAGACAGCAGCAGTAGCGACCTGGCAGAGCATAACCAGGGACCAAATCCAGCATCCGGTGACGTCTGTGGGTTCCAGACTTCAGGCTGTCAATGACTGCAAAGGATTTTCAACTAAATATTAAAAGTGACAATTCAATTTATGATTATGTTAGTTTGTCCAGTTACTTTTAATCCCTTAAAAAGGTGGAGGGCTCATATAAAATGTGTTGTAATTCCTACACAGGTCACCTGATTTGGATGTAAATACCCTCAAATTAAAGTTGAAAGTCTGTACTGAAAGCACATCTTGATTGTTTTATTTCAGATCCATTATGGTGGTGTACAGAGCCAAAATGCTAAAAATTGTGTCCATGTCCAAATATTTATGGACCTGACTGTATAGGTGACAGTATCTTTCAATCTCAATATCAACAACCTTATTGCTATTGAAAACGTGCCTGTTGCCAGTACTTACTGCTATCGCTTTATCACTCAGGCCTACATGCACACTGACAATAAAGTTACCAAGAAAAGCAGTCAACACAAGGCAAATAATGCAACTTCTAATTAAGCCAAATCAAAAGTAAACAGTGCACAATCAGCAGATTTAAACCAGTCCAAAATAATTGCCCACAGTAAATTGCCTATGTAAATATACTCTCTATTTGATTCAATAATTTCAGTAAAGTTGTGGAAATTATATATTGTAGTCACACCAAATCAATCTGAAGCACATCAGCTTTGAATATATATTGTTAATAAAGCTATCACTATCAGATCTGCTTTTATTGATTGCTCCATCAACTATTTTACAAATTCATTATTTAATCTAAGTGAGCAATTTGCCTCCAAAAACCAAAATGAGCACTTTAAATAAATATATTTTGACAATCTGTACAGTTGAGGCAAAAATTATTAGCCCCCCTTATGAAATCAGACAAAGCTCTTGATTTCTCAATGGAAATGACCATTAACAACAAGTGTTTATAGTTTATTTGTTTCCAAAATAACAAAGACAAAATTTTCAAAGTTTGATAATGATATTTTATTGATGCAATGAGTTGAAACATGAAAAGGCAACAATGACAGCCAAAATTAATAGCCCCTGGCCATTAATAGTCAATAGTGTACCCTTTCTGAGTCACAACTGACAGCAACCTCCACCAGTAGTTTTATATAAGGTTGGCACATGTCTATTAAGGGATTTTGGCCAATTCTTCTGATGCAAATTGTTCTAGCTGGTCCAAATTGCTTAGTTTCCTAGCATGGACATTCACTTTGCACACCTCTCACAGACTGTCAGTAGGATTCAGATCTGGGATTTTTGCGAGCCACTCCAAAACCTTGGTTTTGGTCTTCTTTGAGAACTGCTGAACCTATTATGACATAGGCTTTGGGTCATTGTCTTGTTGGAAGACTCAGCGATTATCAAAGCCTCAACTTAGAGCAGATTTCTTCATATTATTCCTCAAAATATCAACATAATTTTCTTATTTCATGATGCCATGCACCCAAACAAGGCTCCCTGTGCCGGAGGCTGCAAAACAGCCCCGCATCATGATGCTCCCACCACCATATTTAACTGTGGGAACCAAACATCAAACATATGCAACATCCATGTGCCCAAACAGTTCCAGTTTAGTCTCATCAGATCAACACACAGACTTCCAAAACTCATCCCTCCCTTTCAAATATCCATGGGCAAATCTCAGTCTGGCTCTGATGTGCCGCTCTCTGACTAAAGGGTTTTTTTAGGGACGATGGACCTAAAGCCCACCTCGTGGTGAAGCGCTCTCACAACTGTGTTCCTTGAGACATCAATTCCAGAAAAGGCCAGGCCAGCAACAATCATCTTGGCAGATGTCCGGGGTTTCTTGCTGACATCTCTGACTATTTTCCTCTCCAGAGTCTTTGAAATCTTGCGCTATCGACCACACCCAGGTTTGTTTCTTACTGAACTTGTCTCCTTGTACTTAGCAATGATGCAATGTGCAGCTGTTCTAGACACTGTAAAATGCTTGGAAATGGCAGTATAAAGCCTTCCCCCTTATTATGAGCCTCCACTATCTTCTTTCTGAGCTGATGAAGACTGAGCAAGACTGATGTCCTTTGTCTTTGGCATGGCACATAAGAGCAGTCCCTCTCAATGTATATTTACACGATTTAAAGCAAGGCTAAACATTTATTAGACATTCCCAAAAGTACCAAAAGCTACTAAATAGCAATGGTGAATGTTTGATTATATCAAATTTTATTACTTCACCATGTTCCTTGGCGAAGTTAAGTGACAATCGGTGTATGTTTGTCAGTCTGTTTGTCTGTCAGTGCGCAACATTACTCAAAAACGGATGACATTTTCAGGGAAGGCCAGAAATGACACAAGCACCACCTCATTAGATTTTGGCAGTGATGTGGCTTATAGTCTGGATCCATGGATTTGTTAAATATTTCTGTATCATTGTGAAATAGCGGCACCGCGCCACAGTAACTATGACAACAAGTGAACACTACATCAGCTGGCTGCTGACGATCACATGATTGCAATCCTACTACAAATCAACTGCTGCAAACTTATCGGGATTTATCTGTAGGAAATTATACAACGGCTGAGCAGCCTTAGTGGAGTACTGCTCTCTCCAAGTGCTTTTCTTGTTAATGATGCAAATATTGGGCATTTATAGAATTTCCATAATTCCTGTGGGGGCAAATAATTTTGGCCTCAACTGTATGTCATTGTCATCTTATTCAGAAATTTAATTTCTACAGCAGCTGTGAAACTTTCAGCAATGTTCTCGTACCTCTTTCACACACTGAGAGAGACAAACTTCACACAACAAAACCGAGTACCCTACATTATGACTTTTTGTTGAGTACAGTCAGGCTGTGGCTTTGTAACCTCAACTGTTAAAAACACTGTAATTATTATATTAATATAGTCAAGGGTTTACTTTAATAGATTAAGATGGGCAATAGTGGAGAAAATATCTAGATCATATATTGAAGTAAAAGTACTAATACCACAGTATGAAAGTCCTACACTGAAAATGTTGCTTAAAGTAAAAGCACGTAAGTTAGGAAAACGCACCATGGTAAGTATAAAGTAGTCAATAGGTCTGAATAATTTGGGGGAAATATCTAACTGCAATTTTCCTAAAACATAATTTCTAAAAGTAAAGCTTCAGTCTAATATTCCTTTAAAATGTGACTGAGTATTACCCCCAAACACCATCAAAAGTGTGCCTGTCACACAAGGCAGTTGGCATGAATTTGTAAAATGACTGACATGAAAGTTTAAACACTGAGTCAGACACTGCAGAATATATATCTTATTTTGCAGCCTTTCTGATTTTCTGACTGCACTGTTTTAAATTGCGATCTCAGTTTGAAATCAATTAATTGTTCAGCCTTAGTGCTCACGGCACAAAAGTGTCTGTCGTGACTGTTATATTATCATTTGATTTTTATTACTCTATTGTTGCATTAATGTAAAAGCAGGATTTTAACGTTATAGTAAATCGAATCACCTGCAACTCAAGGATTCAAAATCAAGTATCTTGAGAACTGAAATTGATAAGCAAAATCAGAATCAGAATTGAATAGTTAAAATACCACTTTTCATAACTCGGTATGGCAACATCTTTCTTACTCTCCAAACACACACACGCTATAGCACAACACCATGTTTGGCGTAGCATGACAGAGTGATGCATGCTTTGCCAATGACATGTAATTTCCAACGCACACAATATATGTATTTACAGCACAAGACGGGATATATACTCACAAATAAGCACACAAACCGACATTTATATTTAATTATTTCATACATTGTAGATTAATACTGAAGGCATCAAAACTATAAAAGAATAGATATGGAGTTATGTTGTAAACAAAAAAGTGTTAATCTTCAGTATTAATCTAGAACATAGAAAATAATACAAATAAATAAAAAGCACTGAATGAGAAGGTGTGTCCAAACTTTTCACTGGTTGTGTAGATTGATGATTTACTGACATTATCCTGCTAAGCCTATATGATGCCATAACCAAAGCTAGAATTATTAACTGCTTTGAGCCCTCCCCTCCCCGTGTTCATCTGTATGTGTGAAAGACACAAACGCACATTCAGTATATGTGGATTTCGCAGTCAAAGATGCTTGATTATGCCGCATCGTCAACTTTTGAAAAAAAAAAAAAATCCCATTTATGCTGATTTTTGCTGTATTTTTTTCTGAATCATCTGAATCATTTATAAAGGAGGAAGGAATGAAGAGGGAAAAAATGCAAAACACTCTTTCTTGTACTTTTGTGAGAAACGTGCTTCTCAATGCAGGAATGGCACCGTGATTGCAAATTGCCTGTCTGTTTATAATATCAGAGCAACTGTTCATTTAGCTGAAAGCTACAGAGGAGCAAAACAAAAAAATCATTGGAGGTGGTGACTCAAATGGCTCACTTACTTATCTGTCATTTTCTCAATAAGCACTTACCTTCTACCACAACATCTAAGTCTACCTACTGTCAGGCCACCTTTGATGCTTGAGCTTAAGATTATCATGTGCCTCTGCATTATGCAGCACTTGCATTCAAAAGCCAGGGAACAGGGCTAGATGGCCTATAAACTTTACATTACATCTGTTGCATTTGTGTCCTCGTGCAACAATGTTTTTTCTCCTGTCTCCAGTAAACAAGTAAATAATAAATATATAAATAATAAATAAACTGCGAGGCGCTCTGGAAGAAAAAGTTTTGAAACTAATAAACCAAAATGTCCAAATTTAAAATGTCATATAGTTTCTGAGGGTTCTGAGAAAAAATTATCACATGACATATTTACAAAGGGGTCACCGAATGTGACCAGTAAAATCGATAATGAAGGATATAATTAAGGGAACCAAAAACAAACTCTGTGTTGTGTTTGGATTTATGCACTGACTACATTGGGGCTTTAAACTATTCCATAAAGTTAGAAATTATGGTTTTATGGATGCATTCACCTTTAATTTACACACTTTCTGGCAATTACAGAAAATCAAAATTGTATATTTATTTCTAGTATTTTCCAAAGTTGGGGCTGCACAGTGGGGAGGTGATTAGCACCATCGCCTTGCAGCTAGAAGATCCCCGGTTTGTTCGGCCTGAGCCTGGGATCTTTCCGCATAGCGTTTGCATGTTCTCCCTGTGCATGCGTGGGTTTTCTCCAGATTCTCCGGCTTCCTCCCACAGTCCAAAAACATGCTGAGGTTAATTGGTAATTCTAAATTGTCCGTAGGTTTGAATGTGATTGTACTTGTTTGTCTCTATGCTTAGCCCTGTGATAGACTGGTGACCTGTACAGGATGTCCCCTGCCTTCACCCCAAGTCAGCTGGGATAGAAGTAACCCCACCCCCCACGCCCCCTCGCAGCCCTAATGAGGGCTAAGCGATGTATAGATAATGGATGGATTTTCCAAAGTTTCAGATGTATCATAATACTATGCAACTGTTTTTGATTCACCTTTGTAGTAAATTTAGTGACGTTAAAATATATTTTAAAAAATTGGAAAGATTTTATTAGGGCAACGATGGCCTATACAGACTAAGCCTCGTGGGTTGATCAGTATTTCCTATAGCTGATGTATGGTAAATTCCCCAAAGCAACATTTGCATTTTTTATTTCTTATGCTGTTTCAGCTAAACCAATTTTGGCATTTATCAGATACAATATGAATCAGTATCATAATATTTTGCAAAAGAGACAAGAGAAGTGGCATGCATCAAACTGCTGAAAGGATTTCAGTGTAAACCTGCTGCAGGAAATTATTGAGTTTTCATTAAAACTGACCTATTAGCCTGAAGAGCAGCACCAAGAGCAGCTTATATGCTCTGCAAAAGGTAACAGTTATTATCATACAAACATGATATTTCATGTTTGTATGATAATGACAAAGGTGTGGCTACATTCTGAGAAATGTTACCCAAGTAAACCACTAAAAACTAAATATTTTAACACAAATCAGAAATGTACCTGCTCAGCTAAATGGGAGAGTGTAATACATTCCTTTTGTGTTCAAAATTAAATATTGCTGTTTAGGTGTACATTTGTTGTATGTGTTCAGTGGAACTAGTTAATCGATCACCTAATATTTATTATCTAAGAAAGTGTATAAGTGTAGTTAATTTAATACTCTATGTTGTTGTTAAAGTCTGGACTGGTGACATTTACTGTTAACACCAATTATCACAAATGAACAAACCCTTAACAGTTCAATTGCATAAAATTCAGGTGGTGTATAATTCAATTGTGTATAATTATTAAATTCTGCATTTTTTTTCTTTTGCATTTCTCCAAGTCAATGTAATCTGGTTGCACAAGGAACAAAACTGTCATTTATCAGCTGCTGTAGCTGTTGAACTACAGTCAGGTTCGTTTCCCCCGCGGTAAAAGGGTTTCACAAATGAGGCCCCCGGTGCCAGAGGCCAGTCTCGTTAGCCAACCTGTGGGCCCAGCTGCACTGAGAGCCTCATATAAAACATTATTATTATTATTCCCTCACTGGGAGCTGGTTATAGCCGCACTGAAAACTCATTTCCCTCTCCTCTTGTCCATGTGAATACCTCCTGATAGGGAGAGGGAAGGAGAAAGGAACAATAACTGCATTTCATATGATGGGGAAATGAATAATTTCAAGTGTGTGTGCATACAGTTTGTGTATGTGTGCGATTGTGTAATTTAGTGTAGTGTAGGGTATTGTGTGTGCATGTGCCTTGTGCCATTGTGGAGCGATTGGGCGTTGTGATACACAAGGCGAGCACAGTGATTGGAGCATCGATCTTATTTCCTTGAGAAACGAAAGAGAAACTGAGACAGAAGTTAGATACGGAAAGAGAGATTCTGTTGCAAAAAAAAAGTTGCAACAAAGATGAGTTAAAAACATGACTACAGTTTTAAAAATAAAACAAGGAAAAATAAAGGAAGAATATTTTATCAATGAATACGGTAGCTAGGTGACTACTTGTGCATTAAAATACTAGCTCATATTTAACTGCACTGATCATAGGCCACATTTGTCTGATTTGCCAGATTTTTGGGCCAACAAAAACAACAGAACACAACAAACCAAGTCAGTTTTAGTGTTTTCGATGCAATATTGAGAAACTGGAAAAGTACTGCAATACTCTGCAGTTAAAAAAAGCACTTTACCCCATTTTAGTAATATTTGTACTATAAGAATGACAGTGTGTTTATAAGAGCTGTATTTCTAGTGACTTGCGGTGATATGCGACAGCAGGTCAGTGGGTGAGCAGCACTCTACTTTAACTCCCTGTAGGCTTTGGGGGCGTGTCGATCTGTTCTTTCTTTCATGGTCACATTGCAGCCTTCAAGGTGACAAAGGTGGCAAAACCAAAGCATGGCATCTTACAGGTCCTCTTACTGGCCGCACACAGTTTGTGGACAAAACAGACGCACAATACTCAGCTTACATAGCCGACAGTCCAGTAACACAGCAAAGCCCATCTGTAAAAGATGCTTCATACCTCTGCAGACAAACAAAGCCAGCACATTCAACTCAATCACAAGAGTGATTTACTTTGTGACAAGCCAACCTTTTTCACCTCCGGAGTTTGACAAGCCGATTAAGGACAAGTATTCAATTTGGGGTTATCTTTCCAGATAACTTGCCAATGCAGCATGCAAATGCAACGACCACATTAGTAATGTTAACTTAGTCTTACTCCCCTGGTGTAGATTGTGGGTGTAAGACTACCACTGGCCACAACAGTCTCACAGCTTTTTCCTCCCCTTCTGCTATTTATATGTTATTGCTTTAAAAATCCCCTTTACTACTGGAACAACAGTCACCACCTGCAAGCAGAAGCTTCTGAATTTCAACTTTTGTCGTTGGTTTGGATTGTGCAACAGAGCATTACTGCTTGTTTGGGTTTTTTCATGAATGATCCATTTTAGTGGCAGTGTTCGCCGCTCTCCATGAAAATGTTCCACCAAAACAATTCCCCCATCACTACTTTGAGTAAACAGTGTTGGTATATTGTGTTCTTAACTCCACCCAAATCCACCACAGGTTTCTTCCCCTCTATACCATAATAATAGCATGTTATAGCCAGACCATATTAAACAATTCTGTGTCAGTGCTGGAGATGATTTCCAAAAATCATGCATTGGCAAGTATGTTTTTATTAACAGTTATTTCTATCTCTAGAAGTGTGCTTAGACTTGTGCCATGGAGGTGTATTGAATCTTACTAAATGCTGTTTTATAAACGAAATCTGGTTTGAAATATAAAGTAGACTATCAAAAAAAAAATCAAAAATACAAGTACAAGGTACATCTCAGTACTGAACCCCCTGTAAAAGCTTTAAACTTAATCAAATCATTTACAAGAATCCTATTGTTAATGTTACGAGAGTACTAATTCATTGTCAAAAACACCAGTATTAAAAACAAACAAGAAAACACTGAGCAGCATATAAACTACAATTTTAGTGAACATAAAACAGTGTAAAAATATTTTCTTTACTTCTTTTATCTATTATTCCATCACCTTTCCTGATATTTTAGGTTATCAGGCAGTTATTGTATCCAAGTATCATAATTTCAGCATCCTGACAACATGATTGTGATGTGTCAGGAAGCACTGGCAGCCACAGTGTCAAGTGTCCCATAAGGCACCAGAGCTAACAATCTGCTAAGACATATGGATGGTTTCAGTGGCAATGTTCTATCCATTTACAGACAGCAACTTCTATAAAATAACTAATTTCCTTGAATTGCCTGTTATCTGCAGCAATTTGTCTCATCCTGCTTGAAATCTGATCTACATCTTGCCCTGGGATGGTTGACATTCTTCCATTACAGAGAGAGAGAGAGAGAGAGAGAGAGGCGCACAGAGAGGCAGAGTGTCCTTCAGTATTCAATGAACCAACAGATTGTTTCCTCTCATGTTTGGACTTCTGAAGGCAGAAACTCCATAAAGACCCCCTGCCAACCTGCCTGAGGACACAGGCACACTCGAACCATGCTGCTTCAAAGACTCTCCAAAGGCTCTCTCAGTGTGAGTGTGTGCGATTCTGCCTCTGTGCAAGAAATGCCATATTTCTTGTGTGCACATGCAGATGAGGGTGTGATCCTGCATATAAGCATTTCTATGTGTGTGTGTGTGTGTGTGTGTGTGTGTGGGTGTGTGTGTGTGTGTGTGTGTGTGTGTGTGTGTGCGTGCGTGCGTGCGTGCAAACCATACAGGAGTACTCTTCCTTGTACTGGAAGTAGTCGTGCTAGGTAAACAGGAGTGCAGGCTAATCCTGTGTGGAATGGGAATTCTGCATTAGCATTTGAATGGCACATGGCGCCACGAGTACTGCTGACAAAACTAACACACATCCTCAGTCCCAGCTCGCACACAAATACACTACATATATTCAAAGCTGAAGAGGGAGATTTTTCATAGCAGTAACAAACAGGTAGCCTATATCTATAAAGGAGCCTTCAAAGAAAAAATAACTACCTGCGGATGGTTTTTCACATTCGGGTGGTTTATCCACTGGAAGTTTCTGAGCAACAACCTGCCTCAAATTTACACACCATTACACATTCTCACATGTGAGCTGTCCAACACAACCACGTCTGCATTTGTATTCACATTAATAATGTGATTACACTGTAATTAGGCCAATAATGAGGGTAAGAGCCCATGTAAACACCATCTGATTACATGAAAGGATGAATAATCATGGGGTTATATGCCTGTGTATTCAAAAGGATTAGGTTCGAGAAAGTGGCATGTTTTGTCCATTGGCTTTGACCTTTTCCTGGAGTTTTACTTGCATTTCAACAACATGAACCTTACTTCAGCTCTGGTTTTTGGGTCAAAGTTCCTGCCCTCCCCAAGTTCCTCCCTCAGAGGTGGAATTCATGATAAACCAGGAGCAGTCAGGGACAAGTGTGCAGTGCTGAATGTCAAACACAAGCCTGAAGACTGCAAATACATGCACAATGGTTACCAGTAGTATTATTATAACTAATACATTATAACAAAATTCCAATCTCGTCTAAAATAAAAGAGCATCAAAAGGAGCATTAGCTAGAAGGAAAGAAAAGGAAATTATGCTAAACAAAGACAATAATAGTAAAACAATAGCAAATGCACCAGATGTACCAGTAATAAACACTTAAACAATAGTAATAAGAAAATTGTTTGACTGTTAAAAAGTATTTAAACACAAAATGTCATTAGGAAGTTCAGATACAAAACCCCCAACAAACCCCAACATGTTCTCTCACTGTCTCATTAACAGCCTATCGCATCCCTTAACAGGAAAAGCAGTCAGAGAGTGCAGTACTCCACCACGGCAGCTCAGTCGTTGTATGATTTCCGAGGGATGAAATCTTTAAAAAGTTTTGTGGTCAATTTGTAGTAGGAAGGCAATCATGTGATCGCAACAGGCAGCTGACGTAGTGTTCACTACGGTCATAATTACAGTGAGGCAGTGCCGCTATCTCACAATAATACAGAAATCTTTAACAAATCTGTGGCTCCAGACTATAAGCCGCATCAGTGTCAGAATGTAATCAGTTGGTTCTTGTGTCATTTCTGACCTTCCCTGAAAATTTCATCCAAGTCCGATAGTTCGTTTTTGAGTAATGTTGCTAACAGACAGACAGACAACCCAGCGCCGCTTTCCTTGGCGGAGTAATAACGGAGTCATCTCCCTGTGACTTCCATGCAGGCCTTTATAGCTTTCTAGTTCACCTCCACTGAGTCTTGTGATACAGGCTTCATGGTCAAAAACACCTACAAACCTGTGTCACTACCACCTCTACCTAGCAACCCACTCCCAGTCTCCTGTTCTCTGGGCTGACAGACTTGACATTGTGGTGAAACTAAAATGAGACATCAATTCGTGCTAAATTTTTCTGACATGTAAGACACTGGATAGAACTGATGATATTAAAAACTAAGTAATATTTTTTTTAAAAATTAAGGCATAAGACGAATCAGGGACCTAAAACTCTAAAATCTTGTTTAAAAAAAAAGTGAAAATCTGGCAGCTACAGTGTCAGAAAGTCATGTCAAAATAGAATGAAATATTGTAATGTTCACAAACACAGTGAACACAAATAACGGCAAATACCCACTTTAAAAAAAGAAAGAAAGATATTTTTGCTGATTTAAACACAGTAAAAATTGTCTAACTTTCGGATCAATTGCTGTAAAAGACTGAATAACCATTTACAAAAATACAGACTTTGATGGGAATGTTATAAACACCTTTGGCCCATTTATTTTACAATTAGCTAGAATTTTTTTTTAAAAATCTGTTATTTTACTAGTTATCTGTAATTGAAAAACATGTAAATCATTTAGGAATTGACAGATAAAATCTGCAAAATATTTAAGGCAAACCAAACTGAAAATGTTTTGGCGCAATCAGTTAATAGTTTTACAAGACAAAACTCCTCATGCCATGGGAATTTTAGGGACACAGTCCACCCTGGATTATATAACAGACATAGAGTAATGTTTTGTTTTTTATTTTTTTACCTCACTTACAATCTTACAGAGTCAAGGTGTTGTCTCAAAAACAGATATTCCAAAAACCATTTAATCAAAAAGAGACATACAAGGTGCCACAACTTGCACAGTATCTTCAAGTATTTTCACACACTCATGTATCAATGTGTAATATCCGTGCACACAGTCTGCACTGTCATACATGTTGGGCTGCACATGAAGGATTTGCATGGACTTTCATCAGACATGGGCAGACAAAATCATCTGTCATGCAAACACAGAAAACATATTTTGCGCTTCAGGGAACAGAGTGTATCATGCAATGCTGTATACGAACATGAGATTTTTACACTGATGTTTCCAACATTTCCACTGCATTGAACATATCAGATAGAGGACTCTGCTTCCTGTAAAGTGTAATTCAGCAGACATGCTTTCTATGTTTTACAGAAACTTTTGGTTTTGGCCCCATGTCCTTTCTGTAATAAGGACTGTATCACTCCCCTCATGCTCATGTTTAAATTTGTATTTTAATAATATAACACCGCATGAGAAAGAACCCATTTTTCCTTCTATTTTAAGTTAGAAGGAGACAGTGTGCATTGTAATGATGATACAAGGCAGGGCAGCCTGTACCTGCACACAGATTTTAACTGAGTTTGAAAAACTGTAGGATTAAGTTGGCAAGTCTGTATCTGCGTTGGGTATTATCCGAGGTGCATTGCAGCATGTGTGTCCAGACTTGAAAGTGATACATTCGCCAACACACACAAACTGCCCTGCTGAATGAACAGGGATTCTCTCATTAGCTTACAGCTTAGAGAACAAGTCCACACAAGACAAGACTGTGTATTATTTTCTTCTTTCCTTGATAGGCTAAAGTGGTTGCAGCTGTTTCTATCCCTGCAACTGAAGTAGTTTAATTACATTTCAAATTTCATATTTCAGCATTTAGCTGACGATCTTATCCAGGTCAACTTACAATGAGAGCAACAGCAGATTAGCTTCATTGCCTGAATTATGAACCATTTTAAAATGCCTCCTACTCACACAAAATTAAGGGGAGCCTCTTCTTTCAGAATTGTTGATGTCTTAAGAGCTTCTCTTGATCATATTCCTTATATTGTTACTGACCAGATTCTGTTTTTTATAAATGTTGAACCATGCTCAGTGTGCATTCAACTGTGCTCTTTTTGGAACATAACTTATTTTGTATTACAAAGGTTTCTTCTATAAGGATCAAATAATGTTTTTGATAATCATTTTAAACTAGCCTGAACTTCAGCTCTGTCCGCCCATTTCTCACAGAAAACTCTAAAATCCTGTCTTTTTAGTTCTGCCCTTCTTCACATGTTCACTAAAGGCCACTGCAGAGGTGGATGCTTCTGACACCATCACCTGCCTGCTCAGCTGCTCCCTGGTGGTCCTTATACTGTTTTTTTATCCACCTGCTTGTCTGCACAAACTATTTGTGTTGTGCTATTCAGGTATCTATCTCATCTGACAGAACAGATACATTCCTATTTTAATCAATCCTGCTGTCTACACAGACAGTGTAACTGCTCGTGTTTTACTTGGATACACCAATCAAACCATATTTTACAACATTAAGTGTATATTCCTGTGTTTTTGGTGTGTAACTACAGTGACTGTGTATTGGACTCTCAGAGCTTCCAATAAGCAGCTCAATACTTTTCCTGAACACCTCGTGTCAACACAGCAGCTCCTTTGCTGCTGCCTCTACTCTGCTAATGTGCTGCTCATGCTAAGCCTTCTGTGTACACACTGTGTTAGCCTCGTGGACTTGTTTGCCTGATCTGATGCCTTTCATGTTTCTAACACACTGAGAAACAAGTCTACAGCCATGCTAGCAGCTGAGCAAGGCTTTAGTTAGGCACAACTGTGTTCAGCATGCTCACAATGACATTTACTTGTATAATAACTACCATGTTCACCAGTTTACTTACTTCTGAGGGTAGGCCTGCTCAGGGAAATCAATCCAACTGCTATCAAGAGTTTTCATTCCATATAAAAAATGGCAAACTTATCGTGGTGCTTAGGGCTGTAAGATATATTGATTCAGCATCCACACAGCTGTGTGTGTGTGTGTGTGTGTGTGTGTGTGTGTGTGTGTGTGTGTGTGTGTGTGTGTGTGTGTGTGTGTGTGTGTGTGTGTGTCTCGAAGGTGCAACATGAAACAAGCCTAATTAACTCACACATTAACTCAAACAACATTTTTGCTGTTTGATATGAAAGGAAAACTCACATGGTTCTAATTTTCCATGAAGAATCTCCATATAACATATTTTACTCCAATCAAAGGGTTCTCAGATATAGTAGTAACAGTATGTATTTCTTTCCCCCCCAAGACACAGAGTTAGTTGACGCGCAGGAGAAAAAGACTGAAAGGAAGATTTGGTTAAAAAAATGACACAATGTCAGTTGTATGGCAATATTTCAAGGAAAGGAGACGCTGACCACAAACTGCTACTCTGTCGGCAATGTCTTTAGTTATTCTGTTTGACCATTTAAAGCTCTGTATGATGAGTGCCAAAGCCAGATCTGTATGCCTTCCAAAGCAAAATAATCATTTGGATGCCTTTGCCAGTGTTACAACATGTGACAAAGCTTCCAAACGTCTATTTTCAGCTGTTTTAAAATGAGTTTGCATTTTTGATGCAGATCCTAAAAAGAAATCACCCCAGTCATTCTGGAATGATTGATTCTTTCTAAATAGAGGAATATAAGTTATCTGTCATGTCTTTTTTTATATTGCAATACATCACAGAAGACCAAAACATCACAATGTCAGTTGTCTGGATCACCAACAGCAAGCAAATTTATCAAATAGTAAATACAAATCTCAGTAAAATATTCTGTGTGAGTCCATCTGGCAGATATTGAGATATGTCACAGAACAGGAGAAATTGATGGCTGTGCAAGAGGAAGAGTCAGAGGCGTCGTCAAAATTGGTCATCTTTATAGATATCTGTACCACTTGTCATGGTAGTCCATCCAAAAGTTGGTGAGACAAAAGAACAAATGCTGAACACATGGTGGCATCCATGGAGAAGTCAGAAGACCAGGACATCAGCTGATTTAACTTCTGGTGACTATGAATATCTTAACAAATTTCCTGTCAATTCAACTGTTGCTGATATATTTCAGTCTGGACAAAAGGTGGAATCCCTTGTGGCATGGCTGAAAACTTCAACTCCAAATCATCTGAATCTTGAGTCTGCATTTGAGAGCATCCTCCAAAGTAAATATCCTGAACTGTTACAGGGCCAAGTTCGATTCAGTTTAATTGTCTGCCACTGTAGGCCTCTGTTGAAAAGTTGGCTGCACGTTTCAGGAGCAGTGTAGTCGTGGAGTATTAGTCTGCTTGATTTCGATAATATCACATGAAGGAAGTCTTCTAGATTCTTTTGAAACAACTGTCATTCCAGCTCTAAAACCACCGCAATGTAACAGATCACACATACATTTGGGCATCCACAAAAATACACACACACACACACACACACACACACACACACACACACACACACACTGCAGGTGGTCGTACAGAAGTGTGTGTTTATGCTGTGTACACAGACCTTTCTGAAAGCTTTCATTCAGTGCCTGGTGTGCATTTACATTCTAGTCACAAAACTGATGTTCATATCAGAAGCGACTCACAGGAAGAATAACACCAGAGTAAACTTCAGTTCTTAGATCACCTGCTTTGCCAGCAATTATTAACAAGGACCTCAGAGAGGTCACAGGTCACAGTATGCTGGTGATCAGGAACAAATAATGTTGTGATTCATGAACAAAATATAGATTGTAGGAATATACAAGGTGCACAGAGAGCTGATAAGAGAGCGTTCAGATTTTATATTCAGCTCTTTGCAGCTTTATGTACTTTTGTTGTCTCTAAATAAACACTTGTCACTTTGACACCGGCTGCTGAGTCTCGGCATGTGGCAGAAGAGCTGAATGCGCCCTCGCACAAGAATGCACTGCACATACAGTGATACAACAGTATTCCCACCTAAAAACCTTTTGTCTCTGTGCCTCAGAACAATTCATTGAATTCATGCAATAAAGCACAGGGAACTGGGCTTATATGCCTATAGTGTGAAGTACCTCAAAAACAAAGCAACCTGATTTCAGAACAAGTACTTCCATTATACACAGAGAACATGCCTTTGAGTGTACTTCCCTTTGACAGTACAGTCTGAAATCCTATAGTCTTTACAAAAATTCCACTTATGTATTCAAGTGTTATAAAACAACATTCTTACACAGTATAATTTTGTCTGCAGCTTCAAAGATTGATTTCACATGTTCCTATTTTCATTTAATATTACTACAAATATTAGGTTTTATACTACCTTACTCTGAGTCCCGGTCTAACACTATTTCTATGGAGATTTCTTTAAAATGCTGTTACAGGATTTCTTCATTGCATGTGTGCCAGTGGCTCAATATAACAAGGTAAGAGAGGCAAGATCAATACATTTATCCCACCAGTGAACATGCTGCGGGTACTTTGCATAACAGGCATCCTGCGGTGCACACAGGGCACAGTCATCAAACCAGGTCGAAAATGAACCTAATTATCTTCAAAGGAACCAACACAATTACATAATGAATTTAAACAATGATAAGAGCCCCTATAGTCAATGTCTGGGTGTATTACTGAGACATTGTAGGAAACGAAATCAAAAATGACAATTTCAGTATTACATCACCAGCTATGGAGCCACTACAGACAGGGAAATAGGTAGGATTACAAAGGAAAATTACAACGATAGCACAGACAGTAAATGGTCAATAATAAGAAAGATAAAACTACAGAAAGTAAAACTCTACAACATGGTAGAGAGCTAAGCTAAGTCTGAACAGTGAGCTAACTGAAAAAAACTGAGGAGAAATTATCTACTTTTGGTGATATTTGGTTAAATTCGGTGTTTAACTTTGTGAAATTAATTAACTAGGATCAATTTCAGGCATTATGAGCTTTTTCCTCCACTGAATGTCCAAAATGATTTCACAGATGAAGAATTCACCTTGAAAGCATAAAAACAGTCTCATAAAATGAGAAAGCCTACAATCATTTAAACTGCATTAGTGCCAATTAGTTGCACCTGTGCTAATTACAACAATTACACACTCTTACATTAGCTTGTTCATCACTGAACTTCATTAAGTACATTTTTCTGCCAATTTGCTCAGCTTGCTCAAATGAAATGTCAAATACGGGATTTTGGCTGTCACTGAGGCTACATTTACTCAACACTTTTTACTTTCTCTGCTACTGCATCACAAAGTATTTTGTTTGGTTGTGGAAAAAGCATCACAGAAAGACTACAAGTGTTTCTAGAGATGTAAACATAAAACAACCAACAACTATTGTGGCTATAAAGTCGTTTCTGTTGCACATTAACTCGGGATATATGGGAACGAAGTGGAAGTGCTCTGAACTCCGCGGACACACTGGAAGTCTCTACAGGGATTTCTCTTCCGGACACACTCTTAGTTTGTGTCTAGCTCACACACCCACACAGCAGGAAACGTGGTGTTATCTTTACTTCACCTGGTTGTACGCTGTCTCTCCGCCTCCCGGTCCTCCTCCGCCCCCTGCTCCCGCTCCGGTACCTAGCTCCGGCAGCCTCCTCCGGCTCAACACCAGCAGGTAAACCAGCGCTCCCAGCCACACCAGCACCGCCACGGCCACCGCCAGCCTCCGACAGAGACGCTTCATTTTCCGGTCAGGAGGAGCCGGCGGCGCCCGCAGCCCCGGTTGCTGTCAGAATCCCATCTTAGACGAGCGAGGAAACAAATGAAACAAGCGCACTGACCAGCCAAGCTCCACTAACTAACACCACACAAGTGCGCCCGGTCCCGCTCACTGACTGACACTGACTACACGGCGCGCGCGCTCTCCCACTCTGCTCCCTCAACTCACAGGAGCTCGAGCGCTTCTCTGACACGCCTGACAGCCGTGCGCGCGTGCGCGCGCACGCCCGGCGCGTGTGTGTGTGCGCGAATCAGTGCGTCTCTCTGAGGGAGTCCTGGTGGACCCTCCTGAAGGTCTGGATGGCAGAGCGTGGAGCTCCACCTGCCGACACCCACTACTACTCCACCACAGTGGAATAGAATAGAGTAGAATAGAATAGAATAGAATAGAATAACAAACACACAACATATTTTCCTTCTCTTAGGCCATTTTCTTCTCATTTTATCTTCTCACTCAATTTCTTAAATAGTTTATTTTTTTTTATTTTCGGATTTGTAAATATTAATGGCAATATAGAATAGAATAGAATAGAATAGAATAGAATAGAATAGAAAAGAATAGAATAGAATAGAATAGAATAGAATAGAATAGAATAGAATAATAGAACACCATATTTCCTTCTGTTTGGGCATTCCGTTCAAGTTTTTATCATCGTCTTAAATTTGTTTATACCACTGAATATTTTTTTTATTTTATTTTTGTTTAAAAATATGCTTTGGCAATATCTTTAAGATTATATTAATCCCTACAAAGCATTTAGACTAGGCTAGACTAGACTACACTAGAATAGACTAGACTAGAACAGTTTTTTTCACTTCAGACATTCTCTTCTCCTTTATTTAATCTTATTCAGTTTCTTTATTCCACTTACATTTTTTTTTCTGAAATCTTTGTTTAAAAATATATGTTGGTAATATTTTAATAGTTGATATTAATCCCAATAAAGGATTTAGACTAGGCTAGACTAGACTACACTAGAATAGACTAGAATAGAATGTTTTTTTCTCTTCAGACATTTTCTTCTCCTTTATTTCATCTCATTCAATTTCTTTATTTCATTTAATACGTTGTTTTGTTTTCTTTTTTTGTGTTTTAAAATATTACGATTCTTGATGCTTTGACAGTATTTTTAAGCTGATATTAATAGCAATAAAGTACATATAGACTAGAATAGAATAGAATAGAATAGAATAGAATAGAATAGAATAGAATAGAATAGAATAGAATAGAATAGAATAGAATAGAATAGAATAGAATAGAATAGAATAGAATAGAATGACTCAGTTCTGCTTTTGAAATGTGCATGGGTTTATTTTCACTGTTTTACTGAACCTAACTTAGTGGTTTTTTGGTGTCTACTTTTGGAATTTGTTCTGTTGGTAAGACAAAACCACATCACTTGATCCTGAATCTTAGCAATTTCAGACAACTTCTGACAAAAAGAAAGGGAAAAAAACTGGAGTTTAACCAAAAATGAAAGAAATTGTTAGTTGCAGCTTTCCAGAAATGACAGGAGTGAGTGAGGAAAGGGTAATATAGCTTAATTTAACAAAAATAACCCCACAACTAATAAAGCAGAGCATGATCAAAGTGCAACAGTTTATAGCAGGAAGAACTTTCGAAGAGAGAGATCCTTGCTGTCACTCAGTGGTCACCAACTTAAACTATGCATTTTTACAAACAATGTCCATCCAATATAGCCCTGACGTAAAAGGTTTACTTACCCCTGTAGCCAGTTTTTCATTACTGTTGGTTTACTGGGTCAATACAACCCCTGGTCTTGTGTGGTTTTCTACACATAGACACTAAGTAAAATTGAGTTATTATCGTATTAGTGTTATAATCAATCCAGTTTCAACTCAGTTAACTCTCAGTATGCAGAATTCCTAAACAGGGAAGTTAAATCTGTTCCTGTAGGAGAACCAAAGGAGAGAAGGATGATAAAGAGAAGAAGGGAGGAGAAAAGAGACAGAAAAAAAGAAAGGCAGAGAGGACAGAAAGGAAAAGAAGCAAGAAAACAAGAACATGCGAGATATAAAAGGGGACAGAGGACATAATTAAAATGAGAAAGTGAGATTGGAAGCAGAGGAGGAGGAGAGCAGAAGGGGAGACAAGAGGAGATTTTACAGAGAAATTCACAAGAGGAAAACTATCAGCGATCCCACATTTTATTTTAATAAATTAACAGACACACCAAGTGCCATCTTAGAATCATTAATAAAACATGTGGGACCAAAATAAAAACGATCCTTCTCATGTCAGACATTAACCCGAGGAGAAACCACATCTTTACTATCTTGGTGCACCATCTAGTGTTTGAGCAGAGTACTATCCTTTGTGTGTTTATAGTGCATAGCGTTAGGATAATCTCCTTCCATCCATATTGTGGACTTCTTGACTTAAACTGAAATAAATCTGTCACAGTTCATATAACACATTTCAACTAACAGACTTCCTAAACTCGCCAAATCAGCTTTGACAAATCTAAACTGAGCTCTCTTAACCATTTCAGAGTAAAAGTATGATATATATATTGAATCAGTGTAACTGCAGCAACATCAAGTCATAGTGAAGTGCTACTAGTTCAGTACTTGAAATAAAATTATGTACAATGTCTTATTTCACTACTTTAAAAGCTTTGGAAATTCTACAGATTCCAAATACGGACAATTCAACATGCATTGTTTTAAGTGCAAAGGCAAAGCCAAACAGTAGGAAATACAGCAGTGCACAAACACAAGCCAAACACTCCCCAATAGTAACAGCGAGCACCATGAGACACTCATTGTTAATTAATACAAAACATCCAGCACAAATTTTGATAAATGCTGAATGACTTGAGTGTCTTGACAACTTTAAATGTTAATGCTGCATTGAAACTATATTATTCATAAAATATATCATTCATAATGAGGGTAGCTGACACAGAACAGGCTCCTGTTTTTTTTTCCTGGAGATTTCAGGAAGCTCCCACTGATTTGGTACAAACTATCAACAAACTAGTGACAAAAAAGGTGCAAATCAATGTTTAAACTATGTAAATACCCTTTTTTATGACTGCTAGTTTTAAATTTCCAAGTAGATTTATGAATTAGGTTAACTTGCTCTAAACGTTCAGTGAAAATGTGAAATTTTTGAGCTCAGTGAGGCGTTCAGGTTACTGCAAGGTTAGCAGGTGGGGTGACCACATTTGGCTCATACTGTTTAATACTGCTTTGTTTAACACTCCTTTCCAAGCTGGGACAACAAAAAATGTTCCTGATCGGCCAGCGGTGCATTGGATGCAACAAAAGGAAGCTTCATCAGGAAGGACACTGGAACTTTAAACAAGAATGTTACTTCGGCTATCAGACCTTTCTGAGCGACCGTAGCTCTCACACGGACAACAGATATATGTGGAATGTAGATCCACATCTGAAAACATCATTTGGATTAGACTTTAACCACATCATTAAGATTCTCTAATAACTGTACATTATTTTTGGCTGTATGATATAATTTTTGACATGATTGTTTAACAAAACTAAACTGTACCATCCTGACATTTAGAATTCCATGAGACGAGTCAGAATTGAGGGCTGCACAGTTGATCGATCAGTGGCGAGGTGGTTCGCACCATCGCCTCACAGCTTGAAGATCCCCAGTTTTGCGTCCCGGCCAGGGTCTGCGATCTTTTTGTGTGGAGTTTGCATGCTCTCTCTGTGCATGCGTGGGTTTTCTCTGCCTAATCTGGCTTCCTTCCACAGTCCAAAAATATGCTGAGCTTAACTGATGATTCTAAATTGTCTGTAGGTGTGAATGCGAGTGTGACTGTTTGTCTGTATGTAGTCTTGTGATGGACTGGTGACCTGTCCAGGGTGTCCCCTTGGCTGCAGCTTCTAATGAGGATTAAGCGGTGTATAGATAATGAATGGATGGAAGTCTGAATTGATACATTGTGACTTTTGTGTGAATATTTTTTTTTGTAATTTGGAAAAGTTCTGCACAAGACATCTCATGTAGTGCCATCTCTATATATTCCTTTACCTTTAAAATGATTTGTCAGCAGCTTCCTCTTCCAATCTGTTCGTCTGGCTCTTTCTGAGTGTTCGAGTTCATCAGCAGTGAGGACAACAGTAAAGCATCCAGCTGAACACTGAGGCGGCTGAATCCTTTCAGTGATAAAGGGTATCTAAATAAAAACAAAATGTGAATGCACCTTAATTAAAATGACACATTAATCTGTCAAATTATTTCATTCTGCTCAACAATGGAAACTCTGGCGGAGTTAATAAGTCTCCACTGAAGTGCATAAAAACATTTTTGTGGCTGACTGATTTCAGCTCTCCCTCCTCTCTATCTCCCGCGTGTCTTTTTATATTGCCTTGTGTTTAATTTCTTACAAAGCCCCTGTTGTTTTGTCTTACCGTTTTGCTAAAGAAAGATAAAATGCTTTGTTTAACTTGCCTTCCCTCGAGGTGATTCAAGATGAAATGCTAATGCTAACTGTAAGACACCACTGAGAGCAACCTGAAGGACACCTGCCTCCAGGTAATTTTTTGCTTAAGAAAAAAATAACTGGCATTTTAACAGGTATAAATTATGTTTTGTATGTTGGTAGACTATTGCCTAGTAAAATATCCCAGTTTACCAAGCTAGGAAACAGTCATGGCAGTGCTTGTAACAGACAGAACTACATGAACCTGGACAGAAAAGAATTCGACAGGTAGCAAGCGTTAGCATTTCCTTTACGTCACAAATTCAGGCTACTGACTTTCAATGGACATTTTTTCTAGTTCTGCTTCATTACCTTACTGTTCTGTTGGCTTGACGTGTAGTGAAAGAGAAAAAAATAAGAGTCCTGCTAAAAGTATCAAACATCTTGTCACTTGTAGCCAGCTAATTAAGTTAGCTTTAAGCTAACAGTAGAGAATCTTGGCCCCGCCTCTAGTTTATAATTCAACCAATGAAGAAAGGGATTGCTCTGTTGCCATGGAGCTGTGGATGATGGTTTTTCACGTCCAGTGCCAGAAATAAATTAAAATTTAGCTCCTCACCACATTTACTTTTCTGTTAACTATATTTCAGATGAATATAATTAAAATTTTTTACCGATTCTTGGATTCAAACAAAAAAAACAACTTTACAGCTCATAATGAATTTAATAAGTATTACATGAATAATTAAGAAGTTCAAATTAGCGCTACTCCTACCAGTTACATCATTAAAAATGGACTCGCATATCATTAGAAAAAATATTTCAGAATTAAGTGTCTGATCATAGTGTAATGGGATCATTCTGCTTATTAATGAATGATTTTACTTTAAATACTTCAAGGTCCCATTTGATTAAAATCCCTTTTTATTGTGCTTTTTAACTCAACCCAACTCAACTTCAGCTTTATTATCATTCAGCAATGTACGTAGTTTACAGTTAATGAAATAACATTTTTCTCATCCATTTCACAGTGCAGAAATTAAAGTGTTAATACTAATTTAAAAAAGAATAAATATAAGGTAAATTTAAAAAAGACAAGCATACATCAGACACAATCATACTTGCTACTGGAGTGACAATGGGTGAAATTAATGCAACTGCAGTAATCTGTTATTATGCACAGTATAATGTACATGAGTCCTGAATGATCAGCTGCTAATTATACATACTAAAGTGTAAGTGATAGGTTTTATGTCCTAAAATCTCTGTGCTTATAAATACAGTGTTTTTATACCGTTGAATAAAGAAAGATGTTCTAATTTACATATTTTTCTGTTTCTGTTGTCAGACAACAAAACTGGTATGAATCAGTGACTGAAATGTAGCCCATTAAGAAAGACACAGTTTTATAACTACGATATTTTCTGACAAACGGACAATACACAACTTAATATCAATGGCTGTACTGACAATTTGGTAGCATTGCTCAGAGAGAAGTTAGAGGCAAAGGGATATAAATCCCAGATGCAGGCAGTCTTCTTCCTGAAGGGGGCGTGGACAGCAGCAGTTTATTTAAAGCTACAGAAATAACACATTTGAAACAAATAAAACCACGAGTTACACAGTCATAGTAAAGTGAATTCTGAAAGCTTTCTCAAGATTGCTGAAAAGAGACACAACAGGGGACATTTAATCAGATTTTACTGCTAATACTACTTCTGTATATCTATGGGGGAAAAAGGCAGAAAATGTTCAGTACTGAAGTGCTGCTAATTAAGAAGCTAAATACTTTTTTGACCAGTATTCACATCCGAGCTTACTTCAGCGTTGTGTATATCTCAGTCTGGACCTTGAAAGCTACAATTAAGCAAACAATCAACTCAAGGAAGTGCACTACTTCCTTCCTTGTTCTGGATCTTTTAGATGTGTCCCACAATCCTCACCTGCAGACATTATTTTCAAACACAACAGAAAGATTCCTCACAAAGGCCTGGAATCTGGAATTATCTCACGAGGAATGCAACGGTTATACTACTTTGATAGACAGCTCAGTGAAACGGACTAATAAATATCCTCACCCTCACTTTGTACTTAAATGCAAAACTGTAAATTCCATCAAGTTTTTTTGGAATCAGATGAGTTCCACAAACACAAATCAAGCTTAGTTATGGCTTTTGTGACTAATTTCTCCATTTGCAGTTCCTGAATCAGCTCCAATCTCTTAACTCTCACTCTGACATACTGCTTTAATCAGTCAACATGATGGGAAGTACATTTTCTTAAGAACTGGCCAGCTGATTGTAGAACATTGTAGGCCATTCTCCTCAAAAATTATAATCCATACAACACATATAATTTAATATAAAACCTTAAAAAAAGTCACTGCAGATAAAACTGAATCTCAGATGGATCCTGGCAGTCTACAATGAAAAAAAACTAATCTTTAACAAATTTCGATAAAGCAATAAACACACACAAACACACAGCACATCCTCTAATCCAGTTTATTTTCCTCGGCAGAAAATGGAACACGATAAAATTAAAGGAGAAAATAGGACAGAATTATGTTCTTGCTTTTTTATACATTTAACTAAATATGCCACTCTATGCTAGGGTGTAAGTAACTCAAACTGATATAAGGTTAAATAATTTTTTCTTTAAAAGGTACAGAAAGATACTCCATTTTTTCCGTTTCTCATTAGCACTCAAAAAAAAGGAACAAGTTTTTCAAAATATCAAAATAAGAACCAGCCACAACATTTCTCCAAACTCCCCTTATCTTTCGCTGTGTTCTCATTGGAGAAGATGGGAGGTTGGGGAGAGGTGAGGGCGAGAAGAAACAATAACTTGTGCATGAGGATTAGCATAGTTAAGTGATGTTTTAAGGGCTTTCAACCCGAATCAACTTTTATGAAGTAATTCTGCAAAAGAAGACGCTTTCTGATTTCCCCAACATTCAAAGAAATCCACCGCTTCATGTTTGAAGGCTCCAAATTAAAACAATCTGATGTACACTTCAATATTCTCAAATTGCACTTCTGATAATGTTGCAAAGTACATTTTATGGAGATCCTGAACCTGTTTTGAATAATTTCTAATTTGAATGCACCCACAACTTGTGCAAAATGCCCAAATTAACAAACAAACCAAAAATTAAAATAGGAAGAAACAAAATGTCAACTTCTGCAACTTCACAAAGAAAACGTTGATCTTGGTAGAATACCACTTTTTTGGAGAAGAAGGAAGAGATGTGTGTAACTGAACAATATGCACAGCACAAAGTCCAAGCAGTCAGACTGTGTTGATTAAGAGCAGGAGTCGGGAACAATGACAAACAAAGACTAAACGAATGAGGAAAGGGAAAAACCACTCAATTTAAGAATTCACATGTTATTTCTGCAGCCAAAATCAGCTGAGGTATCATTAGACACCAGAGAGGAGAGACAAAGTTTGAATCTGTGATGTCAATCTTACAGAAAAAAAAAAACAAAAAAGACTGCTAGGTTTAACTGCACACCTGAATACTTGTGAAAAATGTCAATAAAACTGACAACAACCAGTCTCAGTTGGTTACTTTGCTAAAGTGGCAATTTAAGAGTCTGACCATATTCAAAACCTGCCAAGTAACCTTGTTTTTTTTCCTTTTCTTTAAGTGTACTCGGTCTCCTAGTCAACCAGCTTTTGTTTAATTTCTCTGCCTTGAAACTTAATTCTGACATGTGCCGTGTATCAACGTGAAATCACAGATTCAAACTGAGCAATAAACCGATCTCTCGTTGATTTAGTGAAAGCTCACAAGCAGAAATGATGCCCTGGGTGGCCATCAATGTCAAAAAGAAAGCAATTATAATATTTAACTTATTGTATACCGAACAGGTATCCCCAATCTGAAAACTGAATGATACTTTATCCTACCCTGAAAACACAAAATAAGAAATAAATTATAGAACTATTTAAAGGGTAGTATGTAATTTACGTACTCAGTTTAGCACTCTTGACTGATCGTCCACAACTGCAGACTCAGTGATGAACTTCAGGTATTTGTTTTTCTCAAATGATACATGACGTTTTTGTGAAGAACTTTTCATTTGAATACAAAAATTCAGTTGCATTCCCCTTAATGTATCAAGAACAACAGTACCACTCAGTAAATTGAAAAAGGGGAGAGAAAGAGGGAGAAGAGGATCTGCTACACAGAGGATTTATCTGAGTGACTCTTGTCCATTAGTGTGTTTTTCTTCTCTTTTTTTTGTATATTTGTATTTTTCTCTTTGTCAACAGTCCATGTGAGCAGAGGCAGGGATTGGCTGTATTGTCCTCCACGACACCGTGGTTAAGCAGTAAAAACAGAGCTAATCACCATGACAGCCACACGGGAAAGAAAAAAATTGAACCATGACAGCATCCTTGGACTGCCTCACATTACCAAATGACACGCTCAAACCTGCACAAATACACTGTTGCTAGAACCATGCATGAGCAAAACATGGTTAGTGATGCTGTGCATGAATCTAGACATTGGTGGAAGAAAAAAGAAGAAAGAAGAAGAGGAAGGTGGGGTTACAGGTTTGATACTCCAACCCCTTGATGACGACCTGAGGAGCGGCCGTGGGATAGAGTTGGACCCCTCACCCGCGACCAAGTAATGGAAAAAAAATAAAACAAAAACTCTTTCGAATAAGAATCCAAATGGATCAGTTCAGCCCAACGCTACAGTTCATCTTCCATAACTCCCTGTACTGAAAAAAAAAGGAGAGTGAGCAAAGAGGAGGAATCCATGGCAAGATACAGCAGAGCTGTGCGTGATGTACGACTGACTGGGTCCGTCTCTGCGGCGTCCTTCCTCTGAAGACGGGGATGGGGTTAAGGCTGTGTGTGTGAACATGCGATACTGAATGTGGCTCCGCAGAACAGCCACCTGGCCCCCTGTTGGCCCCGAGCGGCCTCGTCCACAGCAGAGTCCAGACAGACACTCCAGGCAGGAAATCAGGACTTCAACAGGGTGACGTCAAGCTCAGATCTAGAATCGTTGGGTCAGATGTAGGATGTTACAACCGTGCCCTCCTCCTCCTCCTCCTCCTCCTCCTCCTCCTCTTCTTCCCTCCCCCCCTCCCTCCCTCCCCTTCCCACCCATCACCCCATTTGTCATTTCTCCTAGCTCTCCTTCCACCTCCTCCTCCTCTTCTTTGTAAGCGCCTAATCTCTAACTGGATGGCTGGTCACGCTGTGGCCAATCAGGAGCACTCCTCCCCGATGCGTTGGCACGAGCGGCCCACCTTGCGGTCCAGCTTCACCATCTTGAGGACAGCCTCTTCGCGCCCGCGGCCCAGATGGTCGAACAGACAGTCGTGCTGTTCGGGTAGACGGTGGAGCATGCAGAAAACATAGCCTGGAAGGCAAACAGAAACAACGTGGTGAGGGAGGAAGTGACCCCAATATATGCTTGATTGTTCCCATTTCATAAGGACAACATGCTTCTTCATGCCCTCTCCAGCAGATCTCAATTTAATCTGAATCTTCATCCAATTTAAAGAAAAGTGTGTGTCACCTGTATACCTGTTTATGCTAGTGATTCAGATTGGATTTTGACTAATTTACCTTAAGTCAAGATCTGCTCATTAGCTTTTTCCCCCCAAGCTTTCAACGATTTAGAACTCTGAATTTGTTTCTGGGCATTTCTTTTGTTACTATTTTAATCAAGGTGGGCTCATTTTTCATCGCTACATTAAGTCCTGTATCTCCCTAGAAACCGAATAGTCACGTAAAAAAGTAGATGAAGTCTTTTCTCCAGTATAACAAAGTTATAATGTCAATAATCATAAGAACAGAAAGAAAAAAACTGAATTTCTTAGATTTTTTTGGTTTTACAAAAAACGGTAAAATCTTCACAATTTCACAATTTTTCCAAGTGCAGACAGGTGTCACAAAAATAGAGGCTCTACGTGATATTAATATGTTACTGCTTACATTTTACATCTTTTTTCTGTCCTGGTCTCCTGTGTGCTACATTTCAGTTGAAAAGTAAGAACTTTTCACTACTGGCTTCTCAATTTAAAAAAAATAAAATAAAATTCATTACTGCAAACAGTAACTGCACAAACAGTAACTGCACTGTTATTTTTGGTAAAACCAAAAATAACACAATTAGTTTGAGATGAGTCCAATTCTGAAGTGTCTTATAATGATAAATGGTGCAATTTGGGCAATTTCAAAAAAAAAAAAAAAAACAAACTTGCTTTTCAAACCTGCTGGAGACATTTTTTTCAGCCACAATGGGGTTACTGAGGCAGTGAAATTAAAAGAAGCGGTATTACAGTTCAAGCAATGGCAGTACTAACCACAGCGACAGGAGCCCAGTTCCTGCTGCACCAGCTCTAGTTTGGTTTGGCAGCGATAGCAGCGCCGACGGTTCTTCTGCTTGGGTGTCCCGCGGGCCTCTTCGCTGCTCCCCTCCTTCTCTTCCGTCCGTGGTCGCTTCTCTGGCGTCGCCTCGCTCTCTGAGCCCGAGGCTGCAAACAATCAGCAGGGTTAAGAGTTACCACTTAAACTGGGACAGGCCATGCAGAGATACTGGCAGGAGAGAAGAGGCCGGCTGTACCTGATTCTCGTGGACGTTTTGTGGGTGTGCAGAGAGTGCCCTGGGCTGTTTCTGTGGACGACACACCTGCAGATGGAGAATTAAAGGACAAGTGAGACATGATGAAATGACCTCCTTCCACACGTCCATCCATGCTGATGGAAAAAAAACCTACTATAAAATGACAAAACAGATGGAACAATATCTGAGGGGCTGGGACAAGTAGCACATGGGCATAAATGCTGTCCACAGAGAGTCCCCACTTTCCCGACCGGCTGGACCTTTACTGCATGTTATTCCTTATATTTCCCCAGAAGCACAGAATGTAATTCCTTTAGAGTTGTGACGAGTCTTATTCAAACATGAATGTTTTGTATACTAATTTAACTTGAAAGTGAAGCAGGAAATGTCTATAATTACATAATTACTCTTGCGATGAACTGAACTACTCAGCAGGACTAGGTAACTTCACAACTTTCAAAAGCAGTTCGAAATTTTTTTAAAAACCCCATTAAATGGTAGAACAAACAAAACAAGCATTTCAACAACATTTCTGAGAACATGTTGATTTGGAGTAAAAATGACATTTTCTTTAAAACCGTGGCAAAGCATATTTTATAGATGACAGAGTGCAAACGAGGTGACAGTATGAAAGGTGTCATTCGAAGCTCTCCTCAACTTTGTGTGAGTTGAGCCTCATTGTTTAGCTGTCCAGTGTGTAAAGTTACTGTTTTAGTTCAGCAGCAGGCAGCAGCTAAAACCCACTGTCCACCACCATATCCGTACCAAACAGCAGACAGACACCGTTAGCAAATATCATAGTGGAACATTAAGCAGCTAAAGATTCAGAGACCAGAGTGGAGACTGAAAGCGGAGCAAGAGGTTAGTTAACACTCGGCTTAAGTTTGTCAAATGGGGAGAAACACGTCTCCAAATAACAGCTACATAACACTGCTCTGCAACACCTGGATTTGTCATATTCATTTACAGTTTTTCTCAGTCGCTTTGGTACATTTCTCAGATCAGAATTGAAATTCTCAAAACTACTTGTTCAATCTTCACATCATTGTGTCACTTGTGCACATCAAAAAAGTAGTTTCTCATTTCTTTGAACAAGTTGCAAATACTTTGGTACATCCATGTAAATGATTCTGTACAATTCTCTGCTGTTTCCTTCATTATGTCATGTTGATCAAAATGTACTGTAATGGGTCTCTGTTGAATAGTCTCACCCCTACAACATTTAGGCATTAGTTCATTGCATAAGTCTTTACATGCAAAATGGTTGAACAAGTTGTCATAATGTGTCAGGATATTTCTATACATTTCCAGTAGACTTTTTTTCTAAATCTGTTCTTAATTTCGAAATTGTTCCCAAGTGAATTTTGAGGGAAGGGTTAGGATTTTCTGAAATCACTCAAAGATGCAAGAGAAGATATTTATGATGTGGATGAGAATTTGTGGCCCAACAGACAGGAACATCAGGAGGTGTAGGAAGACTGCACTGTAATTCCTACAGCATTGCATGTACAGTTTTCCATAAGGAGACTGTCCCATGTTCACATTTCTACTTTGGTTTTTTTCTTTGTGCCATGCAGCACTGTTTTCCTTTCTGTAGCACAATGGCATGGTCTGTCACCAAATTACAGTACAAACAGTAAAATTGTAAATGTGAATCTTGTCCAGTCTCTTGCAATCAATCTCCCACATACACTGAGGTGTAACTTACAATTTACAATAACTGTCATCAAAACTTTAGCCATAGTTTACATCAGAACATCCCTCCAGAGAACACTGTTAGAATGACAGCATGACTAAGCAATCTGACCGTCTTATCCACACAATGACACAAGGGCTTGTCATTCTGATGGCACTGACATGTTCATTGGCACAGATTTTACTTTTGAGAGATGAAATAAGGATTCTGAGCAAGAGACTGGCTTTTGCAGGTAATCCATGGTGTTTTGCTATTTGTACAAATTGTTTTGAGAAATGCACTTCCTGTTTTGCAAATGTCGAGGATGATTCGAGAAATGTACCAAAGCGACTGAGAAAAACTGTAAAAGTTGAATGCTGTGTTCAGAGATTATTTCTGCTGCCCTCCAGTGGCCAAAAAAGAAATTTGCATTTTCAGAATTTTGAAAATTGAGTCAATAATACTGACTGTAAAGCATCTTCTGCTGCAAAGGTACAAACATGGTAAATATACTTAGTCAGTTATATTTGGGAAAAAGTAGAGGCTTTCACAGAGTAAAGTCTTTTCTTGCTTTTTTGTATCCCAAACTGTATGCGATGTCCTGTTGCCATTCCACCACGCGTCACTTTGTACAGGGGGGACTGCGATTGTTGTTTGAGTGCCAAAAAGCAAAATCTGCACAGACCGATTCCTGTCTCCTTACTGTGACACAACCATGTGGACCCACTGGAAGACAATGTACAAACCATAAAGGCATAATTCTGGTGATATCTAGACTTGGGAAATGAAATACCGGCAATATTTATCTGACAACAGACACTTGAATGTTCAATAGTTCTACTTACATGTATTATGTGTAACCTGCCATGAAAATACATAACGAAAATGCAAAGTTTGGTTGTGTGTACAAACCCCAAAGCCTGTTCCCACCCAGGTTCACAACAGTCTATCGCATCCCTTGAGCCCCTTCGCCCTCCGTCACTCTCCTGTGGCTTCCATGCAGGTCTTCTAAGACACCTGGGCCTCCCATCACCCCCCAGGAACTTTAACCTCAGCGCAGTGCGGCAGCTCGCCATGGCCACCCTCCGCGCACCTCTGGGTTTTATTTTGTTTCTATAATTAATGTGTATCATGGGGAGATTATCCTTACTCATTTTTATTCACGTATGTATATTTAGTTATTTTTATGTTTTTGATGTTATCATTACGATTATTACCCGTTTACCTCGATAAACAGGTTTAAGTGGTTAAATTCCAATTAAACTTTGTTCTGCTGGTCCTTTTTACATATCAGTTTTTATCATGATCGACTGAAATAAAGAATTTTTTCAGCTATATCACCCAGCCCTACTACTGCCATCTATAAAGAAGCGCTGCTGATGTAGTCTTGAGGTCGGCAATTGTTGTGAGAATTACTGCATGAGTTCTGCAATGTACTTCACATTAAATGATGCTTCCTTGGTGCGAGTGTCTGAAAGTTTCACTGCCCCATCATCTTGGGACTGAATCCGGTCAGTGCTTTATCTTCTATGTCAGCCATGCTCTATATCTCTCTGTACTTTCCCACTGGACATAAAGACAAAAAGAACAGACAGTCCAATATTTTTTCAACACCTTGCTATGGACAACCAGTACTGTGCTTGTCACTTCTGCCAGAAATACTGTGCTGCAGAAGTGATCCAAAGTTAATGCCAATTTTCACTGACCCCCTGTGACTATTTTCCCAGTGTTTCACAGAATATTACGTAGTTTTATGCAGGTTTTTGTTTCCCCAAGTTTAAAAAAACGTACAATGTGAGTGTGAAAACACTGATCGATCTTACCTTCCCTCGTGCTGGAAAATGTGGGCGAGGGCTCTTCGGCTGACGGCTGCTCTGAGCTAGAGGGTGGCGACAACGATAGGGATTGGCTACTGCTACTGCTCGTTTCGCTACTGAAAACGGGTGATTGGCTACTCCCAGTGCTTTGGATGGGCTTGGAGGTGCAGTCCTCCACTGGCTGCTTCTTCTGGATGTCTGTGGTCAAGGACAGTAAGTAGGGGAGTAGAGAGGAATGTAAAAACAGGACGAGAAAACGAACAGATACAAACAGAAAGGGAGGGAGAGATGACAAGGAGACAGTGAAAACATTGAAACTATGACTCACACACCTTTTTATGGTGTACTACAGAAAGCCAGCTGCATATCCCCACCTCCTCATACTATGTCAGCAATAGGCTTTATGCAGCAGTGCTAATGTATAGAAAATGGTGTTTTGCAGTTGGAAGGCAGATTCATATTGATATATTTGCATAATGAAGCTGTACCCTATAAGACATTTATGTATATATATTTATAAATCCAATTCAAGAGTTCTTTTTTTTGCAGCTAAAGACAAAAAAGTCTGGTGAAATAGTGAGTTAGTGCTCAGCCCAGAGAACTCTCATATGTTATTATCTTTTGCCTCTCCACTTCCTTTGGTCTCCTGGTTTTTCCTGTGTGAAACGATCATGCATCAGCTGTTTGGTAAATATAACTCCGTACAGAGCCTCCCGACAGCGTGTTCCAGGGTTCCATCGTAGAAAGTTGTTGAAGTCAACAATCATCTACTTTGTTTTTGGAGTCAAAGCAACATAAAATGATGTGCCAGTGCAGTCCAGATCTTAGCTTTTCTTTGCACATTTACAGAAGCACCAGTGGACAACTAGCTGCTTTAAAGACTTGTATGTATATTGCAGATGGAAAAGCATTAACCTCAGCAAACATGGATTTCATGCAAAGAATAGTTTGAAAAGTCAACTATCTGATTGGTCAGTTAATAAAAATTTAATTGCAATGTTTTGATTAATTGATTGATAAAGTTTTTTTAAGTAAATATGCCAGAAGTGATCAGCTTGGCATGTTTGCTTCTAGCTGTCTGTAATGAACAAGGTTGGGAACTAGGTACCGGTTCCAAAAGTCGGACTCCAAAGGAGTCATGAATTAAAGTTTCAGTTCAATTCTTCTTATCAGGTCCTGAACACATTTCACTTGAGCTAGTCTCTAAACAGCGTACTGCTATCCATCTGCACCATTAGTTGTGTTAGTTGAATGAAACCCTAACTAACCCTGCATGTCTTCCCTTCTCCTAATGTTTTTGTCTTAGTGAATCTCGAGTCTAGCATCATTCTAAATCAACCTACTCAGCCACTGCTCAGTTGCTTGATTAGCAGGGGAACAGCTCAAACTGTGTGACTGTCTTGCAACAAAACCTTAACTTTCAACATTCAAGGACTAGTTTGGACTTTGCTGTTGTTACAGTTGTGACAGTAAAGTAGCCCACATAAACACAAAAACATAAACTGGATAAAAGGCCAGCACTGCCACAATCTTATTATCGAGCTGTGTGTTTCTCCTCTTAGCCTTCCATGGTAATCAGTATTTTAGAAGTGAAGAAGGTATGAGGATTGTGTGAACATGGGACAGGGATTCTGTATTTCTCTTCCGAGGCTGCGAGGACAACACAAACACTTTCAGTATTATGCTCATCCAGGCACCGATTAGAGTAACTTTACAACAGTTTATGGTTACTTCAACATTG
Organism: Amphiprion ocellaris; assembly: GCF_022539595.1. Lineage (NCBI taxonomy): Eukaryota > Metazoa > Chordata > Actinopteri > Pomacentridae > Amphiprion > Amphiprion ocellaris. The sequence continues at coordinate 12,551,133 of NC_072777.1, forward strand.
TGCTGCTACTTTTCTCACACTCTAGAAGAGACTTACTAGAACAAACCCACTGGTCTACGTCACCACCTTAATTTCAGGGATGTGCAGTCAGGCTGTGGCAGCGATGACCTTACTTGCTAAAAAAACATAGCTGTTTCAATTTACCCAGTTTTTAATTGTTTGTATACGTCAACAGACATAAGCAGAGGTGAGGAAGTACTCGGATCCCTTGAAAAAGCAGAAGTCCTACACTGAAAAGGTAAAATTATGTAAGTATAATCAGAAAAACGTAAACTATCATATTAGAGTAAAATTACTCACTGCAGGAAAATATCTACTGTGACTGTTAGCAGTATATTAAATCATTAGGTTTTTATTGCTCATCCTGTAAGAAGTAAAAGTCAGATTTTGCTGCTGTAGTACCCTTAACCACCAACCCCTTAAAGAATCAGAATCAAGAATCATCAGGAACCAGAATAAATGAATAGCAACAGATTCAGAATATTTAGAATACAAATGACATCCAGTAATGATAAATGTTTTTTCAGTTTTTGCAGTGATTATTTTAGGATATCTAATTGGATTTCCTTCATTTGGTATGGGCAGTTTCCACCATTTTGCAATCTTATACACCGAAATTTTATTGAAGATTTATTGCATACAAGGCAAAGCAATCCGCAGATTAACAGATAATGAAAATAATCATTAGTTGCAGCCCTAATGCGCCAACTCCATCTCGCCCTCCTCTCATTTTCCTGACAGCTCCATCTGTCATCTGTGTAATAAGCACAAGCCCAATGCCCAAGAAATACCTGCTGTTCATCAGCAGATTTTTCAAGTTTAACGTGTTCAAGTCATCTGAGCACCAAACACAACATTGTCAAAACTGCTCTCAACTGCATTGCCACGTCACTATAAGTTAACTTTGCCAACTGAGACATGACATTGCACTTTGGGCTTCTATACATAATGATGATCTCAGACATTATCGAACCATGAGGATATTGTCTTTACTCTCCCCTCCGTCCACCTAAGGGAGGGTGAGGGAGGTCAGCCTAGATTTTAGTTTCTCCTCCACATGTGGGCTAACCCACTTCTGCTCAGCCTACATACTCATGTGTATTGAGTCTATTCTGAGCAGTACTGCTATCTGTGAGGCCAGACTCAAAGCTGGGCCCTTAGGTCCTCGCTGTCTGCCATACTCACTGGTTGCCATGGCCACCGACAGGGCTGCAGGGCACCCTAAACCCATCCACCTGAACCAGACTAGAGATGTCATTGGGAAAACTTAATGTATATCTTGACATTTTCAAACTTGAAATTGTCATTTTTCTACACTATGCAGTAGTTATACTAAAACTACAAAACTATTAACGTTGTAACCACAAAGTTTCTTCTGCTTTCTGAATTCACAGCTGATTCTGGCTCTTAAAATCCAGCTACTCTCTTCGCAGCAATTCAACATTATTGCTTAATGTAATGGAGTCTCTGCATCTGTTATGCAAGAAATTATCTTTTGACATCTTGACTCATCCACAATATACAATACATCATTTTAGAGTGAGGCGCTTTACTTGTTCTTCGCTTTTCCTTGAATGACTTCTTAGCATTATTAGCATTCCTAACTGAAATTAGCTGGCACACCTAACGTCGAGCTGCTGCTAGCTGTGTCTCTGGCTGTCAGTGAGAATGACTCTGCATTGCCAAGAAGCAACTTGACGGAAAACGAATGTGCAACTGTTTCACCCATTTAAATGTGAGAGGCAACCACCTGCAAGCAACCCTGAAAGACAGTGAAGGACACAGGGGACCTGAAATGCACCCGTGCATACATGTGGGAATTTGAATCTCTGTAATAACATTTGTTAAGTCTGTAGTCAAGCAACAAATGTGCAGGTGAACCGCTGGAGGCAAGGGATGTACAAACGTGCTAAAATATGACACAGCAATCACAGCCCTTCAGTTCACAGGCCTTTAACACTTGAGCACCTTAAAGTCCTGGGTTTTAGTTCCCATTTTGTTGGACAAATTGAGTTTTAGCTTATAATGAAGCCAAATGACAGCTGGCAACCTGCCAAAGTAGACGGCAACATTCCACTCAGAGTGATAATTTAGAGTAAATATATTTAATACCAAGTCTGACTTTTGCCACACATAATTTACTGCCAACAAAAAATACATACTAGTGATATAATATTAATAAAGAATCAAACACAGGGAGGCACTAAAACTGTGTTTTTGCAATGTACGCTTTACCACTTCCTTTTGTGTCATGTCTTCTTTGCTGTGGAATGATATCCACATGCCACCCAGGGTTAAAGAAGTAATTTCTCCACGTGAAGTTTTTATTTTCATTTATAAAATAGAATGTAATGAGAAATGACTTACCAGCAAAACATTTGGAGCATAGATTCATGGTTTTACTGGACCTGTGAAGACAGGACAGAATGTAAATGTTACTGACCTCCTCAGACATTCATGCTTTGCTTCCACTTAATATTATTAAATACTTTTCTGGTGCAAAAACAAAGGTTGTACATTCGAAAGCAAAGGAAAAGTGTCTTTACGAGTATCATTTTCTAGCAAAACATAAAATTATTGTCTTTATTAAATAAAACCTTTGATCTGTCAGTCATTTCCAATGCATACATGTGGAAGACATGCCCCATTCTTGTCGCCATCTCAAACCCTCGTAGGATCTTGTCCCTTTATATCAACATCTCAAACGACAATTATATCCCAGACTAATCATGAAACACAATATCTTTCATGAACTCTCCCAAGGTTTGATCCCAGGAGTCCTCTGTTTGTTTATCATTTTAACAGCTGGGCCTTTGTGTCCCCATACATTCAAGGCAGACAAGAAATAACAAAAGATGGAGCAGCAAACAGGTGCTCTACAACATGAGCATGTGGTTGTAATAAAGTAAATTATTTCCCCATTATGCTATTGTTGTTGATGAATATCGATGAATGCAAGCAGAGAGATGAAAATGTCTTCTGACGTGCAAATCTACTCCATCCGCTGTTGCATATTAGTGTTCTCCAGGCAAAAAGGAAATAGTTACCAATATTGGCTTCAATACTAGATGCCCTACTGCTATGATGACTAAACACTAATGTGCAACACCTTTGAACAAGAAATCTGTGAACACATCTGTAAACATTAAGTCTACATTTTTTCTGCAGCTGCAAAAGCCTGCTTGCATTAAGCTCAAGGGCTAACACCGCTAAACCTAACAGGTTACTGGTTGTCTGGTGGATGTGTAATGGATGAGTTCTCTGTCACCTGTTTTATGGCTCCTACTTAGAGGTTCTTCTGTTAAAACAATTTTAAAAGCTCTTTGCCATAAATAGTCATGGCTTTAACATTGAGAAAGACCACCCATATCATGATTTAGCATACTGTAGCATGTCATGTGACCTTAAAGTTCAACTATTAATGTTAAACACCCTCACAGGACAATAAGTGATTTCATCAAGTAGTGATTTTTTTTCTGATTTCAATCATTAAACTGTACATTTAGTGTTTTTCAATCTGGAAATCTATTTGTTTCCTAGCTTTCTTGAAGTTTGGCATAGCCTTTGCTACAGGCATGTCTTTCCTACACCTTCTGGATCTCTCTTAGATGTCCAAACCACCACAATATGTCAGACTGAACCATTTCTCTCAGCTGAGTCCCCTCAATGGTACACAAGCTGGAACTTCGTAGGGTATTCTGATCATTGTTCCTATAGGATCTATGTGGTCAATGCAGCAGGAAAGGCCTGAACAGACGCTTTTTACCTTCAGCAAGGAGGTGAATATTTTCACCTGTACTGGATTTGTGTGTCATCAGCAACACAATAAAACAAACGAAAACTCATTTACATAATCATATATTGCAGAGACCAAGCTACTGACGACCCACATGCAATGGAAAATGAATTTTGAGACCATTTTGGACTAACACTACCAAGTCTTTTATAACACTTAAACTTCAAATTAATACCAATTCATACAGAAATGTATCCAAATATTATAGCTGAAAAAAGGGAGAGACAAAGTATTGTTTTAATAAAGACAAAATGTATGCACTTTACCAGAAACGTGATAAATTATGTTTCTTTAAGTCAAAATGTACTCCATTGCACTCCCAGGTGATGATCCAAGTTGGAGACCAGATGGTAAAATTTGATTATGCCCACAGAAAACGTGACACATCCAAGTCAAATATCTTGTTGAGGTGCTTAAACACAACTCACTCATGTAACAGTAGCAAGCAGGGTGGGAAAAAAAACAAACACAGATAAGCGAACACAGAAAACTAACCATTAACCTTCAACCGTGGAAGAGGACAGCACTCAAGTATTTACAATATTTCCCTCATTCTTCTGCTGATACACTGGAGCTGACATGTGTGTAAGTTGATGTTTAAGTACCATTACGTCATACAAACTTCAAAGAACTGGTCAATTAAATAAAATGAATGTCACCATTGCATACTATATTGACTAAAGGGCAGTGACAAGTGCTGTTGCAATCAATAATTTTTTAGTTAACAATTAACCGCATACAAAAAATTGTGATAAATGATTTAATCAGTTTCTTTTTCCAGTTCATTTTATGCCTTTATTAGTTTTTAGATTAGTGGTATTAGCCAAATGAGATAAACAATGGCTGCTGTATTGTCATCAGATTTGTTATTATTAAACATCAACATTATATCAGCCAGTACTTTCCTTGCCCAGATTTAGTTTCATATAACGGGATACTTCATTGAATCTTGGTCTGCATAAACTCGGCAGGTTGCTATTCCAACCAGGTGATTTCACTGATTAGAGGAAAAACTAGAGAATGAAACAACCTGATGTAGTCGCTGGTGTCGATTGAAAAATAAATTGCATATTTTACCAGGCATTGGTTGATATAAGAGCTGATGTTATGCAGAAAATAAAAGGTAAATTATATTGCAATTATTCTGAAATACATTGAAACTGTGATCTAGGCCATAACATTAGTGGAAGTGGTTTTGTTTTTATCTATTTTTCTTCTGAAGAATATGATGTGTAGGCTGGGGCATCTATGTAGCACCTTTATATTGATACATATTTGAGACACCACAGCATCGGAGAATGGGATACTGCAGTTATGACAATATTTATGTTAATTTTAAGCTGTAGTGTACACTAGATCATAATATTATCTTCAGCTGTTAAACCCTGACAAGACTTGAATTAAATTAGAAGAATAACTACTAAACAAAAGCAAAATGTCAAAACTGAACAGTAACAACAAGTATCACCACTCTATCATTACGACCTGACTTTAACAATTTATTACTTAAATCACAAAAACAAAAAACATGTATATAAGCAATAGTGTTGGGAGATGTGTCATTATTCCTATTAAGGTGAGTAGTTGCGATCCATGCTTTTGGATCGATTCAGTACTAAATCCAATCCTTTAAAGGGTTAAATGTAACCTTATTCAAGATGTTTTTAAGAGGCCTTGAGTTTCAGTGACATGTGCGAGGAGCCTGCATGGGACAGGGCAGAGAGCAGGCCCAGGCCAGGTGTTATTCTGAGCCTGGCCAGCCCGGGCCATAAACACACAACGCTGCCATTTGTGTCACCTGACATTGACAGGTGGGTTCAGGTTGGCTTTCTGGACACCACAAAATGAAGGCAATCGGGGAGCTAGTGCCGGGGGAGGAGAAGGGGTTGGTAACGAAATGACAAGTCATATGACAACGCGCTGTACTGACAGCTGCTCAAACTGGGGAGCTATTATCTTCCTGGTTGTATTTCACACAGTAGCAGCAGGTTACCTCCCTGAAATCATTGATAGAACTGTGCGGTGGGTACAACAGTGTGTGTGTGTGTGTGGAGCTCAGTAATGAGATGGCAGTAATCGTCTCACACTGAAGGTTTTTGTCTCCTATTATGGACTTAAACGTCTATAAGGAGAAGCGATCAGTCACGTTTGACTGTTAAATAGATTAAAGGTTAGATATGGCCATTTTTCCTATGGGGTAACACAGTGAATCACATCCGGTATGCAACACACATCCACCACTTGACAAGACCGAATGTAAAGGGTGTAAAATAACTCAAAAACAGCTTTATCAGCACAGTCAATACAGAGGATTTAACCGAAGTTCAGTGTTGGTCGTTTTATTTCATCGAGGTGTCGAAAACCGGGCATGTTTAAAAGGAACCTGCTGGCAATAAATCATTTTCTATCTCGGGTACGTCATCTCCTGGGTTCACAAATTGCCTTAAAACACGATATAGCACGGTTAAAAATATTAACTAGCCCCTCGGAGGACCACAGTGGGGTTGTAAACTTCAAAAACAGAGGAAATTTGGCTAGTTTTCAAGCTAGGAGGTTTATTTATTAGCTAACTTCCCAACCCCCCACCCTCGGCCTGCACAACAGAACAACAACAATGGGTTTGGACTAGTTGAACCCGTTGAGCATATTTCATCCGGATTTAGCCTTCACTTTAAGGTTTAATATACTTTACATGAGGTTTAACACTTACCCCCAAAATCCACAGGGACACCTAGGAGGTAGACTCGGAGGTTTGCTTCGTTCACTAGTGTCTCCCATGACTTCCAACAAAAAAAAAAACGATATGGAAACGCGAGGCTGGGGATGAGTCCGGGGCCTGGTCGTTCAATGAGACAAACGAGCCAGCACTCAAGTTAGACAAAACGATAAAGGTCCCTTTTCTTTTAAAGTCCACAAGTCGGCGAAAAGGCGGCGAACTCGATCCTTTTGGGCCACAAAACCCTTCCGTTAAGAGAAACAAAAATGCTCAGTTTGAACTGGAATAATTGAACGGCACTCAAAGCAATCAGCTGGACGTTCGGACGTTACGACCGACAAACCAAAAGAGGGGGGCGTCCCGGTGTTTTACTCGACACCAAAACACATAAAATAACCGTCGACAGTCCGCATATACTGATAAAATGCAAATATGACGACGTTAAATATGTGGGAGGGTGCGAGAAAAGAAAAAATAAATAGATAGAGGAAGGCCTTCCCCTCTTCACAGTTCAGGACCACCCCTATTCACACGTCGCTGGTACGAAGTATGCTGGGCCGGCAACGCGTCCAGCAAACCAGAAATGTCAATATTGCCCAACGAAATGAAGGCTGAGCAGTGGTACAAACTGGCATTTAAACTCGGTATTACAAGACAAAATTATAATGAAAACACGTAGAATACGTTTTAGGAGTTTCTGCTTTAACTTAGAGCAAGGACAAAGCAAAAATGTGCATAAGTTTGACTTGTCTGTGCAGATTCTCAATGATTCGGGTCATGGTAACCCCATGAGCTTCAGCAAAAAGCTGCTGGACTTCTCTCTTTTTTTTGGTTCTCGAAGACGTTTCACTTCTTCAAGATCCAAAAAGAGAAGTACCTTGGGTTAATACTGAGGCTCTTAGCAAGGGTTTGACTTACTTTGATCACAGGCTTCCATTGTAATCCGTTTTACTGATTACAGCGGCGACTTTACTCTGGAAGAAAATTGTAAATAAAAGAAAATCAAATCTATTGCAGAAGTATGTGCCACCATTTGAATCACATATTGTGATACTGAGTTACACATCTTCAGTAATTGTATATAAAAATTAAATTTTAATTGCAAAATTTAAAATAGAATTGCTCAATTTAAATAATGGTATTAAACAATAAATTAAATCACATAATTTGAAATTGAAATTGCCCAACTTGAATAATTGTGTTTTCAAAAATTATCTGTTACATAATTTGAAATAGAATTTAACTTGAAATGTTATTAAAACACAGACTTTCAATTACTTAAACTAAATCTACTCTGAAATTGAATTCAGTCCTACATTCAGTGTTCAAAATTAAAATTCACCTCTTAAAGATTATGATTCGGTTCTTGACATTCAGCTTCTATTTTCTATCATATGCCACACAGTCAAGTCACACAGGAAGTGCAGTCTTGTGTAGAACCACAGAATTCCTTTTCAGGCAATAAACATCTATTTTTATACAGATATATATAGAGAGTGAATTATTTAAGTTGATCAATTCTTTTATTCAAATATATCTGACAATAAAAATCTGCTTGATTAGGATTACATCCCATCATTATCTTCTTTTTAAAAGAGAAAGATGATATTTGATGTGGGTTATTGTAGTTAGGCAGCCAACTCTTAATATCTACTTTTTTCACCAATGAATCTCTAACCCTATGTGTTTTTTAACTGACAATTGTTGCTTGCTTCAGTTGAAATGAAGATGAAGAGAGCTAATCAAAATTGTAAAGTTTTGACTTAGAACCAACACCATAAGCCAAAAGAGGCTAAAATGTGTAAAAGAGCAGTTTGACACTACAAGCAACATCTTTTAGATATTGCTATTAAATTATTGATTACAGCAGATTTAATTGCACATTTATTGAGTAACATATGACATGTAAGCAAGATAAAGTAGTAAAGGTTTTAAAAGTAGATTTTATCCCAGGGCTAGTAAGAGTGTCAAAATCAAGGATTAATGCACAAAATATGTGAAGGTCTCTATGTGTTTTTAGTGGTAGAAACAGTAGAAGAATTTTGCATTTACTTAAATTACTCTTTTGTTTGAAAAAAAAGGTTAACAGTTTGATTTTTGATCAGTGATTATATTACAGAGAAAATTTACAAAGGTTCCAAATTTTTTTGTCCCACTGTTCTAGTTGAAACCGGTTGCTATTCCTGTAAGGTGGGGAAAAACAGAGCAGTCACTCAACTTCACAAACACGACAAAATGCTTTAGAGTTTTAAAGTCAGACATTTTTAAAAGATTTGTAACAATAAAAACACATCAACATTGCCCAAAGAGCTAGCGGGACATCTGTGCCGGGAGCATGATGAATACCTGTTGATTGATCAATCGCCACTGTTTGGTCTGTAACAGAAGCTCTCAAGACTGAACAGAAGATAGAGATCACTGTGTTGCTTGTATCAAAGGCCGCTACTGTGTTTAACAGCAGCCATTTAGGCAAGCAGATGGGTGTGACCCCTCACAGAAATGAACATGAATAAACAATGTCAGTTATTCTCATTATCACATTTTTGACAGGCAATGTATTAAACAAGAGGCAGTGAAATGCAATCACATGTCAATGGTCAAAATTTTTTTATATTATATATATATATATATATATATATATATATATATATATATATATATATATATATATATATTTATTTATTTATTTATTTATTTATTAAGTAAAACTATGCATATACATAAAGTTAGATGCGGTGCTGGGAGTGTGTTCTCTACATTACGATGTAATCTGAACAAAGCCCTATTTTTGTTCTCTGTTAAATTCTTAAGGAAGACTTTATCTAACTAATCTTCTAAATGGAGATGGGATGCCTAAAGTAAGCTTACAGAAACATCAGTGGGTCACACAGGGTAGTTAGGTATTTCAGGTTATATAACAACAAACTAAACGTTTCCGATACAGGAGTTTTTAAAGACGAACAACTCAAAAGTGCAACATCAGGACACAATGAAAACAAACAGGAACCACAGCACTGACAACTTAACTTAAAAACAAACCTCCGAAAACACACAAAAGACAGCTCAAACCTAAAAGTTTAAATTAATTTAACATACAAACAGCAAGACACCAAATCCAGCACTCCAGTACTGTACTTCAGTCAGAAGACCCAAGCTGCAACCTTTGTTTTTGTATACTTGAGTAAAATAAAGTGCCAATGGCAGCTGCTCATGTATCTACTGTATACAAACTGTATGTCTGGCAGCCCAAGTGCATAAATGATTTGGTCCGAGCCTCTAAGCCCAAATTTTCAACAAACTAATTGATTTCCCCAATCATTTGTGCCAAACTATTCAAGTGCTTAAAATGCTAAATTAAGACACTCAGTTAAATGTCGGTTCGTTTCAGTGAGGTTTGTCTTGAGGTATGAATCTTATCAAAAAGTCACACCAGATACTATCAGAGATTTTGGTTTCGGGTGTGAAAGTTTGTCATCAAATACTTCACAGCTATTACTTAATATGCAAATGAATAATTAGATTACGTGCTATTTGCATACAAACGCCATGGAGTGTATTAGCTCCACAGCTTTGGCAAACTTTTGAAGAATTTACTTCCGAACTTTGAAAAATACTCGACTGCTACTCTGTTAGCTTGATGATATGAAAAGTGAGTAGAGTCCTTTTAAGACAGTTTCTTAAAAAAATAGCTTGATAAGGACAAAATCCTTTTTCTATTATTATTGTTATCGCATAAATTCAAATAGCACCCCCTCTCCCTCCCTGCCCTGGTCTTACTGCTCTTTGGCGATACAGTAGAACCGTATTTCAGTGTGTGCCTCATCTTTGGAGAAGTAAAGATTCGACCTTCATGATTTTGTCTTAGTAGCTAAAAAGTACCTTCATAAAAATGTATGAGCCAGCGAATGCAATACCTAATTTTCAGTTTCAAAACTGGGAAGACTGGAGCCCTAAATGCTGCTGCTACAGATACACCAGTCTCCAATGTTGCACTTATGATGACAGAAGGACCATGGATTATAACAATGAGACCATCGCCTTAGCAGCGTTGTAGCAGTGCAGTCTGGACGACGAAGGCTGTGCAAAATGGCATTCTGAGGTCTCCCTTCCTCCAAACACCTTCCAACAAGGGGACGAGGGACTCCTAATGATGGGACTGTGAGGAAGATGATGACGAGGAAGAGGGCTGGGTAGGCAGCAGGCTGTGTGTGCGTGAAGGTCGCTGGGGTCGCGGCTGCTGGGTGGCAGATCCCGAATCAGAAGAATCCAAACCTGGGCTGCCTTCATTAACCTCTGTGTCCAGCTGGGCCGGACACTCGAAGTGAACGCAGTGGAACACCTGCAGAGATCACAATCAAGCACCGACATGAGAAATCACCACCGCACACACCACTGTTTAATTCTGCCAGCGGTTTGAAGGTCAATCTATTTTAATAGCTACTTATGATGCAGCAAGTTAAGATGCTAATATTTGTTTATTCATCAGTCTGGATACCAAAACACGTCTCCTACCCACAGTGACTTCTGAAAAGTCCCTGACACTGTGGCTGAGCTCACTGAATGTTGAATCTAATGTTGAAAAAAAAAAAAAAGACCTGCCAACACATTTGAATACTAATTTCGTTCAAACTAAACATCCTCTAACATTAAAAAAACATAAAGAAGGAAGAACTCTGATGATCACAGTAAACTATGTTATCACCTCATTAGCAGTGTTGTGAGTCCCAACAATACGGATGAAGGAAGCAGGCTGCTTATCAAACTTCAATGTCTGCCATGATCTGTAAGAGAGGACAGGAAACATTTTTAACAAAAACATAAAACAATTGCATTTCAGTTTACATGTCTCTGTTGGCAACAATTATTCTATGATTGGCCCCAACTGTTGCACAAAGACTTGAAAAGAAAGATTTTAAATGTTCGGTCTAAAAGCATCTGTGTGTTCAAGTTTAATATTTAGTCTTCCAGTGTAACAGCTTATTAAAGTTAGCACACATCTGCTAAAAATTAAGACTTAGTCAACAGTGCCTTGATTTTCTATTGATCTTTTTACGGCTGTATCATCAAGGAAATCACTTTCAGACGAGGCTGCACCGTGTTGCCTTAGAGAGGAACTTGTGGTTAAAGGTGACTTTGTAATCAGACAGGCTTTTGAAAAGTGATTGTGTACACAGAAATCAACAAGTTCTTTTGCTGGTTTAAAGTCCATGTTATGCAGCTTGGTTGTCACCTTTCCTTCAGTGTGTTATAACTTGCTTGCCCAGGCCAAAGGGAGCTCTTCTCCCCCACAGAAAACACTGCTCCTTACCGTCTTAAACGCCTTGTGTAAAGTCCAGGCTTTTCTTGTGTTACATATCTACAAACTCATGAAAGACATTTGCATAACAGTGATCTAGCACCTAGTTTGACATGCCCTCAAACAAATAATGAGCAGGTTCCTCCCAGTAGGCCATTAAGAGATGCCTCTGCCGAGAGCCCATCCCTGCAAACCAGGGGTCGGCAACCCGCGGCTCTCTGTTGTGGCTCCCTGTGGCTTTGGAAAATAAATGATGAGTATTTAATGCAAATTTATTTTAATTCATTAGTTTTTAAACTGTAATTCTAAATTTGAAGTGCGTGAAATGTGCGTTGAGGTTCAGAAGCAAAAATCACATCAACCAAGTAAGTTAAATATTAGTGGTGGGATGCAATTTTTAAAAATAATCTAATTAATTACATGCTTTGTGATTAATTAATTGCAATCGATCACATTTTTGTCCAAACAGGAAACATTTTTGACATAATATTTGACACAATAAGCAAAGTTTTTCCAGTTCAAATAAATTTTGGTTGATGACTGAATCACTGAATAGACATACATGTGAACTTAAACAACAAAAATGGTTGTTTCATTTATATTTATCTGCATTTTTCATCTATCTGCTACATTCATAGATTATTGCAAACTCAAAGTACAATTATAGTGATTATATGCAACATTTTAAGACTTTTTGTAAACTCAAGCACTTTCAATGTCTTCTAAAGTAGTCTATTATGGGATGGCTACACCATTTGCTGGTACCAGGACTGTCGTAGCTAACGTTAGCCCTGGTGCTAACAGCAACATGTTTTACATTGAGGTGATACCGTCGGCTTGAAGTGCTGCAGTGATCAGAAAACTCTTTGTTGCACAATTTGCACACAACCACGTTTTTATCCAAGCTGCCATCGGGAAGATTTTTAGAAGAAAATTTTCCACCCAACAAGCTCAATGCAGTCTTGTCTTCCATCACTGTTCACCAAACTTTCTTGTGTGCTGACATCACTCAGTGCATCCTGTGCATCTTCTTTGTGGATGGCAAACAGACTTTAGGTTCATTACCGCCACCTCCTGGGCTGGAGTGTGCATCAGTGTTACGGCTGTGCCAGAAATTAGCTTAATTAACTGAGAAAGGTGTGATTAAATGTGCTATCTTTTTTAACACATTATTTTTTCTGTAATTAATCAACCAAAATTAAGGCATTAAAGTCCCACTCCAATAAATACTTTAATTGCCTATTATTTTGCATATATTCATAAGGCTAGGGTTAATGTAATCTCATTTTCTCTGTAGCAGTGATTTCATAAATGCAACACTATAGCTTTTAATACATAGTATAAAGATTAAAAAACAACATATGCAGTATTATCTTCATTTTAAATGTCAAAAGGGTTTTGTGGCTCCCGGTGTTTTCTTTTCTGTGAGAAACGGGTCAAAATGACTCTTTGAGTGTTTAAGGCTGCTGACCTCTGCTATAGACAGATCGGACATTACGATGTGTAACCTACATTGCCGTACTTTCATCAGGCCAGCTACGCAATGAGAGCAGACTGGATTTTTTGTGAGGGGGGACCATTACATCCTTGTTCTGTCATTGACTAAACCCCTAGCAATTCTTCTCTGTGTAACAAATTTACACATTTTAAGTCTTTCCCAGAAAAGTGCCCCTTTATGCCTTTAAGAGTAACTCTAGCAGATCTATGAAGTCTCCGCCTTTCTTTGTCCACTCACGTCAGCTTGAGCACACCAGCTCACCTGCAACTCTGCTCACACACTGTGAAACTCCTCATTAATTCAGCCATAAATGTTCAAACTGAGTTCTGAGGCAGAATACTGGAACACACAGCCCCATCCTGCAAGTGAACAGGACTGTTTTTTTTTTTAGGTTTGTTACGTGTGAAACCTCAGAAGTCTGAATTAATGTTTTTGAGGGAAAATACGCAGCCACTGTGTTGACTGCTTATTTCACTAATGATGTGTCTTGTAGTACATAAAAAGACAGGAGGAGACGAGCTAAAATGGAGCGTTTTAGACAGAGGTTGACAAGAGGTGCTGCAGCGATGTACAGTATGAGAAAGCCAATGTGTTTAATAAACTTTAAAGCATAGAAACATATTCTAGTAGACTCCAAAAATATAATTATGAATCTGTAAATGTGCATAATATAGGCTCTTTAAAGTTTATGGTTTAGTTAAGTAATTTTAACCATAACAAGTAAGAAAATAAATAAAAACAATGTCAGAATCATGAATAAAGTTTGCACCGAGCAGGAGACTACAATGATGAAATGACTTAAATATATAAAATAAATAAATAAAGTCTGATTATGTATTGAATGTGTATGAATAGCAGGAAAGAACTATGTTTGGTTTAAAAAGGGTCCACGTAGAAGAATCGGGTGCCTTACCGACATGCCACCCTGGTGCGGTCCACCACCTTTGTCCACTGCTGCTGGTTGGTGGAGACTTCAATGTAGTAACTGTAGGATCGCTCATCACAGTCCCACAGCAGCAGCCTGAACGGACAGAAGAAACAGAGAATAATAAACACTATCGTTTTGTACTTCACCATCCTAATGTGTTAACCATCACTGTGAGGTGTTGATGCGACTTCACACTGCATTTTAAAATGATTTCAGTTATGAATATATCATGTTTTTAGGTTTTAGTTTTTAGGGACATTCATAACTAAAATATAAATAAAGCTAATTTATGCATTATTGCTAAACGCAGCCATATCCAAACTCCTAAGCACACACAAAGGTTTACCACTGTGGTGAAAATTACTCCAATGTAATGTGGGACAAAGAAAAAATGTTTAGTTTAATTTACTACCTGTACAGCAACAATTACTTCAGCAGCTGCTGAGATTTCTGGCTGCTCTTTTGAAAAATACTCAATGCTGACAATAAGGCCGTATCTACAATTCTACGATTTCATTTAGCAGATGCTTTTACCCAAAGCGATGTACATCTGAGAGTAGATACAACACAAGCAAGGATCTAGTCAGGAGAAAACAACCTTGATAAGTGCCATAAAACAAGTTTATCTACCTTAATGACCCGATGGAGTAGGGCTGAGCGAGCTGAATGACGATGGCTCCAGAGCCTAGTTGATGGCAAGTGTATCCAGAGTCCCAGTCGTAGTTGCGGGTGTCACCATTGAGCAAGGCATTTCTGCTACGGCTCACTCCCTCGATGACACTGGCACACGAGGAAATAGTCGCCACATTCTCACTAGGCACTGCAGACATTAAAGGCAGGGTTACAGACTTATTTTACTATGATTTTCACATATTTGAGGTTGATTGCAAATATGAGGCTTAAAACACAAACCTTACAGTTTAAAACATTTGAAATTTTTTTTTTGCCCCAGTTTTCTGCCACTTACCAACAAGTCCGTTCTCCAGGGTAAACGATCGATTGGTGAACATACACTCGAAAGCCACGAGGTGGAAAACCTTGTTGACTGTGTTGTGTGTTCCCACAATGCGAACATACCTGAGACACAAAGAAAAAACATCGGCTCTGAGTCAGTAAGAAAAACAAACAACTATAATTCAATTTTTTGACAAGAAAAAACTGAAGAACAACATGAAGGCGCAGTGGTGATAGTGCTTAGTCTCTTTGTTAGACGCTTTATGACTGTAAAAATAATGATGAATTTCATTCAAATTATTGTTGCCTTCATATACAGTACAAATCTTTAAATTAAAGGCGGAAAGAAACAGATACTTTTCTTGTTACCCTTTAGGACCCAATCTATTCCTTTAAAGTTTTTACATTTCCTTTATGTTTCAAACATTCCTTGTCTGATGTATATTACTTTTTAACTTTATGTTGGTGACCACAGTTTCTGCAGCAGAGGAATTTTTGTCAGACCCCAAAGACGTTTCAGTCAGCACCAAAGGAAAATTACCATTGAGAAAACAATAAGAATTGAAAGTAAAAACAGTCATTCTGTTTTGATTTATGTAGCTCTGTTAATTGGAGTTTAATCACCTCAACCATAATAGGCATATTTGTTTATTCAGTGGTCAGAAATAACAGAAGATTGCATAGATTCCCATAAAATGAGGTAAGACAGACACATTGCCTTTACGTCACGCTGACCATTAATGCTTCCTTTCATGCATACTAATCTCCCTTAAGGCCCATTCTGAGCCAGAAAAAAACATGACTTCTCTACAATGTGCATTCAAATATGAACAAAATTTACCATTTTACTTTTGAAGAATGATTAAATCATTACAGCATTTGATCAGAGACTTCTTGATAAAATAAATGACATCAAGTACATAAAACATGCTCCTTTAACACAAAGCAGAATAAATATAAGTATGTGTTTTACAAATACCAAATGAACAAAAATCCCTCGTGTAGTTTTGCAGGGTGTCACCAGTGTTTGTCATTAAAAACAAGGGTTTTCTGAATGTTACACATGGAAATTTTAACGCAAATTACTGCTTTTTGCCTTGCAAAAAAATGACAGAAATGGAATCTAATTTCTTTTGACTCATTCTAGAAAGAAGATAGAATGGCCACAAATTCACTACCCATAAGTACATGTATTCCCTATTTAAGAGATGTGATATTCTTGTGAAGATATATAACATGCTACAAAGTCACGTGTTTCACAACACCTTGGACCAAGGAATAATTCATGTTGGCACATAGTGGAACAGGAAACCACGTGGTTTGGTTTAGCTTACCTGCAAACTCGTGGTGTGAAGTACAGATTCTGCCATGAGCGGCACAGGTACTTGGCGTGATCCACAACACGCACCCAGTCCAGCTCGTCCATAGATACCTCGATGTAGTAGGAGTAAGATCTGAAAGGATCAAGGATGACATTTTAAGGCAGTACACAGATTCAGTTCATAAAGTTCGTATCATGAAGCTCATTACAAATCAATTACTCATACGTTTCTTTAGACCTGTCAGACAAAGAATACTTGCAGTTAACAAATAAATCAATCGACAATCAGTTTGTATTGACAGTGATTTTTTTTTCCATCAATGGTTTTTAAAACACTCACATGAGTGCATTCCGTCAACTACTTTAAGAACAAATTGAACTGAAGAATATACTCCAAAATTCATTGAAGATAATATGAATTCCACATACAGCTAAAGTAATTCAACCCACATTATGCTGTTTTTAATCTGTTTTTGTTGCTAGCTTCAATAGGATGAGACATGTTTTTCATACCGGCTGTCTCTATCCCAGAGCAGCAGGCGGATGTGGTTAATGATGGACGCTTGGCCCAGTTTGACCTGGATCCCTGACCGGCCGTCCTCCTCGATGGGATGTCTGGAGAAGCCGTGGTCCAGGTCGTAGTTCTGGGTGTCTCCGTCCAGCAGCGCCGACTTCAGCTCTCCTTTTACCACCTGAGCTCCATATTTCATGGTGGCAATGTTCTCCTCTGGGACTGAAAACCAGGAAAGAGAGATTGATATATGAACAAAATGCTATATAATGCATTAAGCAAACACATATTTCGTTTTTTATTGGTTTAACATTATTCTTATTAGCAATAATGGCACAAATCGGACAAAGAGCACTAACTGAGCATTCCTCGGTAGTTCAGATCCATATTACGGCTCTCAGAGCGGGTTTTAATGGCGTCCAGCAGGTCATCTGGGCTCAGAAGGCCAGACGGTCGCACAACATTCAGCATCTCTGTCAGAGTCATGAGTGGCAGCCGCACTGCTGACATCACTTCATGAGTGTCAGCCCCGTCCTCATGCTGCCGGCACCAGCGGGACAAGGCCTGGAAGATCTCCTTCTCACTGGCAGCAAACGAGTCCCGTCTGACCACAGTCAGCAGAGCAGTCTGCAAACACAGGAACTTCAATCAATCATTTAGGAAAAAATAAATAATGGGTATTTTTTGGCCAGATAAAGGAGCAAAATTAAGTAATTGCTTATATGAAATTTGAAATAAGAGATTTGGCCTTTTCCTAGATGAGCTCTTAAAAGAAAAACTTGTACAAGATAGAGTCCAATCTGTAAAAGCAGATTAACAAAGCAGACAAAAATCTCTTTTGGGTTTCTGCAGGGTTACCTAAATAAAACTCTGACTTTTTTAAACTCAGTTTACTGCAATTTAATACCTAATCAACTGATGGAAAACTAGTGAATGATAACACCTAAAATCCTTTATTGAATTTAATGACACATAATATAATCACATTTTTTTTCAGTGCTTCCAGCTGTATGTGACGATAATTTCAAGCAATAAACTTAATCAGTTAAAATGATTTCAGCCATACAAGCGGTAAGAAATATTGGTTGGATTAACCACTTTAAAATGATTAATTCATTTAAGATTAATGGAGTATTTGCTAAAACATTGTGAAGTGTTTTTGAGGTTGTAGACCGCTGAGAAGCAGACTCTTTTTTTTAAAGAAATCACTTATCTACCACTAGAGGTCACTGTATCTACAGTTTAGGTCAAACCAATTGTATTGCATTACAGAGCATCGAGGAATAAAGGCTACCTGAACAAAAAAAATTACCTAAATGCAGAGCTGATTACAACAATTCCATCCTCCTGTCACGTCTTACCTTGGAGAGCGTGAGGAAACCATCTGAGTTCAACACTTCAGGTGCATGTCTGTCCATGTAGGCACAGCAGGCTGCACTGAGCGCACTCAGAGAGTAGAGACTGGCCACATCAAAGACCAGGCAGACGTTGTTGGTGTGCAGGATGGTGCGGAGGAACTCAGAGGTGGAGTCCTCCAGAGGCTGGAGGCCGTAGCGGTGAGCCAAGCCCAGGAAGTCCAGCAGCACTTCTTCCCGGGCAGAACTGAGGCTGGCCCGGCCCGTGTACAGGTAGTTTAGCAGCATCGAGAAGGCTTCAGCTCGTGTCTCCTCCAAACACACCTCCGCCTGTGGCTGAGACTCTTTCATTCCTCCGTATAGCAAGGCCCTAATGGAACAAGATTAAGCAAAAAGCTTCAGCATTTATAGTTTCTTTAGTTTTATAATCAATTTTCTACACAGAGATGTCTTTAAGTCCTGATTTTTAAAATGTACCGAGCTGACAGCAGTCTTACAGACGTAGAAAATATTATTTTGAAAAGCATGGTGACGAGCAATACTGGCAAGATTAAAACTGCATCCAACACATAATGTATGCCAATACAAAGGCAGTCAATGTGCTTGCTGAATGCAATGCTAAAACCAAATGTGTGTAAAATGGGTGCACTTAAAAGTCACAAGAAACATTAGTGAAAAATATAGAAACAGCAGTCAGAATGAAGACACAACAAGGATTACAAAAATACACAACTTTAAAGAAACTGTGTCTTCATGTGTAGCATCTACAGTTTAATAATGGGAAATGAACAATTTTGTCAGACCAAAACCTAGAGATATTCCGGTTGCTGTCACATGAGGTGAAGAAAATTAGATCACACTTGTGAAGCTGAGACTGCAAAATTCCTGCTATTTGTTGTTAAAAATGACACAACAATTAACTGATCGCTTAAAACGATACAATCATACAATATTAAAATCAAACAACGAAGCAAGTGGTTGTTTCAGCTCTACTCCGTTTATCTCTTTGTGGATTTCAGTAATCATGAGTAGGAGCTTTCCAATGGATCTGTGGCATAGACAAAGGGAACATCAACCATGAGCTCTCAGACATTTGAAATTACCTGAAGTAGTGACAGCGAGCTGCCAGGATGACCCGGTGAGCCGGGAAGCGCTTCCCCTCCACGATGAAGGTGACATCGCTGTACTCTTCGCCGAGCACCAGGGCTCCGAGCTGCTCCGACAGCAGGTGGATGTGGTCGATCTCCGACACGGACGCCAGTGGACGCAGAGGGTGACTGTTGCTCATGGTCGACGGCTGCCAGAGTCACATCTGACAGGAGGAGCAGACACGTCAAACCGAAAGTGAATCAGACTGGAGCGAAAATCAGACGCACGGAGTTAGCTGACGCCACCTAGCATCAGCTAATGCTAATTGCTAACCGGAATGCCATGAAATAGAGCGGCATTATAGTTGGTAACTTTGAATAAATTAATCTAGACTGATGTTCCATAATGCATGTTTCACGGTGCTAGTCGTGCATGGTAAAAACAGCTTAATTAGCAGGCCGAAATACACTCCGCTGAAATTGCGCTGTCGAAAACCAGCTAGCTTAGCGATGTTGTTTACAGCCGCTGGTGTGGCGGACATTTGACACCTGAACAAACGTTAGCTTCTCTTCTTTCCTCTCCTCTCATTCTGCGTCTGAAACTTACCGAGCAGCTACCATTCACTCCCGTGTTTCGGTAAAGATGACTGTAAAAATATAGTCCTGGTTATTCTTCCAATGTGCAGGAAAATTCAGCAGCAAATTCACAATTCTTCCAGCATCACACCAGAAGAACCGATTCTGGGTCAACAGACAGGAAATGCCGGTTCGAATAACAGCTTTTCAAAATAAGGGTTCCCAAGAAAGCTATGCAAATAATTTAATGGGACAACTTTTATTTTGACTTTTTTTTCCACCGGTCACACAGCTGTGGTAAACTTGATATGACTTTAATAATTGCATCAATTACAAGTAATGCACACACACACATACACACACACATATAGAGGTGAAGTTGCCACCTCACAAGTAACTTTGATAAATATAGACTTGCTACTTATATTTAAGATTAACTAATAATTTTAACCCGTTTCTAAAACTCTGATTTTCTCTGACTTTAGCTCCAACATGAATTTCAGATAACCACACAAAGAGCAAATAAAACACAGAGCATTGTTATCCAGTAAATTAAACTAGGAATATAAATACTACATAAAGTGAGCTCTGTTGCAGCTGGCTAATTATAATGCATCACTTAAAATCTCTTTAACACAACATAGAAAACTATAACATTGATAAAGGTAATTTTTCCAACAAGCTGGTAACTTTTACTGTTACATTTAAATGTATTTTGCTTATATAATAAAAACAGACCTAAATACTTCTTTAACACAAAACTGCAAAGTTTAAAATGACTGGTAGACATATCAGCTCTCCTGGCTCTCAGAGCTTACCACGAGTGCAGGGCAGTAATAAAAAAGACAACAGTCTTGGTGTAGTCATTGATTAAGATCTAAACATCAAAGCTGTAACTAAATTAAATAAGATTTAGAAAATCCCATTCATGCTTTCATTATCTGTAGAATGGACTACCATAATGCACTTCTTAATGGCCTCCAAAATAAGACCTTTAGGCATTTGAAACCTTTGGAAATGCTGCTGCTAGAATACCGACAAACACCAACAAAGGAGAACACACTACTTCAATACCCAGGTCACTTCACTTGCTTCCAGTTAAATATAGAGCTGAACTTAAGGCAATACCTTTTGTCCACTAGTTTCTGTTTGATCTGGGCCTGAAATATATTGAAGAATTGTTTGCTAAGGCCCAGAAGCTCTCACGGATCTGCAGGGACTGGTGAGTTCAGATCAGACATGATGAAGTGGTAATAAGTGTGTAGTCATTTTTCTGCCTGCTGCTGCTGCAACCAGTTCCCCTTAGAACTCAGATCTGCCCAAAATGTTGCAATTTTTAGACATAAACTAAAAACAGTTCTTTTTCCTTGGCTTTTAAGTAATCATTTCTATTCTATAAAGTCTCTCTATTTTGTAAACTTCATTATTAAATAACATAGGCCCATGATGAGGTTCCATCTAAATAAAATTACTGATTTGGTTGCTCTTGGTGTGTAAACTGACATTTCACCTACAGGTGGCATCACAGCAACATAATACATGAGCCTAACAATGTTCACATTTGATCCTTGTGCAAAGGCCATTTTTAAGGGACAAATGTAAGTATTTCCAAAAAATCACATCTGCCATTAGCCACCACATGAAATAATGACATTTTAATCCATCTGAATTTAACCATCTGCGTTTCTGTCTGTCTTTCCTCTTTTGTCCTCAAACGTCTCTAAACTAGTAGGTTCTTAAAGAGAATCAGCCACTTCCTCAAATTAATTATCGGTGGCTATTTCTCACATTCTTAGATGCATGACATCCTTCTTACAAACGTTTTCACAATGATTCATTTCAGAAATGACCAAAGTACTGCATATCAGATAATGATAGGTTATCAAACTTAGGTTATAGGCTATCAAACTAATCTTCATGTAGATAAATTATTACATTTGCAGAAGAATACAGTCAATATATATTTTGAAAATAAACTATATGCTAAACCTTGAAAAATAAACCCAAAATAAACCCAACATTCACACAGTTCATGAAGCATTTTAAGCAACCTTCAGTAAAAATGTTGTGGTTTGACTTCTGCTTTTTAAACTGTGCCACTGTAGTTATGACCCAACACTTTAGATTAGAAGCTCTGAACAGAAGCGGTGATCTAAGGACCTGAGTTGGGATTGTAGATGGTGGCATAGAGGCTGCTGGGATCAGGTGAGGAAGCCTTCACTGTGGAGTAGGTTACTGTGTCATCGTCATCTTTTTTACTCCGAATCTGGAAGCAAACAGCACAACAGGATGTGATCTGATGTAACCAATGACGCCCTAATGAGACAGTTTTTATTCACACACTGATGTCAGAAGAATAACCAATCAGACGGCTCACCTTGGCTTTACTGTTGGCTTTCTTGGTGTAGCTGATGGAGGCGTAGGAAACACCATCCTCAGGATCAGCCTACACAGAGACGACAACACAATGACTCATCAGTAACATGTGGATCCATACTGACTCAATACTTCTGCTCAAGACGTCACCTCATATCTATTTCTGCTCTGACCTCTTGACTCTATTTTTTCACCCAGGTTCTTTTTGAGTGCGATCCAGGCAGCTGCACCACTGAAGTTTTATTTTTATCATTTGTAGGCTGGCATTCCACAATGTATTATACATACAATTAGATTTTGGAGAAAAAATACAACTGTGGCTTATAACTTTGGGCTGGGTGTGTTCTGTTATCTCACCATGTCCTGACTGATTTCAGGTGCAGACTGAGCCACTGCAGGATCTGAAGTCAGGGCCTGAATGAATATAGTCAAATTACATTTGGTCAAAAAGTGTGATCTTATAGATGAGTGTCTTTACTGCTTCAATCCTGTGGATACATTCAGATAGAAAAATGCAACCCCAGCACAACAGTCCCACCATAAACACCGCCTGTATGTAGCTTCCAACACTGTTTGTGCTGACAGTGATAGATAGATGGATAGATACATAGATAGATAGATGGATAGATAGATATCTAGATAGATAGATAGACTTTCATCACTAGTATTTTCTCATGTTTGCTACTGCAAACAGTTTTCATGTAGCACAGACAGCACTTTTTTTTTATCTTATTGTGTTTTTTCTCAGCTATGAAACCAAACTTTCTAGTCAAGAACAGATTTTTTAAAAACTCACAACATTGCCATTTCTTTGTGTGTTTTTCCCTGCAAAGACAAAAACAAAAGACAGTAATAATCAGGCTCAGTGACTTAAATTTCTTCACATAAAAACACAGTTCTATTAAAAGCTATCATTTATAAATAAAAGAATTGTTCTCACCTTTAGTTCTCCTCGATCTGGTGACTTTCACAGCAATTATCAAAAGTGCTACTGCAACTACAGGCACAACAATGTACAGCCACCAGAGATCTGG
Organism: Amphiprion ocellaris; assembly: GCF_022539595.1. Taxonomy (NCBI): domain Eukaryota; kingdom Metazoa; phylum Chordata; class Actinopteri; family Pomacentridae; genus Amphiprion; species Amphiprion ocellaris. The sequence continues at coordinate 12,574,582 of NC_072777.1, forward strand.
AATGTGATAATGTTGATATTTTAAGCATTTTGGTAATCCGGTTTAAAATCAAGAAAATGACTTTCAAAAATAGTTAATACTTTAAATCAAATCAGACAGTTATACTGCAGTAAGCACATCAAGACAAAACAAATAAATAAACACATAACTGAAGTTCCACTTATCACTCCCTTAGCTAATTAGGCTGCAAAGCTTGACATTGCACTATCAAGTGGATCCATAGCCTAGTCAGAATCTTACAGAAGAAGAAAGAGAGAGATAGCAGAAAATAATGCATAAAGAAGACAATAATTTTCCTACTTGGTGTATCACTGAATGAAGATCCTGTTGTGGTTGTATCACCTTTTGTGTTATTTGCAGTTGTTGTTGTTGTTGTTTTTGTGTCCTCACCTGAACAAGAAGAAACTACTCAGCAACCTGTTCAGTCAGAAACTGTCTGTATGTGATGAAATGTTAAAGCTTCAGATCATAAAATTAATATTTTAGCTAATTATTCACATCAATAACTTGAAGTGATTTAAAACAGCTGATTATAATCTCACTTTCTCACCTGATGGACGAAGACTGAAGGTCAGTGGCTCTTTTTTAGTCTCTGTAGATACACTACATTTAAACCAGTCATGATATGGTATTGATGATCCCCAAAAATTATTCACAAAGCTCACAGTAACAGAGCAGGAAGACTGTGATGTCTTTATGTTTGGGTTGTCATTATCCACAGCTTGACCCTTAAAAAGCCACTTCACTGTGTGTCTGCATTGTCTGTTTGTCGTCACAGAGCAGTTTAGAGTCACCAGATCAGTGTCTTTATGTTCAGTCACTGGTGAAGATGGATTGCAAGAGAAAGACAAAGTAAATCAGTTTGACTTCATGACTGTAATCAGAATTGTTGTATTGTGTCAGCATGTTGTTCTAAGTAGAAACTTTGAGATGAAAATATTGTAAATACTCACCAGTAACAACAGACAGATCAACCCAAGCATCTTGAAATTCTTTCTCTGATATATATTGTCTGCAGGAGTAATGACCAGCATCCTCAACTGTAACTTTCTTTATAACCAGAGAACAATTTGCTGTAACATTCAGTCTGTCTTTGTTGGTCTTATTCTTAATTTGTCCAAGAGTAACCAGCTCTACTGCTAATGGTATTTTTGAATTACTGAAGACCCAGGTGGTTTTGTCACAGTTATGATGATCATCCATTACATTCTCACAAGACAAAGTGGCTTTATCTCCATCTCTGACAGTGGAGAAGAGGTCAAGCTGTCTGGTCAGAGCTCCTGAGGATATGACAGAGAAACATGAATGTTACTGTTAATGTCAGATGGAGGAGAATTTATGATACGTAAGAAATCAAAGGTAAGTTTTAATATGTTTCTGCCTCCTCACTGAATTTCAAGAGTTCAATAAACTCATAGTTTACCTTGTAGAAACATAGTTTCTTCTACATAGAGATTATGCAATAAAATAGCATTACAAGGAGGAGTTTATTACATATTTCTTTAATAATGATGTTATATGAGTCCTTACCGCTGAACTGAAGCACCAGCATCAATAGAAGAAACATTTTATTCCATCTGGTTTCCACCATCGTTCCTCTCCGTCTCTCTTTTCTCTCCACTTCTCATGAAAATCTCTGAAGTGGAGCTTCTTAGGCTCGTGTTTGCTTCCTGTAATTACTAAGTTGTTACTTCCTCATTATGACTGTCATCTTTCTTTCTCTTGTGTCAGTTGTTACTCTTATGCAGCCACATCTTGCAGCTCTTGTGTTCCTCCTTCACTGTCGACTTGAGTTGATATTAAGTTCACACTGACCTCATTTATCTGGATCTAACACCAGTGAAAATATAACTGTTTGAGCATCTCCTGTTTCGTGGAAAATGTTTAATTTTAATCTCAAATATGGATCACTCAACATTTCTGCTATTTGTACTTACGTTGCTTTTATCACCTGAGAAACTTGAGTATGTGTTTACACCAAACACACTACTACTATTCCACTAATAGATTTTTAGTGAGGCATAGACATGGACTCTTGAATGATTGAAAAAATTTCATGAAAAAGAATAAAAATATCGAATCACACAAAATAAAAGTAAGGCCCTAAAAGTGCAGTCAGAGTAAACAGTAATGTAAAAACAGCCCAGATATAATACATAACTACACATACAATTGGTTAGTTTCATAGCACAACTAAAGATGGAATACAATCACATTATTATTTAAAAATACCAATAAAAAGACAACAGACCCAAAATTGTCCTTTGCTCCAGTCACTAAAGCCAAATATTGTGTGACCAGGTTGTCATTCTGATGGAGGCAGGTGGTGATTGTAGGCAGGTTAATGTGACAGTAATATAATAAAACTATAGCATTATCTGGGACAATGATAATAACCACAGTAATGAAGATGCACACAGAAAAACCAATCCACAAACATTTTATTTGAAAACCATAGTAGAACTTAACGTGACATCAGTAAGGTCAGTAGTGTAGGTCAGTGGAACGATGTTCAGAAATACAAGCTGACCATCAGCCAAAGAAATCAAATGTGTGTCTCAGGGAGGAGAGCAGCAGCAACAACTGAGCTCCTAGAAAATGTTAAAGAATGAGTGCTGGTCCAGATGCTGCCAGGTCCCCTCCTTCAGCTCCTGCAAAGAAAGCTGCCACACCAAGCTCATATCAAACTGTAAGTCATATATATATATATATATATATATATATATAATATCCTCCATAGGCACCACCATACTCCTCCTAGCCTGCTCCATCACTGCAGTTACTCCTCTCTTCAGCTCTACTGACCATTTATTGTTTGTTTCATATAAAACGCACAACTAGTGAATCAGAGCATGAATCTGCTGTCTGTGCTGTGAGTCAGCACAGACAGCAGATTTAAAACCCTTGTATACTGCAAAAAAGAGCAGATTTACTGTAGCCCACCTGTAGGCTTAATCAACATTGTGTGAACTCATTTGTATGGAATGTAACAAATGTTAATTTGTATTGAAAAATCCTGCTCTACAGCTTTTTAAACTGCCCAGACACATGAGAATAGTTTGTGTTCTCTCTGACGTGACATTCCTGACCTTCATTTCTTGATCAATATTAAAGATCACAGCAGACTGACAAAGACCCCGTAAACCGAAATGAGTTTGTGTGACATACAACTGATGGTGAGACAGCAACTTAATACACAGAAAAGACACTATTTTACCATTTACAGACAACTTGATGGTGTGACAAGAAAAACACGTGAAGACTCAACAAATGCACATCGTGTCCCACAGTGGATCTGACATCTTTAAAAGAAGGAATGGACAATGTGTGAGGCTAATGGCAGATGTGATTTTTTGGAAATACTTACATTTGTCCCTTAAAAATGGCCTTTGCACAAGGATCAAATGTGAACATTGTTAGGCTCATGTATTATGTGGCTGTGATGCCACCTGTAGGTGAAATGTCATAAAGTTTACACACCAAGAGCAACCAAATCAGTAATTTTATTTAGATGGCACCTCATCATGGACCTATGTTATTTAAAAGTGTTTTACAGGCAAACTAATGAAGTTTGCAAAATAGGGAGACTTCATAAAGATAAGTGCTTCAGTAAAGCAGCTTTTCTTGTGTTTGGATTCCATCAATCAATAAATAAATAAATGATTAAATTTAAAAACACACACAAGACTCATGCTGATAAAGTTTGACAAGTGAAGAGTCAAACTCATCAACCACCAGGAATTAACTTTTGATATATATAAGATGGTCTGAGGCCTGTTAGTTCCTGCTTGTGTTTGTGAGGTGTTTTTCTGAGAACTGAAGGGGAAGTGTTTTGGTGAGAATGACGTTACAACAGCAGCACTCTGGAGGTTTTAACCTCTAATGATGACCACAAAAACATAAAAAACACAAACAGTTCACACATTCAGAAACTCATTTACACAGAAGAGGATCAGTCATTGCTACATGGAGGGTGTGGGTAGTTTAGCGAGGCATGTGGAGGACAACCACAGTCAATATCCAAAAAGGAAAAAAATATCGCTTTAGGGGAAAAAAAGTTTCACAGATTGCATCCAACAGTTAGCTGTGCACTTCCCTGCTTCTCTATCAGTATACTAGGAGGGAAAAGGGCTTCCCTTTCTGGTTTAAACTGGCCAACCAGGACACATCTACTATCCAGTTTTAGAATAGAATAGAAGAATAGAATAATACTTTATTGATCCTTAACAGGAAATTACTTTGTTACAGCAGCTGACTAAAGTCATCAGTATGGCCATATAAATAGTATATAAGTTAGAAAAAAATTGTAAAAGTTAAAACATATGCACAGCATATAAATCATGAGTTAAAATATTAATGTGAATTAATGTGAATTGAAAAGCCTACTGATTGCAGCTGGTAGGAAGGACTTCCTGCTGCGCTCAGACCTGACCTGAGGGGGATGAGTCTTAGGCTGAAAGTACTCTGCTGAAACACCTCCAGACTGTGTAGTGGGTAAGAAGCATTTCTCATAATAGAGTTCAGTTTCCTGAGCTTTCACACCCCAGCCACCTGTTGGACTGATTCCAGCTCAACACCAGTAGTGGAGCTCATCTTCTTGATCAGCTTATTTAGCCGCTTTCCCTGGAGTGAGCACCCTCCCTTCAACACACAGCCGCAAAGAATAAAGCACCAGCCACCACAATCTGGTAAAATGTACATAGAAGAGGCCTGCTGATGTTAAAAGACCCTAACCTTCGCAGGAAGTAAAATCTGTTTTGTCCCTTCCTGTACACATGTGTCTGGACCAGTCCAGCTCGTCATCCAGCTGCACTCCCAGGTACAAAGCTAGAGACATCCTCCACCTCTGACATCTCATGTGATGAAGGTGTTTGAGAGACTCATCCTGGCCGAGCTCAGACCCCTGGTCGCCCCCGCCCTGGACCCTCTGCAGTTTGCCTATCAGGCCCACATTGGTGTGGATGATGCTGTCATCTACCTGCTGCAGCGTGCTCACTCACACCTGGATAGTGTTAAAGGCTCTGTGAGAATCATGTTTTTTTGATTTCTCTAGTGCCTTTAACACTATTCAGCCCTTTCTGATGAGTGACAAGCTGCTCAGGATGGGTGTCAGCTCCTCCACTGTCTCCTGGATTACTGACTACCTGTCTGGCAGACCCCAGCAGGTGCGGCTGGGTGACACCCTGTCTGATACTGTGGTCAGTAATGTAGGAGCTCCCCAGGGCACTGTCCTGTCTCCTTTCCTGTTCACCCTGTACACCTCTGATTTCCAGTACAGCTCCGGGTCCTGCCACCTGCAGAAGTTCTCTGATGACTCTGCGGTGGTGGGGTGTATCAGAGATGGACAGGAGTTGGAGTACAGGTCACTGATTGCAGACTTTGTGGAGTGGTCCCAGGCAAATCATCTGCTCCTGAATGTGGACAAGACCAGGGAGCTGGTCATTGACTTGAGGAGGAAGAGGACACCAGTGGAACCCATCACCATCCAGGGCTCAGAGGTGGAGATAGTGGACTGTTACAAGTACCTGGGAGTCCTCGTGAACAACAGACTGGACTGGAAGGACAACTGTAACGCTGTGTACAAGAAGGGCATGAGCAGACTCTACTTCCTGAGGAAGCTCAGGTCTTTTAATGTGTGCAGTAAACTGCTGGAGATCTTCTACCAGTCTGTGGTCTCCAGTGCCCTGTACTTCGCTGTGGTCTGCTGGGGCAGCAGCACCACTAAAAGGGACATTTGTCGGATTGACAAACTGATCTGTAAAGCTGGACAGGTGGTTGGCTGTCAGCTGGAGACATTTGTGACAGTGAGGGACAGGAGGACACTGGACAAACTGCTCTCCATCATGGACAATCCTGCTCACCCACTCCACCGGACTGTAGGGGGCAAAGGAGCTCCTTCTCTAACAGACTCTTACAGCTGTGCTGTCACAGTGAGCTACAGGAGCACATTCATACCATACTCTATACAGCTGTGCAATAACTCCCCACTCTGTGGTAGATAGATAACTCACTCATTTATATCTATACTCATGTGTAAACTGGCACTGCATTATAGCTACCTGTTCCATATTGTACATAGTGTAAATTCCTAATATTATTCCTAATTCTTCTATTTTGTAAATGTGTACATATTCCATATTTTTCTATATGGATAGTAACTACCGGTATTCTGTTTTTACTTTTTACTAATCAGTCTATTCTATTCTTTATTATATCCTATTATTGTATAATTCTATTGCTGTTCTCTGTTCTATTTAAGATTACTGTTCTGAGCTACTGTGACAACAAAATTTCCCTTGCGGATGAATAAAGTCTAAGTCAAAAGGTCTGTATGTGGTCAGGTAGGTAGCTCCTGTTTCCTAACACTCATAGTCACTCTGAACTTTATGTGTTCTGTGTGTAACTGAATGATGTCTGTGTTTTCTCTGGAGTTCGTCTCTTTATTTAGACACATTGTAGTACACATGAGAGCAAAGTGGTTCAACAGAGGGAAGGTTTATTTTCAGCAGAAGCAAAACATCCATAGAAAAAAATACTCAGAAAACACACAGTAGAGCTGAATGTTGTCACCAAAGAAAACAGACTCCAAGTTCCATATTTACATGCTGAGGTCAAAAATAAAGAACAAACAGGCTCTGAATGCTGGAAAGTTCTGGTAAAGTGCACAAACCCAGTCTGATGGTGGATCAGTCGTATATATACTGAGGGACTAATGAGGAAATACATACTGCTGAGGAGAGAGATTCAATAAATCAGCTGGTCTGAAATGAATAAATCTAATAAAACAGCCAACTACTCCTCCAAACATATGGTAAGAAGATGTTGATCAATGGAGTTGAACAGAAGCCGAAGGATCAAAGTCCATCATCTTCATCATTACACACCTGTGAGGAACAAAACAACACAATCACACACACAATCTGACAAATTCAACTTCCCAGTACCAGACTCACGTCTCTGATCTTCCACTGCTCTACTTGAAGAACAAAGTGATCAGATGAACAACTTGACACTAAACAGACTGACATCACATCAGTGATTTTGCCCAAAGCAAGTTAGAATAATGAGTGAAATCAGAGTCATTAACAATGAATAAGTGGAATTGTTCAGCCTGAAAACGAGGCTTAAAGTACAGTCTTTTTAAATCCACATTCCTGGATGAAAGTCAGTTTATGAACCCTGATTTCCTGTTGATTGATGCGAACATGACTCTCAAAGTCATTATTTCTGTAAGCTATTAAACGTGCTGTGTAGAGGAATGCAGCAAACAACACAGGAAACAGAAAAACCCTTTTGCATTGGAGCTAGACTTTAATCTGTGGCTCACCCAGACTTCCAATGAGCTTCATGAGTCATTTCCACGTTCTTATCCTAAACTTCTGTTATTTTTAATGTGAGCTGATCTGTCGTGTCAAACAAGAGTTTCTTTCTGTCTTTCTCTCACAAATCAACAGATAACAATTCCAGCAGAGATAATATGAATGTTAGCAGCAACATGTCTTCAGAGCAACACTGTGTGTAGATATGAAGTCTGACCTTCAACAGTCTACAGAAGGTCCAGTAGGTGGCGCTGCACTCAATTGATACACATGATGCCAGCAGACAGAGAAAGTTCCTCGGGCTGTGTGACAATTTTCTCTCCAATTATTAACCTTCTGTGACAAAATAACCACAAATCTGCTAAACAGTGAATTAAATTCAGTGTTTCAGCTCAGATTAAAGCTGTATGGCTCCAATCAGTGCTTTTACTCATTTTAATAAAGGTATCATGTACTGTCTGTACAGCTCTGCATCTCTGCTTAAACTTCATTTATTCTGACGAGACGATGACAACCAAGAGAAAACTGAAAAATGACAAAGATTCTCTTCATATGAGACACTACAGATAAAAATGTAGTTTTTTATTTCATGCACTGGTCAGTTTTGCTTCCATAACTTGTCTTCTATCAGACTGGTGGAAAGAAAATGTCCAGAACACATATTGAAGTGTTTGTTTTTGCTACAGTGTGTTTACTGCAAATTTCTGAAAAATAACGGATATTAAATTTGATAATATCTCATTCACATATTAAATTATGAAATAAGTAGTTGACTAGGGATGTTTCATGGTGATATCAGTGGTTAAATCATATATAGTATTTTCCAATAACGAGTCAGAAATCTTCACCTCTGTTGCATTTCTATTACGTCAGACTTTCCAGCTTTACTGCTGTCAATATTCTGAAGGATTTTATGGGGAATTTGTTCAAATATCATTCACAGCCAGATTTATATAATGCTGTATTCATTCAAACATTACAGAAATAGTTTTTTCTGACTTTTGATTTATATCCTATGATAAAAATAAATATCCAAAATTCCTTATTTGACTCTATTATGTGAAGAAAACACAAGATTCTTGAAATTGATTTTTATAAAATCGTCACATTTATTTTCTGAAAATGTATGAAAATTCGTGCATATATTTAATGCATATTAAAGGCAACATTTTGGAAAACTTAAATCATTCATAGCTGCCACTTAAAATCTAATTTATACAAGTGGTTGTTGCATGAGACACAATATTTCTACAGGAGATGCCAATGGAGGTCCTGCAGGACTGTATTTTATGGTGTCATGTAATTTATATCAACTAATCTTTTCATCTGAAACTTATGATATTAATTTTTGGTTGACATGTATGTTGATTTTGATCAATGATGGATTTAGAAGCTGGTTGTTGTATTGGATGAACTGTGGTATACTCCAGATATTAATACACTTTTCCCATGAGTATCTCACAAGTAAATACATTTTATTATATAGTATGTCTAGATTTTACTTTTCTCAGTTATCAGTCATGTAAAAAGTATGTTTTGTCGTCTGTCTTCTTTAATTAAATCTACAGTTTATGACAACAAAAATCACAACAGATTGTAAAATTGTCTTTATTCTGTTTAAAAACTCACCCTGTTTCCATCCGTCTGTGTTTTTGTCCCTGAAGAGACAAGAGAAGAAGTTACCTGTAGCTTCCACAGTGAGAAACAAGGTTTTTTACATTTTTTCAGTGTCTCACCTTTAGTTCTTGCCCAGATGCTGATGGCCACAGTAGTTGTTATTAGTGCAGCTAAACCCAACGGCACCATGATGATCCTCCACTGACCTGGAGACAGAATGAAAACTTAACAAATACTTCAGCTGCAGCTTTCTGTTCTGTTATGCTTTCAAAAATATTACAAAATGTAGTTTTGATCTACAACGTTCAAATAAACTATCAGTGATAAATTCATCACTTATATTCAAAGATGATGACATGTTAGAGTTCAGGATGTTTTAAATGAAATAATATTTTTCTTGGATGACAGTTTTGATGTGATGAGCATTGGTAGGGATTACTATGGATTTATTGTTGTGTTGCATCAGATTGTAAGCAGTACAAAATATCCTTAATGTTTACCGTCTAGTTCCATCTAAACCAGTCCTCTAAACTGGAACAACAGTCACTGAGCACTTGAAGAACCGGAAACGTTGTAAAGGTCACACTGTCTGAGCAGTTAGACTGTGACTTCTTCAAGTCTCTGTTAGATTTCTTCACATTTTCACCCTCAAACACTCACTTCATAATGACAGCTGCACTCAATATAAAACATCTTATGAAGTAAACATTTACTTGTTTTCAGCACAATCAGGCTGATTTTGAGAATGTTTGGCCTTAAATTTGAAACTGTTCAGTGAGAAACTGTATTTAATATTACATTAAAGCAGAAGATCCATAAATAAACTTTTCAGGTGATTTTTCTCTGAATTTAAAATGATTTTCATATGAAATCCAGTCATTTGCAAATGACACAACCAGAAAAACAGACACACAAAAGACGAGCAAAGTTTCAGTCTGACATTCATAAAGAAAGAGAGATTGTATGAAAACATACAGTAAATTGCTGGCATTGTACCGTGTAGTTTTGCTGTAGCATCCTCAATTGCAGGTCCTGTCATTGTTGTATCACCTCTTCGGTTGTTTGCAGTTGTTGTTGTTTTTGTTTTTGTGTCCTCACCTGAACAAAAAGAAACAACTCAGCAACTTGTTCAGTCAGAAACTGTCTGTATGTGATGAAATGTTAAAGCTTCAGATCATAAAATTAATATTTTAGCTAATTATTCACATCAATAACTTGAAGTGATTTAAAACAGCTGATTATAATCTCAGTTTATCACCTGATGGATGAAGACTGAAGGTCAGTGGCTCTTTGTTAGTCTCTGTAGATACACTACATTTAAACAAGTCATGATATGGTATTGATGATCCCACAAAATTATTCACAAAGCTCACAGTAACAGAGCAGGAAGACTGGGATGTCTTTATGTTTGGGTTGTCATTATCCACAGCTTGACCCTTAAAAAGCCACTTCACTGTGTGTCTGCATTGTCTATTTGTCGTCACAGAGCAGTTTAGAGTCACCAGATCAGTGTCTTTATGTTCAGTCACTGGTGAAGATGGATTGCAAGAGAAAGACAAAGTAAATTAGTTTGACTTCATGACTGTAATCAGAATTATTGATTTGTATCAGTCTGTTGTTCTCAGAAGACAGTTTGAGATGAAAATGTTGTAAATACTCACCAGTAACAACAGACAGATCAACCCAAGCATCTTCACCACGTTGTTTCTCTGATATATATTGTCTGCAGGAGTAATGACCAGCATCCTCAACTGTAACTTTCTTTATAACCAGAGAACAATTTGCTGTAACATTCAGTCTGTCTTTGTTGGTCTTATTCTTAATTTGTCCAAGAGTAACCAGCTCTACTGCTAATGGTATTTTTGAATTACTGAAGATCCAGGTGGTTTTGTCACAGTTATGATGATCATCAACGACATTCTCACAAGACAAAGTGGCTTTATGTCCCTCTCTGACAATGGAGGAGAGGTCAAGCTGTCTGGTCAGAGCTCCTGAGGATATGACAGAGAAACATGAATGTTACTGTTAATGTCAGATGGAGGAGAATTTATGACACAGAAGTGAACGAAAGTAAGTTTTAATATGTTTCTGCCTCCTCACTGACTTTCAAGAGTTCACTAAACTCAGAGCTTACCTTGTAGGAACATAGTTCAAAGGAGATTATGCCACAAAGTAGCATTAGACGGAAGAGCTTTCTACATATTTCTTTAATAATGATGTTATATGAGTCCTTACCGCTGAACTGAAGCACCAGCATCAATAGAAGAAACATTTTATTCCATCTAATTTCCACCATCAGTCCGCTCCGTCTCTCTTTTCTCTCTGCTTCTCATGAAAGTCTCTAAACTGGAGCTTCTTAAACACAGATTTATCTCCTCCTTGTAATTGGTGAAGTGACACTTCCTCATTAAAACTTGAATCTTTTTTTCTCATATGTTACTTGTTATTCTTCTGCTGTCACATTGTGCAGCTTTTATGCTCCTCCCTTATGGTCAGTGTGTGAACTTGTGAAACTGTTCATTTATTTTAACATGTAGACACAGAAGAATAGATTTCTCTCTGAAACATGAAATTATAGACGTGAATTTCTTGATCAACAATATTAAAAAGATCAATATCAGAGAGAACTGATTGTGAGACAGTAACTTAATACACAGAAACTTATTTCAGCATTAAAGCCCAGTTTGAGACAAATTGATGCTGTGACAAGAAACACGTGAAGACTCAAGTGGATCTGATGTCTTTAAAAGAAGGAATGGACAAGTGTTTGAGGATTGTTAGTGAAGATAAATGCTTCAATAAAGCAGCTCTTCTCATCCTTAGATAACATTTCAGTCCAACTCATCACCCACCAGATATTAACTCTTGATGTTACAGATGCAGCACATATAAGATGGTCTGAGACCTGTTACTTCCTGATTGTGCTTCTGAGGTACTTTTCTGAGAACTGAAGGGGAAGTGTTTTGGTGAGAATGATGTTACCACAGCAACAGAGTCTGAGGGTTTTAACCTCTAATGATGACCAGATAAACAGCAAACACACGTTTCTTTATTTAGACACATTGAAGCACCCATGAGAACAAAGTTATTCATTATCAGCAAAAGCAGGACACCCACCGAGTAAAATATCCACCATTCACAATGAACAGAACACTCTTTGCACACAAAGAAATCAGAAAACATAGTCAAATTGAACAAGGTCTCCTCAGAGAAAATAGATTTAAATGCACGACAGTGACAGGCAGGTGAAAATCACTTGGATGATACTCAGGTTCACTCAGAAGGCAGAAAGATGAGGATAAAACAAAGTTCCTTATTTACATGCTGAGGTCAAAAATAAAGAACAAACAGGCTCTGAATGCTGGAAAGTTCTGGTAAAGTGCACAAACCCAGTCTGATGGTGGATCAGTCGTGTATATACTGAGGGACTAGTGAGGAAATACATACTGCTGAGGAGAGAGAGAAAATGAATCAGCTGGTCTGAAATGAATCAGTCTTCTAAAACATCCAACTACTCCTCCAAATATATGGTAAGATGATGTTGATCAATAGAGTTGAACAGAAGCCGAAGGATCAAAGCCCATCATCTTCATCATTACACACCTGTGAGGAACAAAACAACACAATCACACACACACACAATCTGACAAATTCAACTTCCCAATACCAGACTCACTTCTCTGATCTTCCACTGCTCTACTCGTAGCACAAAGGAATCAGATGAACAACTTGACACTAAACATGCTGACATCACACTGATGATTTTGTTGGTAATTTTGTCCAAGTGATCAGATGAACAATTTGACAGTGTAAAGATTTTGCCTGATCTTGCCTGAAATCATAGGCGCCATTAAAATCTAATCTGCACAAGTAGTTTTTCCATGACACACAATGCTTCTTCAAGGAGACATTGCCACTGGAGGATATTTATGGTGTCATGTAATTAGTTTGAACCAGTCTTTTCATTTGAAACTTAAAATGTTGACTTTATGTTGACCTGTGCATTGATTTTGATCAATGATGTATTTAGAAGCTGGAGTTTGTGTTGTATGAACTACACCTCGGCTATTAATACAGTTTCTCCATGAGTATCTCACAAGTAAATATGTTTTATTACATAAACTACTGCTCAATAGTTTGGGGTCATCCAGGCACTTTCATGTTTTCGATGAAAACTCACTTTTATTCATGTGCTAACATAATTGCACAAGGGTTTTCTAATCATCAATTAGCCTTTCAACACCATTAGCTAACACAATGTAGCATTAGAACACAGGAGTGATGGTTGCTGGAAATGTTCCTCTGTACCCCTATGGAGATATTCCATTAAAAATCAGCTGTTTCCAACTAGAATAGTCATTTACCACATTAACAATGTCTGGACTGTATTTATGATTCATTTAATGTTATTTTCATTGAAAAAACTGCTTTTCTTTCAAAAATAAGGCCATTTCTAAGTCACCCCAATGACAAGTCACTACTGTTTATCTGTCTTTTTTAATTAACATCTACAGTTTATGAAAACAAATATCACAAATGGTCGCTTGTTCTGCTTAGAACAGATTAAAATGATTTACCTAATGTGTTTCAAAACTTACCGCATTTTCATTCATCTGTGTGTTTTTTCCTGAAGAGCAAAGAGATGAAGTTAGAAGCAGCTGCCACAGTGAAAAGGTTTGTCAAAACATCAAATCATGGTCAATTTGGCTTTTTTTTTTTCCAAAAAACCTTTTACAAAAAAGGATTTTATTCATAGGGCTGCACAGTGGCGTAGTGGTTAGCACTTTCGCCTTGCAGCGAGAAGATCCCTGGTTCGCGTCCCGGCTTTCCCGGGATCTTTCTGCATGGAGTTTGCATGTTCTCCCTGTGCATGTGTGGGTTTTCTCCGGGTACTCCGGCTTCCTCCCACAGTCCAAAAATATGCTGAGGTTAATTGATTATTCTAAATTGCCCGTAGGTGTGAATGTGAGAGTGCTTGTTTGTCTATATATGTAGCCCTGCGACAGACTGGCGACCTGTCTAGGGTGTCCCCTGCCTTCGCCCGAGTCAGCTGGGATAGGCTCCAGCCCCCCCCGCGACCCTAGTGAGGATTAAGCGGTGTATAGATAATGGATGGATGGATTTTATTCATGTCAACATTAAAAGAATTTTTTACAAAGTAATATCAAATAATTAAAAATATAGAATGTAAAATAAATGAACACAAATGTATTCACCCCCTTTAAAGTGACAGATGTGATTTTGGTCTAACATCTGTATCTGGCAGGTCCAGTCAAGTGGTAAATCAGTACTTCTGGCTATAACTACACAATGAGGACAAAACTCATCAAACAACTCAGAGAAAAGGTTAGTAAAAAGCATGAGTCGGGCGACGACTAAAATGAAATTTCTAAGTCACTGAACATCCCTTTGAGTATAGTTCAATCCATCATTAAGAAATAGAAGAAATGTAACACATGCATTAATCTGCTCGTCCTCAAAACAGGGTGACCGAGCAAGAAAGAGCCTACTGAGGGAGGCCACCAAGACAACTATGACTCCTCTGAAGGAGTAAGAAGCTTCAGTGGCTGAGATGGAAGAGACTGTTCATACAAATGTTGTCTGTTCTTCATCAGTCAAAGCTTTATGGGATAGTGGCAAAGAGAAAACCACTGTTGAAAAAAGCTGATATGAAATCTTATCTCGAGTTCACCAGAAGGCATGTAGGAGAGTCTGAAGTCATCTAGAAAAGGTTCTTGGGTCTGATTAGAACAAAATCAAGCTTTTTGGTGATCAGACTAGACACTATGTTTGGCAGACATCCAACACTGCACGTCATCACAAACACCGCATCACCACTGTGAAGCACGGTGGTGGCAGCATCATGATGTGAGGATGAACGTTCTGGAGTGGCGAAGTCAGTGCTCAGACCTCAGTCTAACTGAGAATTTATGGCTATTTACTCACCAACCCCATGCAACCTGACAGAACTTGAACAGTTTTGCAAAGAAGAATGAAGTCAAATTTCAGCGTCTGGATGTTCAGGTTGACTCAGATCTGTCCACACAGGCTTAATGCTGGAACTGAGGCCAAAGGTTTATCTACTAAATACTGAGCGAAATCATCTTGGTTTTTGTCTGTTTTTAAAATAATTGTCCAACAAAGCCAAAATATATTGACCGTGTTCTAATGTTAAAAAGCAGTTTGGAGGGAAAACGTCAGTGGTGGGTGAAAACATTCCACAGTTACTCTATGTACACTCTCACCTTTACTTCTTGCCCAGATGCTGACGGCCACAGCAGTTGTTATGAGTGCTGCTAAACCCACAGCCACGATGATGATCCTCCGCTGACCTGGAGAGAGATTGAAAATTTAAAGAACACTGTTTAAAATCTGCAACAATACGAATAGAGTCACATATGTTTTCAAAAATATGTGACATCTTCAAGTCTCATTTATACTTCTCTACATTTTTATGCTCAAACACCCACTTTACTGTGTGTCTACTCTCTCAGATGTTGCCACAGAGCACTTTAATGTCTTTGTATCCTCATCCTTATGTTCAGTCTCTGGTGAAGTCTGTTGTGGTTCTTTCTTTGAGCAGAACAGCAGTTTACTCTATGAGGCTACCAGAGCAACACGACTAATTCCAAGACCTTTTCTCAAAGCTGTAAATGTGATGGAAGACTGTTTGAGAAGACAGCTAACCCAAAACTTTCATCCAAATGGAACATCTGCATCAGACATGAGAAGAGACTGTCAATTCTGAAGATAACCACACATTTGGAAAAGAGGCAACTGAACTCTTTTCTGGGACCTCTGCTACCATATGGAACCATATGATCATGTATGAAGTCATTTCAATCACAGGTTCAATGGTATTTTAGATCTGTAATCATAGTAGTTATTTAACAGCTGGATTTACACTAAAGTTCAAAATTTTGGGGTCACCCAGACAATTTCATGTTGTCCATGAAAACTCACACTTTTATTCATGTGCTAACATAACTGCAAAAGGGTTTTCTAATCATCAATTAGCCTTTCAACACCATTAGCTAACACAATGTAGCATTAGAACACAGGAGTGATGGTTGCTGGAAATGTTCCTCTGTATCCCTATGGAGATATTCCATTAAAAATCAGCCGTTTCCAGCTAGAATAGTCATTTACCACACTAACAATGTCTACACTGTATTTCTGATTCATTTCATGTCATCTTCATTGAAAAAAAAAGCAGCTTTTCTTTCAAAAATAAGGCCATTTCTAAGTAACCCCAAACTTCTGAACAGTAGCGTATACATTTAAGAAATTAGTAGTTCTAAAGGTATCTGGCCTCTGACCTCATCTGAACAGAGAAGTTCAAGACCCTCGCTTAAGGTGAGCACATCCATGCTAGATTAGATGCGGATTTAAATTTGGCTTTAGAACTTTCTTTTTTTAAGGAAGTCACTGGAATGCAGCAGGAGCTTTTTGAAGTTACCCTTTAAAGGGTTCCATTATCTGTTACGGGAGGGGTCAAAGAACCCAGGCGCAGGCACAGATAGTGGCAAACAGGTGGTAAGTGGGAAATAGGTTTTTATTTAAACAAAACAGGAACTAAACCAATACAGAAAAGGGAAAACCGAATGGGAGGGAAACTAAACCAAATCTATACTAAAATAAGTCCCACTACAAAACTTACAACAAAACCACAGCTAAACTACAAAGACCCAAACAGGGATAAACTGAAGCAGACAACGAAATGGAGTACTTACAGAAACCAGGGAAGCTAAGCTAAAGGGGCAAGATAGACAGACAGGAAACAAAAACAGGAATTGGTGGGAAACTGAGGGGAGAAGAGAAGAGTCCATGGAAGCAGTCAGGAGGTAGCAGGGCTCGGCGGGAGAACAGAATCCAAGAGGGGAACAGAGTCTATAGTCCAGCAAGAAGTGACTGAATGAACTGGGTTTAAAGTAGCTGGAGGTGATTGTGAACAGGTGTCCTGAGTGAGGTGATTACTGCAGCTGACACTCACTGCAGTAATCAGCAGGTAGCAGAATGCAGGCAGGTGAAGCAGGGAGAGCAAGAGGGCGAGTGAACAGGGAGAGAGACAGAAGGGAGAGATGACAGACAGACAGAGGGAGCCAAAGAGAGACAGACAGGTCAAAACAGATAAACAGATGAGGAACGATGCGAGAAAGAAGGAAAAAGAGGGAAAAGGAGGAAGAAGGGCAGGGGCTGGAGCAGGGATCATAACATTATCATGGATTCTACTGTGTCGGTGGCTTTTCTTTGCTGAACTTCAGGCTTTCTTTGTTAACTTTTTCAATGTAATGGCACAAACAATTTTCTAAATATGAGTTTTTGACTCTTAGTATTTTAACATGAGCACTTTTTCAGTGCAGCTATGCAAAAGTAACATCCTGTCTCTGTTTTACTGAATCAACTCATCCAGCTGATCTTCACTGACACGTCCTGCTGCTCAATCTTTCCTCATCCTGATGTCGCACGTTGATCCTTCAGCTATTTTAAAGGCTATGAAAGTATCATTTTCTCTCTGCTAAATGGGGGAATTTAGAAATTAAAGTTAGCTTCTCAATTTAATTCTTAACTGATCATCGCTCTACCAGCTGTTTTTTCTAGTGACGATCATGGTTAATTATTTAGTTTACTTACCTGCATTCATTCATTGTTGTTTTTTTGAGTCATCGTTGTTGTTTGTTAGTAGCAGTAGTTAATAAATGTCTGTGCATAATTATTTCATCAGTTCTACCATGTAATTCTTTGTTTGAGAGCTGGAGTTTGATGAAATTGGAGTTCACAACTTCTGAATATAAGACTGATCAATGCAAGTAGATTTGATATTTTATTAACATTTATCTGAAATACCAAAATTTGAACCATATGGTGTAGTTAAGCTATTACAATACACTGCTTTTATGCTGTCTTGAGGTGTTTTTGTTCATTTCATTGTAGCTAATGCTGGTGATTTTTTGTTGTTTTTGTTTTGCCACTTGAACAACACAACTGAGCAACAGTGCAAAAACTGCAGATGTAACAGTCTGATATTTATAATCAAAATCTGAGCTGCTCTTGTTGTTGCATTATCTAGTACTTATTGAGGAAGATGCTTTGACTTCATTCAAGATCCTTTTCTTGTCTTGTAACTAAGTAACATTGTCTTTGAGGTATATTTAACTAGACACAAGACAAATGTCTATTTGACTTCTGCTACATGAACCACATTGTTTGAAATGAGTCTTTTTGATGCTATTTAAAGATGTTTTGTGTTGCAGTTGGACTCAATATAAAACACATTATCAGGTAAATATTTGTTCGTTTTTAGCACAATCAGGCTGATTTAGAGAAATTTTGGCCTTAAATCTGAAACTGTTTAGTGAGAAAGTGTCTATGTGTGAAGCAATATTTAAGCAGCAGATCTATAATCAATTTAAAGTGACGTTCATACGAAATCCAGTCATTTATGGGTGAAACTAGACAAACCAGAAAAAACACACACAAAGAGTTTATCAGTAACTGAAAGTACTCGTGTCTTCATCAAAACCACAGTAAAATTTCAGTCTGGCATTCATAAAGAAACAGAGATTGCATGAAAACATACAGTAAGTTGCTGGCATTGTACCGTGTAGCTTTGCTGTAGCGTCCCCATTTGCAGATCTTGTCATGGTTGGATCATCTTTTTGGTTGTTTGCAGTTGCTGTTGTTTTTGTGTCCTCACCTGAACAAAAAGAAACAACTCTGCAACCTGTTCAGTCAGAAACTGTCTGTATGTGATGAAATGTTAAAGCTTCAGATCATAAAATAAATATTTTAGCTAATTATTCACATCAATGACTTGAAGTGATTTAAAACAGCTGATTATAATCTCAGTTTCTCACCTGATGGTCGAAGACTGAAGGTCAGTGGCTCTTTTTTAGTCTCTGTAGATACACTACATTTAAACCAGTCATGATATGGTATTGATGATCCCCAAAAATTATTCAGAAAGCTCACAGTAACAGAGCAGGAAGACTGGGATGTCTTTATGTTTGGGTTGTCATTATCCACAGCTTGACCCTTAAAAAGCCACTTCACTGTGTGTCTGCATCGTCTATTTGTCGTCACAGAGCAGTTTACAGTCACCAGATCAGTGTCTTTATGTTCAGTCACTGGTGAAGATGGATTGCAAGAGAAAGACAAAGTAAATCAGTTTGATTTCATGACTGTAATCAGAATTACTATATTGTGTCAGTATGTTGTTCTAAGTAGAAACTTTGAGATGAAAATGTTGTAAATACTCACCAGTAACAACAGACAGATCAACCACAGCATCTTCACCTCGTTGTTTCCCTGATATATATTGTCTGCAGGTATAACGACCAGCATCCTCAACTGCAGCTTTCTTTATAACCAGAGAACAATTAGGTTTAACACTCAGTCTGTCTATTTTGATCTCATTCTTAACTTGTCCAAGAGTAACCAGCTCTACTGAGTATGATATTTTTGAATGATCAAAAAGCCAGGTGGTTCTGTCACAGTTATGATCATCCATCAGATTCTCACAAGATAAAATGGCTTCATCTCCCTCTTTGACAGTGGAGAAGAGGTGAAGCTGTCTGCTCAGAGCTCCTGAGGATATGACACAAGAGAAACACAAATGTTACTGTTAATGTCAGATGGAGGATAATTTATCATCTATAGGTCTGCATCTGTACAAGTTTGCATTCATTTCAAAATTCTGCAGCTAAAAGAAGAGAGAAATGCAAAAGTATGAGGAAGGTTGTTTATTTTTGCACAAAATTGTGTATTTAAAACCGTGGAGTCATCTGCTTTCTCAACAGTCATGGACCTTGATGATGGTAAAGTGAGCAACAAGGTTCCGACTGACTGACTGAATAATGGGCAGGTGTTTTTCTCATGTACACTACCAGTCAAAAGCTTGGACACACTATCTCATTCAATGGTTTTTAATTATTTTTTACATTGTAGATTAATACTGAAGACATCAAAACTATAAGAGAATACATATGCAGTTATGCTGTAATTAAAAAAAAGTGTTAATCTTTACTACTAATCTACAATGTAGAAAATAATACAAATAAATAAAGAACATTGAATGGAAAGGTGTGTCCAAACTGTTGACTGGCAGTGTATGAAACATACAAAACTAAATCTTGGTTTAAGTTTCACTACTAGTGTCATTAGGATCAATATCTGGTATTTATGATGCACTGAGCTAATAAATCTAACACCAAGGCTCTACATCACAGTGCATCAGCTCCTCACAGACGATGAAACACTGATTGTCTGTGTCGTCTAGAACAGGAGCGCATAGATCCCATTAACAGTGCCATCAAAACCGTCACACTGGAAAAATAAATTGGTTTTATTCTGTGAGAGCACTATAGATTGGTTTAGTTCAGGGACTGATCATGGTTTTTGATTAAAATAGCCACTACAGATAAGGTTAGGAGACCAATATGGTCATTGCTGAAATAATAACTACTTGGTTAATGTCTGAGAACAAACTGGGTGTTGTTAAAGAGAAACTGACCTTTAATAGGACATGGAGAAGCTCCCACTATCAAGACTGAACATTGGTTGTAGTTGTGGCTGTATACCATTTGTTCAACATCTGTCCTTGTTTTGACCTTTTGTTGACTTTACTAGCTAGGTTTGTCAAGAGGCATGCAGGAAAGTAGGAAGAAGCATGAGGGGGGGGACCTGCAGCAAAGGACCCTGAGCTGGAATCAAACCCAGGCCGCTGCATCGGGGACTATAGAGCCAGCTGAGCTACCTGTTTGATGCCTTGAAAGATTTGTTGTTGTAATGTTTTTTGTGTAAATGACTTGGACTCAAGGATGAACTGATTACATTTGTTAGTCAGAGCTTAACGATCACTGTAACTGAACAAAACAGATTTTTGGCCAGAACTCGAAAATCCGTGTGCTAATTCTGACATTTCACACAAATATGATAAAATAATAAAACATTTTTTATATCAAAAAGGTCAAAAGTCAACTTCACTGTCATTATAATGTTTTGGAAAACCATTAATCTCTCCTTTATTCAAGACCATAACTCAACAACAGAAGGGGAGATGGACATAAACTGCAACTTGACTGGCTGGCAGAGGCATAGAGGCGAGAAAGTGCACCACCCTCACATCAGATAAAACTGATTTGTAGCGGCTGTGATGTTGCATCAGCTGTTACCTTCAGTTATATGAGCACTGTCTGGAAGCGTTGCAGGTAATAACTTGCGTCTGTCAGGGTAGTGACAGTAAGCGTTTCAGTTTGTTTTCCATTTAGAATGACTAAACTGAAGAGACTTAAGGGCTTCTGATGGCATTTTAACCATAAATGTCACGTTTACTAAAACTGACATGTATTGCCAATGTGTACATGCAACTACAGTACAATAGCAATAGTGTGCATGCTTGGTGTACTGTTTATCTCTGGAATATGAAGATTCAACCTCCCGCACATGTATGCAATAGAGTCTTCCAAGCAGACTCTAACAACTATGTATCTGAGGATGTCCATGGTTGTCAGTGGCCACGCTGAAGTATAATCAAGGCTTTAATTTAGGTGATGCACTTCCTTTGACTACCAGTGTAATTTTTGAAAGGACAACCTCAGTGTATTGGTGTATGATAATCAGGTCCAATCTTCACCATTTTTCCAGTTATTGATATCAATACTTTTTTAAAACCAGTTCCTGATAGAAACTTTGAATCTGATGCAGATGCCTCTCTCGATCCATGATTATGTAGTACTAGCCTATAAGCTTAAAAGTTTTGAATTTGTGTAATGCTAAATGTTGAAATCAAGATTTTCATTTTTACTGCAAATATGTATAGATAATTATTGTCCTTGATAACTAGTAATTGCTATCAGGCTTGAAATTGCACTGGCCAATCCTTAATCTCTATCAACACTGATTATTCCAGTATTATTTGTAGTTGATCATTTAGTACATAAACAAGCCCTATAAACAAAACAACACAACAGCAGGTCCAGATTTGGATCGCTTTGGGCATAAAAACTATTTGGTTGAGGTTTGAGAGCAATCGTGATCATGGCTAACCTTTCCTCAAAACTGATGTCTCGGTTGTAGTTACTGTTGAAAAGACAAATATGAAAAATAAAATTCAGCTAGAAATTAGAAGCTAGAACAGAAGTTGATGAATGTGTCTCCAGGAGTCCACTTAAAAAGAGTATTCTTAGCTGCTTATAATAAAAGTTCAAATTCAAATGAGCAAGTATTCTTACATGAAGCACACTTACAATTGCGCTAAGTGCAATTAGTATTATAAATTCAGCAATGCTATTCAATGCTATTTAAATGTTATATGCATCCTTATCTATAAACTCAAGCGCAGTGATCAAAAATAAGCATATTTGAATCCATCTGAATATAAGTGTAGCGATAGTCTGTCTAGGTTGTGTTTCCATATCTGAGCTGGAGCCTCTTAAACATCATGTGTATTTTCTGTGATTGGTGAGATGCCACTTGGTTACTGTAAGTTAAGCAGTTTTTACTCATTCTCTGTATTGAGTTTATGTAGGTGGAGCATATCTGCTTGTCCTCTCTCTGAATTTACTTTAACTTTAACTTGAGGATACTTCAACAGGAAAAAACTAATTATCTTTACATGGAACAGGTGCATGTCATTTCCAGTCCCACGGTGTGTTTGTGACAATGACGTATTTAACACACTGAAGAAGCGTGAAGAATGTGTGAAGATTGTTAGTTAAGAAAAATGCTTGCATTAATGCACCTCTTCTTTGTTTTTGATAGAATATAATAGAAAACTGACAGCAGACGACGAAACAGACAGACGAAAACTCCTTGCCCATCAACAGTTTGACTCCTGATGTCTAAGATAATAGTTGCAGCTCAGAAAGAAGACATATATTCCTGTGATCTGCGACCTGCTTTTACCTCCTTGTTACTATGAGGTCAGTTTCCTGAGAACTGTGGGGAAAATGATTCAGTGTTAAAACATCGTAATCCTTCTAAATTTAATCATCATGCCTCTCTCTCTCTCTCTCTCTGCTTTCTGTCTTTTGTTCTGACAGAAGTAGCTTTCTCTAAAATAATGCCTCTTGTAGGACAGCATCTACTTAGTATTAGTATGATGTTACTCACTTGTGACTGAGTGTAGTTTTGTTTTTGTGTAGTGTCCTTTGTTTTCAATTGTGTAATAATAATAATAATAATAATAATAATAATAATAATAATAATAATAATAATAATAATAATAATAATAATAATAATAATAATAATAATAATAATAATAATAATAATAACAATAATAATAATAATAATAATAACAATAATAATAAAACTTTAATATTATAGCACTTTTTGTAGAAATATTACAAAAGTGCTTAACAAAAGTTGGCTAAGTCAGCAAAGAGAAGCTAAAAACAACTACATGAATAGAAACAAACAAAAAGGAATAATAAAGTATAAATAATAACATACCAATGACTTCTGTAACTTATGATTTTCAATGATGGATTCACTGAAACACATGTCCCGAAAAAATAATGATGCACTTTGGTTTTTTCATAGATTTATTATAGGTCATCTGGAAATATGACAAAATCTGCTGGGTCAATAATATACAAAGAGCAACTTTAGTTATCAGTTTTGGCGAAATAAAAGTTGGGTGAGTGATTAGAGTTGACTACAGCTGCTGACTTTTCTGAGCCAATTTAACTAGGGCCGATTTGAGACATTCATTAGACTCAGTTACAAAACATAAGTGGGAAAGTCTGACAAAATCACCAAAGAAATAAAAAAGCAAATCAGTGATTTGAACAAGTCAGGAAAGTCACCTGGAGCCATTTCAAAGCGGCTACAGATCTTAAAAATCCTCTGTAAAAACAAATGTTTACAAATATAAAATGCATGGCACTGTTGTTTCACCGCCACAATCAGGTAGAAAACATAAACTATCACCTGCTGCTGAGAGACAATTGGTCAGGATGGTCAAGAGTCAACCAAGAACCACCAAAAAGCAGATCAACAATGAATTAGAAGCTGTTAGAACACAGGTGTCAGTATCCACAGTCAAGTGTGCTTTACATCAACATGAACTGAGCTGTTGCCATGGAAGAAGGAAGAAAAGGCCTTCTGGAGGAAAGTTCTGTGGTTGGATCATTCAGAAATGTAATTATTTGGTCACAATGATCAGAAATACATTGGAGGAGTGAAGGTGGCGGTATTATACTCTGGGGCTGTTTTGCTGCCAGTGGAAGTGATGCATTACACAAAGTAAATTAAATAATGAAGGAAGATTACCTCTACATCCTTCAGGAAAACCTAAAATCATCGGCCGGAAGGTTAGGTCTTGAACACAGTTGGGTGTTCCAACATAACAATGACCCCAGACATACATCAAAAGTGGTAAATGAATGGCCAAATCAGGCTAGAATCAAGATTTTAGGCTGGTCTCCCCAAAGTCCTGACTTATATCCCATCAAGAACCTGTGGATTGTGATAAAGAAACAAATCTGTCAGAAAGCCCACAAATTTACTGCACTAGTTCTGTCTAGAGTGATCAAAGATACAACCAGAAGCTTGCCAGAACTGGTTGACAGCAACTAAAAGCACCTAGTTGAGTTGAAAAAAGGACATTTAAACAAATATGACTTGCAGTTTGTATAATTTTGACCCAGCAGATTTTGTCATATTTCAAGAAGATCTAAAATGAATCTATAAAAGAACCAAAATGCACAATTGTTTTTTTTTTTGACAAAGAAAAACATGCTTTAATTACTCCAACGTAGAAAATTCAGAGCTATAGGAGTCATTGGAAACTCAAAAACTACCATGATTCATCTATGTATCAGTTACATATTTAGAAAAAAAAATGTTTTCCACTGAAACAAAACCCTTCCTTCCTAAAATAGCATAGATTCAGACAAATGTTTTGCCTCAGGTGGTAGATTCCAGGGCTACAGTCACACAAATATAACACGCCATTTCTATTACATTTATGACTATCATCTACACTACTCCAGAATTTTAGAATCCCTAAGATGAAACCTTTTGAAAGCTTAAATGCTGTATTTTAGTCTCAACAAGCAGAAACATGCACTTTTGAAAACTATGACAAAGAAACTCATGATTACCATGTGTCAGTTGTTCCTGTTAGTGGGTAATTCAACATGAATAACAGTGTAGGATGTTCCTGTAGTTCTTAACTTTGCTATCTGTGTGAGCAGCTGTTATGCAATTAAATTCTTCATTTTATCACACTACTACTGGCACTATGCATGGAGGGCAAGCATCTGCTGCTTTTGATTGCAGTTGGGAACTCTGAATTTCTAATCTGCAAATATCAAAAATCTAAGAAAATGCCACCAGAAGTTACATTTTCCACTTGAAACTTGGGTTTCTCAATCTTGATGTCCACATTTTACATCATTACTCAAAAACAGCGGCCTACACATTAAACAGCGCATAGCTTGTCTGCTCTTAATGAGTCTAATATCAATATGTCTAAAACATTTAACAGTCTATCTTTTGCACCTTTCTTGCACATCTGCTTTCTAAGAACTATTACTGGCTACTTGTACTGTCGGTTGACAAGTGTTTGCTGTTTGCAGATAATCAACTTAGTAAACCTGAAGACAGACATGTTTTTTTCCAGCTT
Source organism: Amphiprion ocellaris (assembly GCF_022539595.1). NCBI lineage: Eukaryota > Metazoa > Chordata > Actinopteri > Pomacentridae > Amphiprion > Amphiprion ocellaris. Next base: position 12,600,148 of record NC_072777.1, read on the forward strand.
TGCACAACGAACGGACAGAGATCGAAACAACATAATTTGTCTGACTTCACCCTTCCGAGGTATATTAAATGCACCTCAGGCCACAGCACTGGACCTGTCACAGATTTAAGTGATGAAGCTCAAAATGGCATAAAAAGCAACGCTTTTAGCTTGGAAACAACAACTGCCATGACCACTGATCACTCCCTGTTTGTGACATTACAGTGTTAATGCATTTCAAAAAACTACCATCATTGAGGAAAGCTGTGATTTATAAACTCTGTGTGAGTGTTTGACTGAAAATACAAACAATTAGAGAAACTTGCAGTGAATAACCACAACAGTGAGCCGCCAGATGCTGTCACCTAGAGACAGATTCCTTCCCTGCACCGTCTATGCTTGGTTTGTGTACATTCTGTGGGCAGGGGGTCAACAGCACATGACTCCTCATCAAATTTCACTTTGAACTGTGGAACGTCCCTCAGAAATGTCTGGAAATATGTGACGTAGACTCTCATACACGAAAGACAATACTGCTGGAAAGTCTGTATCTGAGCCATCATGCACTTAATGGTTTGACAATGAAACAGCCCTGAGCTGTCACGCTCCACAGAATCACTGCATCTGATTCAGGAGTGTTGGTATGGATATTTCTGCAACAGTGCTGAAATGTTTGTGTGGACCACCTATCTATGCTTATTATGTTTAATGTCATATTGTATTTCTACTTTGGTAATCTTTCTTATTGTGCCAGCAGCATTTCTTGCAACTTAACTTGGTCGTCTACCAGCACAATTTGCACCTTATTTTCCTTAAATGTAGCACTTGTGAGCTACTGGATAGCCTAAATTTCCCCAGGAGGATGGATCTATCTAAAATGAAAACACATTATTGTGGACTTAGCTCTGATTTTTCTTTACTTATGTTTAGTTTTTCACAACAAATATGAGTAGCTTCTGTTTCCTTACATTATAAAACAAAAGGTGTCATTTGTTTTCTTTTTAATCATATCTTAGCATGGTTGCATAAATTGTATAATAATAGTATCATTGTATAAGAACATCTACAAACAACTACATTAGTTATTTGAAAAATATATTGAACTTCACTACCAGGCAAAAGTTTGGATACACCTTCTCATTCAATGCTTTTTATTCATTTGTATTATTTTCTACATTGTAGATTAATACAGAAGATTAACACTTTTGTTTACAACATAATTCCATATGTGTTCTTCTATAGTTTTGTTGTCTTCAGTATTAATCTACAATGTATAAAATAACTGTGTAAAAACCATTGCATTTTTCTGTATTTCTGTTATAAAGTTGAATATCTGCAACATTTTTCTCACCTGTGATGAACAAAAATCCAACAACGTGATCAGTGACAAAGCGCCTCATGTTTACCATTTGTTGGACAAAATTTGAATTTGTCATTTGTGTTTTAGGAGAGCAGGAAGGAGCAGCAAGAATCCCGCAGACTCACCTGTAAACTGAAGCACCACGATCAGAAATAAAGACATTTCAGTCCGTCTGAATTCAACCATTGTGCTGCTCTGCCTCATCGGAGTATCAATATCTGAACGCTCTCTGCCTCCTCTGATATTTAAGATATGACTCGATGTCACTGTGACCTTAATGAATGTTATATCTTTAATCTGTTTTGTTGGTGTTGACCATAGGTAGGTGGAGTTATCAGCTTCTCATTTCCTTTGAAATTCATCAGTCATTGTTGTTACTTTAAGACATAAATCCCAAAGAAACAAGCACCAAGACATGGTGATTGCTGTTTTGTTCAATGAGAAAGCATTCCTTAACGTGACGACATGAGGATCTGTCCTAACTCTAAGTTCCTTATTCTGGAGTGACTTTCTGCAAAAATTTCCCACCTGTCATTTCCCGTTTCTGTCCTTTCTGCAAAAAGAAAACTACATCTCAGTTTGTTTGTTTATAGGTGTTGTTTTTTAAAATTCTATTTACAGTCTTTAGCTTCAATGCTAACTCTAATATCATTCATGTCAAATATAAAGTTTCTGTATCTGTGAGATGACATTTTCTTCAACACTAACCAAATATATTGTGTTCTGTCTTGAACTGTAAACATGATCTAAAATGTCTAAATAAAGAAAAATTAAGGAAGAAAGCTTAATCCATCCATCCATTATCTATACACCGCTTAACCCTCACTAGGGTAGCGGGGGAGCTGGAGGTGTCCATCTGACTTAGGGTGAAGGCAGGGGACACTCTGAACAGCTCACCAGTCTATCACAGGGTTACCCATACAGACAAACAATCACACTCGCATTCACACCTACGGACAATTTAGAATAATCGGTTAACCTCAGTATGTTTTTGGACTGTGAGAGGAAGCTGGAGTACTCAGAGAAACCATGCACAGGGAGAACATGCTAACTCCATGCAGAAAAATCCTGGGAAAGTCGGGAAGCAAACCAGGGATCTTCTTGCTGCAGGGTGAAAGCGCTAACCACCACGCCACTGTGCAGCCCAAGAAAGCTTAATGACATCTCTAATCACAGGGCATATAGTGATTAGACATCTGGACAGTCATGGTCCCAAGAGGATGACTCCTATAAATCTGGAGATCTCCTCACATCTTGATGTGAGTTTTACATCAATTTTGGTTCAGACCTTCCGCTTATCATGAATTTTCATCACGTTGGTAGTTCTGTGGTACAGTCAACATTTTGCCCAGGACTTGGTTTTGTGACCACATTTCCATCAGCCTCTGCTGTCCTTTGTGTTTGGTGTGAGTTCCCTACATGTTATCACACTTAAAGATGGTGCAATTCTGGTGAAACATTGTTCATATTTAGTAAAAGCCTTACCACGCTTCATAGCAACATTGAGGTTTTTCAGCAGTTTGTGCTACAGTAGATCTTCTGTGGGAAGCATCAGGGAGCCTTGGATGCTCATGATCCTGTCACTGGTTCACCAGTTCACCCACTGCCCACTGGACCTGCTGATGGAGATGCTCTTAACCAGTTATCCATTTCTCCTGCAACAAACACATCTACTTCAGGAAACAGAGTGTGTTTCAATATCCATACTACCATAATATACAGTATGCCAGGAAAAGATGGTGTACATATGTCAAATGCAGTACACCAAAAATACAAGTATGTCTTACGACGGCCATTTGCATTTTACAGTATGAAAGCCTGCATGTTTTTCTGGCTATTCTGACTCCCATTCATGTGCACAGTGGAGGACACATTAGAGTGTATTAATGGAGTAGCAAACCTCAGCTGCCAGGAGCGAACAGACAGGTGATTTCACACTGCAGACTGTGATGGATGTACAGTCTGCAGTGTGTTGGGGTCACTTAGAAATGTCCTTGTTTTTGAAAGAAAAACAGTTTTTTTCAGTGAACATAACATTAATCAGGAATACAGTCTAGACATTGTTAATGTGGTAAATGACTATTCTAGCTGGAAACAGCTGATTTTTAATGGATTATCTCCATAGGGGTACAGAGGAACATTTCCAGCAACCATCACTCCTGTGTTCTAATGCTACATTGTGTTAGCTAATGGTGTTGAAAGTCTAACTGATGATTAGAAAACCCTTGTGCAGTTATGTTAGTACATGAATAAAAGTGTGAGCTTTCATGGAAAACATGAAATTGTCTGGGTGACCCTAAACTTTTGAACAGTAGTGTATGTACTTTGTAAAAGCAGCTATGCTGCTGTACAAGCTGCCTAATAATTCTCAACTCATGACAAATGCTTTTGTAACACAAGCAGTGTTAGCTGGCTGGTTGACACAGACCTGTAGACGGTTAAACAGAGACCTCTACAGGAACTCAAGATATAACACAGTTTCCTATATCCAAACTGTAATCAGAGAGGTATGTCCCAAAAAATATCTTCAGTTGTAACATCAGAAATAAATATTCCTCCCACCCACCCACCCTATAACAAATCAAACACACACTGGGAATATGATCATCACTAGGATCTCCTATGTGGACCTAAGCTACAGGACTTTCTTTTGTACCAGATGTTGTGTCAAACAATACAAAATACTATTTTTTTTCATTCTTTAGAATCAGATATTTACCCACCTCTAAACTATTCTAAAACAATCTGTCCTCAGGGACTCCAACAGGGAACACAAAAACATCTGCCAGCTGTCTTTGTAATAAACACACAGTGCACATACAGTAGGGGTAACCAATATTTTAATATAATTTTTAATTTAGATATGAAAGTTGTCTAAAATAAATGATCTTTTTTTCCAAATTGTGGCATGGAGACGTGTTGTTAAGCATATTCTGTTGACTGGAATGGAAACATTTTTAAAACACTGCAATAAAATGGGGCAGTCTTCGCTACATTAATACAATTCTCCATTCAAGTGACATCACAGAGGTCAAGAAACGAGATCCAGCAGCTGCCTGCATCCATGAAAACCATTTAAGTAGAAAAAAACAACAAAAACACATGTGGTACATAATCAGAAGAGGATCTGTGTCAAATTCAACACGTACTGAACTCCTGGTAAACATTCAAGTGCGTTAAAGTGGAGAAATGAGAAGATGAAGAAGAGGTACATGAAATAAAAATGTGTGAAAACAAGTCCCCTTTACAAAAAAAGATCATTATACAGACAAGGTAAGACTACGTCCACATGAAGCTGTCCTTGTTTGTAAAAAGTTAATGTGAAAATAAAGTTGGTTTTCAGCAGCATTTGTCTTTTTCTCGATCTCCAGTGACACTCAAACACCTGCTCATCAAAAAGCACCCTAAACTCTTTTCAACTTGCTTTGTTCTTTTTTCATTCAGCAAAAAAACCCAAACTGGTGTCAGAGTCTCAGCTGGTTTATCCTGTTCTGACCTGCTCAGCTGTAATCACTTCCTTTGTGTTTATCTGTTTCTGCCACCAGATCACAAAACAAGTACATACATACATCATTAGTCATTCCCATGATGCTTAGCTGCAGGGATGATCCAGGCATTTATCTTAGCAGTGACTAAAGCTACGATTATTTTCATTATACTTAATAATTCTATAAAATATCAAATAATAGTTTAATATGCCAATAATAATTTCCCAAACCAAAAGTGACATATTGAAATGTCTTGTTTTGTCTGAAATCCACTGATATTCAAATTCAAATATTCAAAGCAGAAAAAAAAGTAGAACCAGTAAATGTTGACTTGCCTTTCTTCGACGACTTAAAAACTTAATAGGTCATTTTCTGTCCATCACTTACTTAATCAACTCGCTTGAATCATGACATTGGACATTTTACTAGGAGACCCTGGTGGACGTCTGGTTAGCTGGATATGGAGATCAGTGCTTACAGGAGGATGCTGGAGGTGGAGGTAGCACCAGAGTACCTCAAACACATGAACACAGCAGCAGCTCGCTCACCAGCCTGCAAAGTCGTCCAACAGAGTACGGTACTGTGAGTGTATGGACAAGGTAAGAGCTGGGTCAGTGGCAATAATGACATTTAAAACAACACAGAGGACATTAGAAGCAATAGAAAAGTGTCACAAGGTCCTCAGTGTGACTGGGCAGACACACGCTGGATGTCATTTTGGAAAAACTACAAGCGAGTGAAGGATTGAAACAGAAAGAGAAAGACGAGGTCTTGAATTCAGTCAGCTTCATGTGGACGTACTCTACATCAGTGCAATAAACAGAAAAAGCACTCGGTCTGGATGCTGGATACTGGCTTTGTGCAGCAGCTGGTAGTGAGACTTTCACATTGTCATCTTCTCTTCAGTTCACTGAGGCTCCAACGGCCTCGTCAGCTTCACGAGTCGCTGACCTGAATCTCGACTTTCTACCAGCTGGACCTGTGTTCAGGGAAGGGAGAGAACTTTAGCCAGCAGCTGGTAACTTTGGGCCATGGCTTTTGTTTTTTGATTTGTCCGTGATCCAATCCATTTTGAAAGGGAACCAGCCAGGACCTGCAAGTCCTCTGCTGTGCTCTAAGCTGGCTGGTGGATTCATCAAAGTGGCTGGTCAAGCTTTGGAACATCAAAGTTAGGTGTCCTGCCCTTCCCTATTTTAGTCGTCAGTGCAAATGAGTAAGGAAAGTCTTTCTTACATCCACTGTGCCTCACACTGAAGGAGCTGTAACAAAGTGCCTCAGTTCGCAGGGGACTTTTTTTTTTCTTTCTTGGAAAATCCTCAGTAACAAAACTAGAATCTCAGTTAAAATAACAAGAAAATATACACAAATATATGTTTACAATATATTATGTACATTTACACAAGCTTAAAAAGTCAAACGCATGGCTGCCTTTTCAAAAGTGTTCACAAAGAAAGTGCTGTCATCACTTTGCATAATGGAAACTTCAGACACTGTGTTGCTGCTGGAGACGACCTCAGACTCCCACACACTTTTCTAGCTCACAAATTCAACAACAAAAACACTATTTTCCTTTTTTCGTCCGCCCACAAGAACTCCTGAAGTATCTGATAAACACCTGACATACACGGCATGTCAGTCAGATTTCCAGGAGCAACGCAATGTGTCTAAAATGTTCACAAATGCAGGCAGCACGTTGGCTAATGGGAAATTGTACTACAGTGAATTAAAACTCCCTACATTGTATTGCAGTGTGCTAAAAGCTCCCTTTCATTTTCCATTTAAAATTTCAATTCTGATTTTCCAATTGTTGGCATAATCTAGCGATCACATGTCGGAGAGATCAGCTCCAATCTGACGCTCCAGACTGGTCATGATTTATCCTGAACCTTCAGCAGCGACTTTAAATGAACAGTCATTTGCTCCCTGCTTTGGTTGCTTTGTTGTGGCTCGTTTTCTCCGACCCAGTGACTGGGCGGTTTGGGTAAGACACTGGGTGAGGGCGGCTCACTGAACTTGGCTCCAGCGTAGACCTTCTCGGCATCTTTGAGGTATTCGGGCACGGCATCAGAAGCAGGTGGAGTGTTCACGATCTTCACGTTGTTAGAGGCGTGGAGGGGTTTTTTCTGCTCTCGGTGCGGAGGCTGGGACAGAGACGAAGGCTTGTTGGGGCTGCTGTTGTCTTTCTTCTTTGTGGAGTGAGAAGCGCCAGGTGTTTGGCTCTGCTTGGGCTTGTGGCTACGAGCATTCACATTCTGGGTGATCTGATCGTGTCTGGGCAGGTTTCGGGCAGGTTGGCATCCTGGCTGTGTTGCACCTCGCTCCGATTTGCCACCTTTGGATTTCAACAGCTACAACACAGAAACAGTCATTAATTCAACTATACAGAAGATAGAATTCTATTACTGGACAAAAAATAATTTAAATTATTATCAAAATGTCTTAATACAGTGGTCCCTCGCCATATCGCGGTTCGCGGTCTCACTGTATCACAGATTTTGAAACTGCATTTGGTATCACAGATTTGTCCCTATATCGTAGGATTTTGCGGTATATAGGTATTTTAATATAATTATTATTGTGGTGAGCTGCATTAAAGAACAACACTGGAATAGGGATATCTGCGTTTAATGCATTCTGCACCCTGCAGATGCTTTTTTTTTGACACACACACAGAGCGCAACACTGAAGAAAATGTGGCAGGAAGTCACCTCACTTCACTGCCACGGTCATGACAACATAACACTTAACCAAACTAACTAGGCTGAAAAAACACAAAACCACAATAAAACACAAACACTAGTAACAGTGTAACACTAACATAAACCACAATAATGACATTTAAACCCCAACACCCCAAACACCCATGGTGCATTGCAGCACAACAGTTCAGTGACAGCAACCGGCTCTGCGACTGCTACATTATTTTAATTATTTTTGCGGTAAAATAAGCATTCTCAAGCCTAAAATTTTTTTTAACTTTGTTTGCTGTGTAATTAAGATGAAGCTGAAAATGAGGTTCATTTCATGTTTTTGATTTCTTTTGGTTGGATAACCATGAAAATCTAGAGTTATGTTTCAGAAGGGGAACATTTTTCATGGCAGAATTTCTTTGCCAGGCCTGGGATAAAAGGCAACATATTTTGTTTGAGAGCTGAGCAGCAGAATAATGTGTGTTTGGATGTATTGCTTCAATGCTGGTATATTGATGTTTTGTAAACTCAAGAGGGTTGGGCACGCTTGGGTGCATGACACGAAAATAAAGAAATCAATCAATCAAGTATCGCTGAGGACCCAAGAAAGTGCAGTGTCAAGTGTGAGGTTATTTGAGGTTTTCATATTTTGGCTAAAACATGCTTTTTGTTACACTTTCACAGTAGTATGTTTATATTAATATCCTCAGTAGGATTTCAGTATCATGTACTGACTACAGCTTTTTGTAAACTCAAACTGTATGCAATCTTATGCAAGTTTTTTTTTTTTTTTTGGCGCTGGCTTTAGAAAATCTCGTCTGTTCCCCTATCTGATTTATTACTGTTAAAGCATGTGACTAATGGAAGGCTAGTTTCTGTTTGAGTAGTTAGCAGCGGCTGGCTTGGAACACAGTCTGTTTAGTGGGTGTACTGTTATAGTGGTCCTTTGAAAATAGTAGCTTTATGTGTAGGTGTGTGTGTGAGCTCTGCTCCAGAGGATTATTTCAGTTGTTTTTTTGTAGGCTGTATAGCAACACATACACATGGAACGCTACATTACGTAAGATGAGATGTTAACCTATGCCTATAATACTGATCTAGATATTGTCATATATCAATCAACCTGTTCCAAACACATGCATTTTGAACAAGTGTCGTGAAATAAAAAATAACACTGCATTATTCTTACTTACTACCTTAATATAGTAAACCTGCTGTCAAACAGCTGCTTATTTACACATCCATTGTTACAGTCATTATATAATTATTTAGGGCTGTGCATCAAAAACCAGCTTTAACTTAGAACTGGTTCCAAAACTCTGATTTCAAAAGAATTGTTAAGTATTAAGTTTCACTTCTCTTTATAGGTGCAGGCTGAACGTCTTCCTGTCTTCTAACGCATTTTAAAAAATAAATTCTGCATCTAGCTTCATTCCCTGTTAACCTTCTCAGACATTGCTAAGTTGCTTGATTAACAGGTGAACATCATAAATTATCTGTACCTTAGTTTTGCAAAAGCTGTATTATAAGATCCATTAGAAGGACGGGATTGGACTCTATCATTACGTAAAGAAGCCTATGTAAATCCACAATGGTTACAGATCCTTTATCTAGCTCTATTCTTTTGCTGGAAAGGTTTATCTGAGGGAAACAGTGTTTTATATGGGAACAATACAAGAGGCCATCAGCACTAGTCTGTGTCATGACCTTCCTTAAAGTTGTGCAGGTGTGTGACCTCACTGGTTAAAAAAACAGTAGCTATATTACTTCATATGATTAGAAAGTGTTTGTTTATCTTGATAAAGAGAGATGCATAGTGGTGGTTACTTAACCACACTGTAAATGTACAGCATTAAAAGTGTTAAGTGAAAGTGAAATCAAGAAAATACACTCTGATATTAAAACAAAATCAACTCGATGTAGAAAAATGTCTCCTGTGACTAAATGTACTACAAAACAGAACATTATATCATTAGAATAGTACTTGTAAAAATTTGTAAAATTTGTAAAAGCAGGATTTTTAGTATCTCTAACCACTTGCAACTCAAAGAATCAGAATCATTAAGAACGCACCTAAGAATGATAATCTGCATCATACTCATCAACATACTAATTATTTCCAACCCTAAACTGAAATAAGAAATGAAAAGGTCTGGCAAACCTCAAATCATAATCTCACTTTCCCCAAACTTCTTACACAAATTTCTTCTCTTGTTGTCTTCAGCGCCTGCCCCAATAGTAATAATTCAATTTAACAAGTAAATATGAAGTTTAAATCACTTTCTGCATCAAAACATTTGTGATGACGTTTGTTCAATGTTTGATGAAACCTGAAGCTTTATCTCCTCCTCTTTTATTGTACAGGCGAACTTGCCTTCATTGTGCAATCTGGGGCATTTTCTGTGTCTGAATCAGCTGATGGAAACAGGAAGAAAGGCGTGTTCATCACATGATTACTTCACTGTAAAAACTTGGAACTGCGTCACTTCAAAATGTCTCAGGCACAATAGCAGGTTTAAATCTCATAGAATCAAACTTACTTCAAAAATGGCATTAACATTGTGTTTGATTGAGTTTCATAACTTTTGATGAGATTTTGCAAATGTGTATCTTCAAAAAAGTTATAAAAATTAGGTAAATAGAAATGTTATAAAAATTATTATTATTACGGCAGAATTATTCCTTAGATCTAGAAAATATCAGTCATGCAGCATCACAGAGATAAAGCTGGTTTCCTTTCACTGTCCCATCAGTCACCATCAAACTTCACAAATACTACACAAACACAAGTATATACAAATATTGTTTAAAGATTTAAGAAACTAAAGAAACAATCCATTTGAAATTGAACCATGAAATAAAAGAATAAATACAGATGATCTCCATTTGTAAGATAAAGGAAGAACGCAGTGTCCTTTCAGAAAACAGCAAATATGGTGCATTTTGGGGTTTGTTATTGATTCCTAGTTCTATAAATGTGGTGACTGGGCTGAAAACATCAGCATTATGTAAAGACTGACTTTTTTTACATCCCATTAGACAGGATAACTTCGAGGTAAACAGCTATTGTTGTCAATCAACCCCTGAGGCCAAACAGATCTACAGCACTGCGGGAAGCAGCAGCTCCACACCAGACACTCACCTCCTTCTTGGCTCCCTGTCTGAGATGATGGAGGGTCAGTACGGTCTGTGTACCGGCAGGGTGCTCGGTACCGGGCAGGGCGACGGGTTTGTTGACGGTTGATGCCGTCAGGGTGTTGTTGTTGTGGTCTGACAGGCGGACATTGGGGCAGTTTCTCGGAGGTTTATGATGATGCAGCGGCGCCGCCGTCGTCGTCCGCAGCTTCCTGCCTCCTTTCTTCAGCAGCGTCTGCTTTGTTTTGTTCATCCCGTCGCTGCTGGAAATGACCGGGTTGTTGTTTTCGACGTTGCCGATGTTGGCTTCATCGCTGTGAGTCGGAGATCCGTCCAACATGTCTTGGAAGTGGCGAAAACATAAACAGGCTGTGAAATTCCTCTGCAGCTAAGTTGTTTTAGCTAACAACGTCACAGGCTAACAGCTAGCTAACGATTAGCTAAGTAGAAGAGGCGCTTTATTCTTCGAGTTGTCCTCGAGCAGAAAACAACATTGAACAAATATAACGTTGTATTGTCGCCTCACAAGCTCCTGTGGGTTAACTTGTGGGTTTTGAATTGTTGCTGCTGTAATAATCGACACCTTCTCCTGAGATGGCGCGTCGATGCCAGTGAGCCTGTAAACGGAAACAGAAGTAGCTTCAATGCTAAGTTAGCCACAAGGAGACGTATGACTTCCGGTAATACCTTTCAAAACACGACGACCTCCTGACGGTAAGACCAGTACAGGGACTCACTAGGGACTGCTTCAAATAAAACATGTTTACACACGGGATATTCTGAAATATATATATTATGTAGTGTAGACTGCTCATCAAACAGAAATATCCAGGGAACAATAGAGAGCTACAACAGAACTTTAAGTTAGTTTTAGGTAGAATTTTACAAGGAAGTCGCAATTTTGCATAAAAATCGAAAAACTTTCAATATATTCTTAATCGTACAGCACCATATCAAGTTTGCATTTAAAAATGACTTTTAAAAGACTTGTTGCATTACTGTAAACTAGAAATATGACAGATAATAATAGAAATATACTAAAGTTTATATCTTCACAGCTGGAGGACTGTCACATAACCATAACACCTCCTCTGTGATGCTCATCTGGTTGCTCTCAGTTGCCAAAGAGAAGTAAATGTACAGCCATAATATAAAATACTTTGTTACAAGTGAAAGATTTGTCCACAAATTTGTACTCAGTAAAAGCAAATCAACTTAATGTCAGTGTAATGTATTGAAAGTATCAAATGTGATATAATCTGGACTGTACAGCTGATTGCTCTCAATTTTCCTGTTATTTTAACTCTAATGGCTATATAACTGTTATAATTTCGACTAAAATATGTTTCTTTTGCTTTCTCTACACTATGAAAAAAATGTGAGAGGAAAAATGATGGAAACATAAATTAAATTCCTAGAAATTCCTAGAATAGAATAGAATAGAATAGAATAGAATAGAATAGAATAGAATAGAATAGAATGGCTTTATTGTCATCATACATGGGGGCATGACGAAAATATAAATAGAAAACACAGAAGTTGCTATACAAAAACACCAGTGATGCTTTAAGTTTTTATTTGTATAATACAAACTATCTCTAAGCTGCTAAAATCCAAAACAAAACAGGACTTAGTGCCTACAGCCATGGTAATAATGTGGCACAATGGCATTTCATATTATTACACTGTTATTGAAGCACACATTTTATAATTGAATTTTTAATGAAATAAATTATTAAAGGTGTTGGGTGGAGCAAAAAGCACTACATTAAAAACTGTGGCCAAAACATAAAGAAAAAGTCTTGAGGAGTTGCTCTGCAGAATATTGGGACTGCATCGTTACTATCCCTTTCAACACAATTATTCTGTAAAGCAACACTTTCAGCTGTCAGTAGTATTCTGTTCAGCTTGACAATCTCCTCAGGGCCTGTATTTCCAGTAAGGGGCGTGCCAGACTCCATCCTGTCAGTGACGTTTACCTTTTAGACTGCACCCAACTCTGGGAAAAACTTCAATAAATAACAAATTAAAACATTGTTTTATGAATAAAATCACACTGTTATTTATTCATGTAACCTTTTAAAATGTATTTCCTCTACACTGGTAGTTTTTCTGCCACTGGTGGTGAAGATGGCCTCTTTTTAAGTTTCAGTTTAGTTTCTGCTAAAACCAACCTCTAGATGGTCATTAACCCTTTCACAGAACTTTTCATATAGAGTAATTGTGATATATTGTCCAAATATTTTGTTTTCTTTGCACTGGAGCAGGTTATATTTGGTTTACTGAGTCGCTTAATCAAACACTGTGTCTATGACAATTAAGTGATGTAATTTATTGAAAAAATTGCTACAAATAAATCAATAAAATAAATAAAAATAAATGCTGATTTTGTTTCTCCATTGTAATGTTTTGCTGATTTTCTTTTTGTATATCATTTAAGTTGAATTTCATTTAATTACTTTGGTCAGACAAATGACCAGTTAAATTTTTTGCCCTTTGTGTGTAAGATACTCCCCCTGCATAAAATGAACCTTTCCTCAGTCCCTCCAGGAATTCGCAATGTTGCGATCGCGCGAATTCACGCGAATTCAACCAATCTCCTCGAATTCTGCGCGACCTTGCAATTTTGTCCAATCACCGCAACTTTTCCGCAATTTTGGCAAGCCTCCCATGAGTTCCACCAATCATAGCAGTCCCCAGCGCAAACATAATGCACATACGTCCTGAATTTACTTCCTTGTTTTTGGTTTGAAGATGCAGACATGTCCCATTCTAATGTTTCTCATTTACCAACAAAAATTATTGCTGAAGACTGTGCAAAACAATTAATTCCCTGATGTTCTTCACCAAAGCGGACGTAAACTGTTTTACACATGTGCAAAATTGTGGTGGAATACAAAAAAAAAAAAATTAAAAATCATCGATTGATAAACACTTTTCTACCACGAAACATATTAGGAGAACGTCTGAAAGGAGCGGACCACAGACCAGATAAATCACCATGATGGAAACTGCTGCATCCAGATCTGTTGGAGCACTGAAAGAATGAAGGTAAGTTAGAGTAGTTATTCCGCCAAGGAACAGTCGGAGTTATGTGACAATCGGCTTATGTGAATCATTCCTCTGTTAGCAACATTACTCAAAAACAGACCAAAGGATTTGGATGAAATTTTCAGGAAAGGTCAGAAATGACACAAGGACCAAGTGATTCGATTTTGGCAGTGATGGGGCTTAAAGTCTGGATCCACGGATTTGTTAGGGATTTCCCATTGAGATAGCGGCATGGCATATGATCGTGGCACGGTAACCATGGCAACAAGTGGCCTGCTGACGATCACATGATTGTGATCCTACTACTAATCCACCACTGTGGACGTATCGGAAATGATAGAAGGAACAACTGATTAAACTGTGGGGGTTTTCCTGAGTCCCATCAATTTCCGGCGCCCGTTACATATTTAGGTCACCCGATTCGGTATGTGCACTTGCATAACACACACCTGTGTTCAGCGCAAGGTCAGGTAATGAACAGTCTTGGTGGAGTACTGCGCTCTCTGAGTGCTTGTCTTGTTAAATGATGTGACAAGTCGTGAGTGTGTGTGTGAATGTGTGTGTGCCAGGAAGTGAAATTAACTTTTTAAGCCACTGACAGATATGTCCAAATGTGATTCATTCCATAGTAAATTATCATTTTGTGCCTTAAATGTACCAACCACTTCATGTTAAACCAGTATCTGGCTGCTGCTAATTTACCACCATGGTATGCCAGCTTCTGTGTAAATGGGCTGGAGCGTTAAAGAATTAATTTCGGAATAAATATTGTAAATTACAATTTTGAAACATGTTCTAAAAGCTGGAAAAATGCAACTTTTTAGCAGTTGTCACTGTCCCCCCGCAATTTCATCGCAACAAATAAGCTTAAAACATTGCAACTTACACTGCAACTCTTTAGAAAAGCTGCCGCGAATTCAGGCATTTTGGGCCGCAACAATTTCGAAAAATGCCCGCGAAATCCTGCAGGGACTGCTTTCCTAATATAGCATGTGATTTTGTAATACAGTATGTGTGAACAAACACACATCGACTGACACTCAACACAGGTTTGCTATCACACAGTTTTACTGTATAAAACGTGATAAACAGCTGACAGCTTCATGTTTGTAACAGACCCTCAAACGCACCCTCATAACATTCAGTAAAATGTTTCTTCGCTACACCTACACTGTCGTCCTTCTTTTTAGGACCAGAATGAACTTGTTCAAAAAACACTCAATATAAATCGGTGACCTAATACTTTTTTCATACAGTACTTGTTGTAAGTGCACAAAAATCTGAAAAACTACTAATCAAGAGTGAAAAAACACAGGAGTTAATTTGCCTAGAAAAAGTGTTCACCCTCTTAGAAGTTTTCCCATTTTTTGGCTGTTCAACACTGACTCACTGTCAATTTGATGTGGCCTTTTTGACAACTCTTTTATGTCAAAGTAAAAACAGATCTCTACAGAGCAATGTCAAATAAATAAAAATACTAAACGTAAGTGATTGCATAAGACTTCAGCCCTTTTAAAGTGACTCACCTCATTCAACACAGTTGCAGCCAACTGCTGCTAGAGGTCACACAGGGAGTGGAATCATCTGAGTGCAGTGAATGTGACTCAGTGATACTAGTATAACAACATCTGTATCTGGAAGGTCCAGTCGCTAGTACATCAGTACTCCTGGTTACAAGTACACCCTGAAAACAGAGGAACACTTTTCATAAAAATGTTTTTAAAAAACATAATTCAGGGGATGGATACAAGAACATTTTCAAGTCACTGAATATCTTTTGGAGTAAAGTTAATTATATTCATAAGAAATGGAAGAAACATGGCACGTGTAACTCTGCCTGTGGCAGAAATTGATTAAACATGCAAGAAAAGACTAGTGAGGGAGGCCATCAAGACACCTATGAGGCCTCTGAAGGAGCTACAAGCTATATTGGCAGGGTCCAACATTGAGTTTTTTGGAGATCAGACTAAATGCACAATCCCCACAGTGAAGCACGGGGGTGGCAGCATCATGATGTGGGGCTGAGTCTCTGTAGCAGGTCCTGGAAGGTTTGTAGAGGTACCTGATGCAAGAGAACTGTATCCTGGGAGAAGATCTGTTTTCCAGCAGATAATAGCCTAAAGCAAACAGCCAAAGAGAAATTGTTTAAAGACAACAACGTGAATGTTGTGGAGTGGCCAAGTCAGAGCACAGACCTCAATCCAACTCAAAATTTGTGGCTAAATGTAAGCAAAGCTGTTCCCTTACTGCACACTCAGTGTATCCTGACAAAGCTTAAGCAGTTTTACAAAGCAGAATGGGGCACGAAAATTGCAGTGTCTAGATGTACATAGCTGATTGAGACCTATCCACATGGGGTCAATGCTGTAATTGCTGCCAAAGGTTCATCTTCTAAATACGGGAGGTGAATACTTATGCATCTCTTATTTTACATTGATATTTTTTACGTAATTGATGATACTTTGTAGAAATCTGTTTTCACTTAGGCAAGAAATATTTGTCTTTTGTAAGTTCTTGTCCAAAAAAACCGAATTATTTCACCGCCTAGGAAGTTAGAGAGTTATGTGACAGTCAGCGTACGTTTGTCTGCTATCAACATTACTCAAAAAGAAACAAACAAATTTGGATGAAATTTTCAGGGAAGGTCAGAAATAACACAGGGACCACCTGATTAGATTCTGGCAGTGATGCGGCTTATAGTCTGGATCCACAGATTTGTTAAAAATTTCTGTATCATTGCGAGATGGCGACACACCGTCACTGTAACTATGACAACAAGTGAACGCTACGTCAGCTGTCTGCTGACGATCACGGTTGCACCACTGCAGACTTATCAGGACTTATTTGTTGGGGAAAAAAAGAACAGTTGGTAAATTGTGGGGGTGTTTCTGAGTCCCATCAATTCCCACCACCCGCTATATATTTAGGTCACATGATTTGGTATCTGTACATAACGTACACATGCATAACACACACCTGTGCTCAGAGCAAGGTAATTTTGTTTGTGACTACATCTATATTAAATGGCCACATTCTATAGTGCCGTGATTTCTGGCATGATTTTTTTCAAGATTTCTGCCCTTGGAAATGATACGACTGAGCAGCCTTGGTGGAGTACTGTGCTCTCTGAGTGCTTTTTTTGTATAAAACATGGTTAGGTGCTGAAAAGCCATAAAAGGAGAAAACCTAACCTCGAAGAGGGTTGGATATTTTTGATAGTCACTGTAATCCACTACAGTAATCGGCTAATAACTATTTGGCAAAGAGAACTAAGAAATGTAAAGGCAGATCTGAAACTCACACAGGAGGACATATTAAAGGTTTGTTTCAGTACAAAAAATAGATATATAAACAATATACAAATACAACGTAAAGATCTAAGTATCCATCCCTGTGAGTGCAGTACATATCTGTCACAATGACCACTGAAGGCAAATCAAAGAGACATGGAGGGTCCTGGAGGTGTTTGTTTGTCTGCATGGTGGAGGCAGCATCCATCAAGGTTCAAGGCTGTGCCTCAGCTGCAGGATCATCATAGATGTAGCTGCCGACGCCTCCAGTGTTTACACCTGAGATAGACAGAGAGAGGACCAGGTCACCCAACAAAATACGTTTCTACATACACACCCTTTGATACAGTACATGCAGTTTTTTGTGGTTAAACTTGTACAGCTACTGTGCTGACATTTCTGCTGTGTCCAATCGTGGTTTGAAAGACAGCAATGACTGTCCAAGTTTGACCACATTGAAACCACTATACTGCTGAGGTTATGTTCTCTTTCACTTCATTCATCTGTAGTTCTGGCTCTCTTCTCATTTAATTTCTTCTATAATCAGGAATATAATTATATACAAAATCTTTTCCAGTCTATTTAGCTTGATAATGATGCTAAGTAGCTGTCAACTTCTATTATGGTTTTGGTTGGAGCAATAGGATCTTCTGAATCGTTTCTTCCAGTCTTTGTGTATCTTAAACTGAATCTGACACACAAATCTGTCAGATCAGGTAGAAGTTGTCATCACAGCTGAAAAGTATCTAGCATTTGTAACCAAAACATAGATGGAGATAGAAAATTTGCTGCTAGAGAAGAGGAAGCAGCAAAGAAAAAGGCTTTGTTAGCTTTGTTGCATTGTGTGTTAAGATAGATGTATTAAAGCAGTCTGCAGGTGATGATGAGGACGAAGGTGAAGAGGCTGAAACATCAGTGTGCAGGGAGCAGCTGCTTTGTCATTTTTTACATGCTCTATGCTGTGAATGATCTAAATGAACTAACTAAAGAACAACACATTGTTGAAAACCTTAGGCTTTCAAGTCCCATTATATAAGACATTATGTTTGACTGCAAGTCCAGCAATCAATGCTACAATCTAAAATAACAGGTGAACGTGACTCTGAAGAAGAAGGAAAACAAATGAAGATGTAATTATAAACAAAAGTTAAATAAAAAAAAAATAAAATGAATGTAAGTATGTTGCAATATTTTAAAATAACTCAGCTATTAAGTTTAATTAGGAGATCATTATATAAATTCAACATTGACCTTTTAGCTAAATGAATTTGTGCAGACTACTGTTATGAAACATGGTGGTTTAAAACATTATTTCGAGGAGAGTCTCTGTCTGCACTGTCACTTCATACCTTTGGGTCCAAACAGCACAGCATAGCATGGTTTGTGGCAGTAAGGCTGTCCATCATGCTGCAACAGAAAGAAAAGAGTTCATCTAAATTCTTCCATACACAGTATGAACTTGTGTTGTTATTAATACCGTCAGTTTTATTGTATCTTAGCTTTCAGAGACATGAAATCATCATGTATATATCAGTAACAGCAACAAGAACGACATGAATTATTGTTCCTCCCACATAAAGTCCAAAACACTCTTCAAATGTGTGATGAAAAGCTGTCATCAGAATATGCACAACTAAAACATGTTCTAGCAGCTACTGTTCTTCACATTCAGTGGTAAATGTAGTATGATTTTACACCTAAACAGCCTCTCATTGTGTCATGGTTGATTTTAACAAGAAATCGATCAAGCAGCTGCAGCTGATCCAGAATGCTGCTGCCAGAGTCCTAACTAACACCAAGAAACTGGACCGTATTACACCCGTTCTCAAATCACTACACTGGCTTTCTGTTTGTCAAAGGATAGAGTTAAAAATCTAACTCCTGGTCTACAAAGCACTGAATGGTCTTGAGCCAAAATACATCCTGGACTTATTAGCTCCATATGAAGCATCTAGAGCCCTCAGGTCATCAGGGACAGGTTTGCTGTGTGTTCCCAGAACCAGAACCAAAAATAGTGCAGCAGCATTCAGTTGTTATGCTCATCAGCTGTGGAACAAACTTCCTGAACACCTGAAGTCTGCTCAAACTGTTGGCTCTTTTAAATCAGGCCAGAAAACCAGATTGTTTACTGCAGCTTTCTCTTAGATGCTCAATCTGTTATCTTGTCTTACAATGTACTTTTATGATCTTAATGTCTACTTTTATGTTTTAGTTCTATGATTTTAATGTATGTCTACCTTTAAATGATTTTTCTGAATGTATTTCTTTGGCATTTTAAAGCTTCTTGAATTGCCTTGTGTATTAATTGTGCTATAGAAATAAATTCTTCTTGTACAGACCATAAATATACACTACTGTTCAAAAGTTTGGGGGTCACCCAGACAATTTCATGTTTTCCACGAAAACTCACACTTTTATTCATGTACTAACATAACTGCACCAGGGTTTTCTAATCATCAATTAGTCTTTCAACACCATTAGCTAACACAATGTAGCATTAGAACACAGGAGTGATGGTTGCTGGAAATGTTCCTCTGTACCCCTATGGAGATATTCCATTAAAAATCAGCTGTTTCCAGCTAGAATAGTCATTTACCACATTAACAATGTCTAGACTGGATTTATGATTCATTTAATGTTATTTTCATTGGAAAAAAAATGCTTTTCTTTTAAAAATATATAAGGACATTTCTAAGTGATCCCAAACTTTTGAACGGTAGTGTATGTAAAACTTTACAATACAATGACAAAGTGTTGTGTTGGAGTTTGCGTTATTCTAATTTTTGACACCAAGTTTTTCATTTTTACTGTAAATGCATATCAGTTCCAAATATTGTCATATAGTTCACTTTGATTACAAACAAAGAGAATCTATATCAGCCCTCTATCAACCATATCATTTGATGCCCACTGTGGAACTTTACAAGGAAACAATCCTTTCTTAGACATCCCTGATAAGATTCAGAGATCATGACTAAATTGTTTGCCTTTTTTCACTCTCTCATACCTTTTCAACACAAAATAAATTGCCATTCCTGCTTGTATACATTGCCTAACATACAACACTATGAATTGCAGCTTTTTGAGTGCACTATTGTTGCTCAGTGGACCCTCATCTCTCACCTCTGCATGGCTGCCTGCTGCCAAAGTCTTACTGCACCTCTCACAGCGCAGACAAGGCCGATGCCAGTTCTTCCCCAGAGACGAGACTTTCTCAGCTGCACAGACACACAAACCACCGTGGAAACAGTCACTCGACACAGTCAAACAACAGTCACATATGCAAATATGATGCAATGTGAGATATAAGGACACCTGTCTGCTCACCAAAATATACCGTCTTGTTGCATCTGGGGCAGATGTTGGGTCCTCCAGAGAAAGATGAGAAACTTGCAGCTGGAAAAGTAACATTGAATTAGAAAAATGTGTCACAGTCTGTGGCTGCCTTAGTCGAAAAGCATGCTTTTATGACCAGATTAAAACATTTTTGTAATTAGAACTGTCATGATTCTGAAATTAGCATTTGTCACAAAATAACTGTGATTAACAATTTGTCGTTTTCAGTTTTAGATTAGTGATAAAAGCACCTTTGAATGCAATCCTTTTCCTGCAAATTCAAAATCACAACAAATGTGCTCACAGTGGTGCTGTGGTGTTTGACTAAATCTATGAAGTTAGTTTCAACAGATGCTCATCAAAATGCAGTCGGTTAAATATAAACCTGAAGTTATCCACAGCAAGATAAACAATTAGTGACATTAAACCATCACAGAAAAAGAAGGTGAATAATGTAGAAACTGTGAACGAAATATGACATTTCATTCAGCTGTTTTAAACAAGTAAATGTAATCAATTCTACTAATTATGTAGAATGATCACAGTCAGCTCAAATCATTTTGATCAGGCTGTTGTAATAATCGACACATTCCTGCCTGTGATTAAAGTGACCTGAACTAAACCTGATCCTCCCAGAGAGGATACTATTCCAACAGACATTGGATTTCTCCTCTGTACAAATGACAGTTCTTCTATTTTTGCTCCACTTATTTCTCACCCTTCACGGGTCCCCGAGCGGGGGCTTTTTTCTCCTCCTCTGGTTTGGCATCTGTTTCCATGGAAACAGCTGCAGGAGCTTCATTGACAGGATTGTCGTACACGTAGGAACCGGCTCCGCCGATGTTCACGCCTAGAACACACACAGAAGGTTCGTTTTAAAACTTGAAAACCATAAATCCGGAGGTGATGCCAGTATTTTCCGTATGTGCACACAAGAGGAAACTGCACCTTTTGGTCCATAGAGGGCGGCGTAGCAAGGCTTGTGACAGTAAGGCTTCCCATCATGCTGCACAATGTCAGATGGAGGGACACAAAACAGAAGCAATAATTACTTAAAAGTCTCAGAGTAAATCTAGGCCATACCATCTGTTCATTACTGTTTTGAACCAGAGCAGGAAAGTGAAGTTAGATACTGTTTTCTTGTTAGTGTTATTGGATTCACATGATGCCAAATTAAGATTCACAAGACTTATCCTCTCTCTGTTATTTTCCTTCTTTCTTCAATGCATAACTCAAGACAAAACAGCCAAAAATGACCATCAGTGCACTCACTTCATTTTATTATCCTCATTGAAAGCCAGGAAAAACTATGTGTTGTTTATAGTGATAGAAAGTAATGTGTCTTTTCCGGGAATACGTCTTCAGCCTGACTGTCTGTGTATAACGTCTCTCAGGCATAAAATATGCAACACAGCTTCATCTAAATGGAGGTCCTTTGTCAGCTAGATGTCGGTGTTCTTTATGTAATGTTCTGTTCTGTTTTCATTCGGTCACGTCAGGAAGACTTATCCCCACAGGACGTGTTTCAGCCACGTTTCTTAAACCTTTTAGCAGGTGAGCTGACAGCACTATTGTCAGTTCACCTCTGACAGTAAGTTATTCCCTTGTTAAAACCTTTTTAAAAGACAGTAAAAGGGATGGAAAAAAAATTGTTTGACATCTGAGTTATAAAAAGCAGGCTGCTGAGCTGTTAAAGCTGGAGTGCTGGACTTCCATCCAGGGTGAAGGCAGGGGATACTGTGGACAGGTCACCAGAGACAAACAATCACACTGACATTCACACCTATGGACAATTTAGAGTCACCAATTAACCTCAGCATGTTTTTGGACTGTAGGAGGAAGCCGAAGTAGCTGGTGAAAACCCATACAGGCAGAGGGAGAACATGAGCTAAGTTTCAAACCCAGAACCTTGCAGCTGTGAGGCGAAATGCCGAATGAGTTCACACAATGCCCCGTAAATCTTTCTGTATTCCACTGGATACCAGAGTTTTTTTAATCTGGTATCTGCAGCAGCATTCCTCTGCTGGTGCACCAGTAGTGATGCACTTTACATCAACTAGCAATGATTGGTTTACCAGAGCTGAAGAAGCGGAGCAACTGTAGCCACGGAAACAGAGTTGACTACAGCGACAAGGAGTATAATGGAGTATATGATCCAAGAAAAGTTGTCAATGCTCCAGATAAAAAAAAAGAAACGTGCCATTCAGAGAAAAGATTACAGTCTTTAAAAAAAGAAAGCCACATTATAAGCATCAATTGTGTTTCTCTCACTGGATGGTCTAATTTTGTACTATACAGAATGTCAAGCAGACTCATAAATACTTTTGAACTGAAAACAGTCTCAGTCAGCACTGATTAAATTGTATGAATGATGATGTACTGTTTTATGTAGGGAAATGCATCTTAACTGTGGGGTAAAAATAAACCAACTATATAGGCTACAAATCTTAGATATCTATAATGAAACAAAAAATGCAGAACTATGTATTAAATAATGATTATTAAAACAAACTATGCAAACTCCCATTGTCCTCTTCTTACCTCAGCATGGCCTCCTGGATTCAGCGTCTTGTTGCAGCGCTCACATTTCAGACAGAACTTGTGCCAGTCCTTCCCTAAAGATGACACCTTCTCCGCTGTGGAGGGGGAGGAGACAGAAGTCATCACCATTTAAAGAAGTCACAATCATTTGAATTAAACTGCGTCGTAAAACTACTATGCTGAACACTTGCGTTTATGGTGTTTATTGAATATAAGACTTACTCCTGGGCAAAGAGCCACACTGAGAATTAGGAAACACATTAAAAACAAAATCAAAATTGTATGAAGCACATAAACAGAAATGGTGCAAAAAACACAATCAAATCAGGACATAATGTTCCTGTTAAAACTACTTCCTCCTCAGACAGCATCTTTTTGCCTGTGATTTGAAAAGTTCCTTTACTTTTTGTGTCCACATGAAATATCAATTATGCTGATTTTAAATGTGAATACTTATTAATAGCCTCTGTGTGTGCGTCCAGCAGTCATTAGAAGAACTGACATTCACTGTTATTAAGATTTTTGTGTGGGAGAGATCAAGTATCAGCATATAAAGTAGAGCAGCAGTTCAAGTTTTAACACAACCTGAATACATAAGCAACAATTTGCTGTGAATCACAGGTCTAACAGTGCAGCTGTGTGACAGAGTCACCTGTCTAAGTGAAAGAAAGCACTTAATGGGCACTTAAGAGTTCATGTCAGCCTAAAGCACATTCTTTCCACTTTGTTCTAAAGTGCAGTGTGATGGCTCAGAGATTTCCATTTTTATATCAGTTATAACCGTTTTATGGAGCTACTGGCTGCTCCTCCATCTCTGCAACTATACTGGAACAAAATATTGTAACAAAAACTACCACAGCTAAATCCAGCCTGTACCTAAATCTTTAATTAAATGCACTCATTTGCTTTGTTAGATGTGAACCACAAGACACTGGTGATGTAAAGGCTATCATTACTGCTGGTCCCAAGGACAGATAAATGAGATGGGTTGTATAAGGAAAATTATTTAGTGTAAAATCTACACTACCAGTCAAAAGTTTGGACACACCTTCTGATTCAATGCTTTTTATTTATTTGTATTATTTTCTACATTGTAGACTAATACTGAAGATTAACACTTATTGTTTACAACATAATTCCATATGTATTCTTCTACAGTTTTGATGTCTTCAGTTTTAATCTACAATGTACAAAATAATTAAATAAAAAGCACTGAATGAGAAGGTGTGTCCAAACTTCTGACTGGTAATGTATGCCAACTCAAATTTACAAATTGTGACAGAATGGTACCAACATGAGCGAAAGGGAAGGTTTGGGGTACACCTCCTTTAATCTATACAAAAAGTGAAATATTTTTCATTTGACTTAGGGTTATACAGTATAGGCTGCTGGACTTTTTCTTAGCCAGGCAATGAGCAGAAACATCAGGAGTATAATGATCCTAGCCGACAGATAGTTTGATTAAATAGCAGACCTATTTTGTTACCTTTGGGGTGGAACTGGCTAACTATTTCACCATATGCCCACACGACCTACGTTAGCAATCTGCCTGCTAGAGTCTTTAACTTTAACCGATAGACATTAGAGTGGGATTAATCCCCAATAGCCAGACCTTTCTGCACAGTGCTGAAGAATGGTCTGACTGCACCTTGTTATCATTGACAAGGAAAGCTCTTTCTTGTTGTATTTTTTTAAACCATTCACAATCATCTGATGGGGGAATTGTTTGAGTGGCTCATTTTACGATTTACAACTTCCTTTAGTAGATACTTTTCTCCAAAGTGACGTACATCTGAGAGTAGATATAAGGTACGTGGGTGGGTCAACACTACGGACCACGCCTAAGGGTTCTCAATGGACAACTGTGCCGTGACCAGAATTTGCACGACCAGCCTCTTGTGCCAAGGTCAGGGGCGTTGGTCACTGAGCTATCTAGTCTCTAGACATACAGCTCAGCTTTTTGTTCAAACAGAATAACAGTGAGCTAGTGGTTAAGTGAGTAAAATATGTTTAGGAACTGATGAGTAGAATCTAAATTAAACTTTCAAAATGATTCTTTTAGAATCTGGTTCACAACGTTAAAAAATACAAAACAAAAAAAATAAAGTAAATGAAAGTGCTGCTTCTCCTTTTTATGGATCTATTAGTTATTAACCTCTTGGCCAGGTCATTATTGAAAATGAGAATCAGCTCTCAACTAACTTATCTGGTTAAATAAAGGTTAACTAAATAAATCTAGCTGATGAAAACATGGTCATCAAACCAACTAATTTACCAAAAGCACCAATCTCATTGCATTAACCATATGAACATTTCGGGAGATTTTTGTTGTTGTTTTTCTTAGTGACAGGGATTTTTAAAACAGACAGCTGATTTGGGAGAAAAAGCTGTGTGAAATGTTTGGTGGAAATGGCAGATTTATACCCATGGTCTACATCTGGCGAGTCAGAATAGAGTGGTATCAATCAAGCATATTTGCCAAATAAACTATTGAGCTTTCCAACAGCTTTACTCACATTCACCCACACTAACTACTGGTTCTCAAAGCTGACATACTGGTGTTGTTAGCTACTAGTTGGAAGGAAAATGATGAACAATAAAATCCTGACACAGAGACAGAACTGATTTCTTGCATTTGAAAGAGTGCACTTTTATGGTATGTGTTCAGTAATTAAATTAAGTATAATTAAAGTAAGTATTCATGTAACTATTAACTATATTGTAAAAAAAAAGGAAGAAAAAGAAAAACACAGTACAAATCTATGGCAAAAAGCACAACCCTGGTCAGCAAAATTAAAAAGCACACATGAACCACTGCTGCCTTTTTCTGACTTGTATCCAAATAATTGATGTAGTCCCTTAAAAAAGCCTTAGTTCAAGCCACTCAGCAGTTTTAGTCACAGGGACGTTTGTAGGAAAGACGGAGAGTTCACTGACAGTAGTTTATCTGTTTGTCCTCTGCTCAAAATATCCCGGCAGATACACTGAACCTGATGCAGCATGACTCTTCCTGTTCAGGCTCAGTGGCTGGTCAGCCTGTCAGAGTGATATGTGACAGCGATGGTACACAGTGAGTACTTTGCATTGATGAAGGATGACATGTATATGCAACAGAGTAGGCCACCAGTTTTCTTATTGTTACTTAACAGTGGAGCTGTAAAGACAAAACCACATTCACCCAGTGGTACTTTTTTAAAAGAATGACACTTCAGTTTGCAATATTATCAGATTTCTTCCATTCATTAATTAAATAACCAAACAACATGCCTGCTCATGGTCTTTCAGTCTGCTGTTGTACTCCTCCTCATCCATTCTCTGCTCAAAACAGCTTTAAAAGAACTTTTGCACCCAAAAGAAAAATGACAACACTGGAGCCGGAAATCCTAAAGTAAACACTATCACCGAGGACACAATATATTCATTATTATGCACATTTCAACTGCAATAAATTCCCTGTACGGCTGCACAACAACAAGTCACACTGCCTGAGGGCATCATATTTCTTGTGAGATGCACATTTTTTGGGAGCGTCAGATTTACTGCAGAATTTCAAGTAGAAACA
The DNA here is from genome assembly GCF_022539595.1 of Amphiprion ocellaris. Lineage (NCBI taxonomy): Eukaryota > Metazoa > Chordata > Actinopteri > Pomacentridae > Amphiprion > Amphiprion ocellaris. The sequence goes on from NC_072777.1 coordinate 12,626,580, forward strand.
GGAGCGAGCAGCATGTCGGGCTGGGCCTGCAGGGCGGGGTTTGGCTGCTGCTCTCCAGAGAAATGAAGGGGAAAGAACAAAAAGAAAATTGATCCATTCGACAAACGTGTAATCAATAAATTATTTACCAAGCCATATGGCTTCAAAATGAATAGGAGCTAAACTCTATTCTCGGCAAGATGATACCACCCGTTTCTCCCACGTAGAGTATAAACGATATCGATTACAGTCAGGTAGAAGAAGTGTCCAGTAACCAGATGCCAACCTGCGTAGGCTAATTCCACCTAAAGGCAGACATGAAGGAGATTCTTCATTAGCTGTAATAGAACATACTTTGAATTGATTATCTGTTAATGACTCCCTGTAATCATACCCAGAGATTGTGAATCCATTACTGCTGGATCTGAGTGATGCTGATATAAAGCAGTTATCTACTGGAGACAGAGACTCAACAGCTGAGGCATTTTTGAATCACTCTTAAAGAAAAACTGTCACTTCCATTTCATATCCAGTCTGACAGCATGTCTGCGGTGCACAGCAGTGAGTTTAGAAGTGAATTTTTGTTGTACTGCTATAATTTTGTTGTTAGGATTTCAGGTTTAGTATTGTAGTTTTGCTGCATGGTGACGACATCCACAGTACAGACCTAAACAGGCTTTTAAAGGGGGACTACTGTGCTCATTTCCAGGCCTATGTTTTGCTTCTAAGACTGCGCTTTGCATTGCATTTGATTCACAGTAAAAAAAAGAAAAAGAAAAAAAATCTGTTGTGGTAGGCTTTTATGGAGCTCCTCAACCATCCACCATCTGAAAAAAAAAGCTGTTTTGGCTCCTCTTTCTTTAAATGTCACCTCCACAGTTTTACAGAAGACATGACCCAGGAGCACTGTTTCATTCTAATACTAATGTGGGGGTTTTGACTAATTAAGATGATATCTCACTCTCGATTGGAAAGAGCAACTTGTTAAAGCTATCTATACATGTTACAAGCTTCATCTGATTTAGAATATGATGCTTATAAACTGCTTATTCTGTGACATAACGGTGGATTCAAAAAGAGGCTGTACATGAAACAAATCTATATATGTCTCTGTTAATAGGTGTCCATGTGTGGGAATGAGTTCAAATGCTGACTGAAGTCCTGTTGTCCAGAAAAAGAAAAGATAATGTAGCTAGTAAAATGCCAGATTAATGAATAGCATCTTCTTGAACCACTGGTTAGATGTATGTTCGAGTGCCTGTAATTCTACCTACATTTACAAAAATGTGCACATACATTTACCATGAAGACTTTGGTAGTGCTGTGCCTGTAGCAGAAATCTGTGCTGAGTTGACGTCAGCTTGACACAAAAGTAGAAAAAAAAAAACGAGCATTCACAGCTAACTGGAGCTTCAGCTTTAAGCGCACGAGCATTACTTTTTTTTGCGCTTACCTCAATATTTGAAACACTGATCATGTTTATTATGAACATATGACGAGAATAATAGGTCTCCGTTAATGTTTCGGTCAGAATGACAGCACAAAAAACACAATTTCCTAAATTCAACATTCATCCACGTTGGATACAAAGCCTCTAATGAAAGTGAGTGCAGCATCATATGTAACAAAAGAAGAAAGCTAATATAGACTGCTTCAGAAGATCAGCAATAACCACTGATATATTTTATTGGATTTGGACCCAGAGAGACAGAGAAACGTTTTCACAGTGTGACTATGAATGGAGATCAAGCTGTGACGGCTGTATATAATTAGAGCCTGACTGATACTGAATGTTGGCTTCACTGATCGGCTATTATTAGCCTAACAAAGATACAAAGGTGTATATACGTTGGACAATAAGTAACAGGAAATTGCACCATACAAAATGCTAAAGACAACTTAAAGAATTACATAGTTCATCCATATTCACCATTGACAAATTCAAATGTTTGTGCATATATAGTGAGTGGAAAAAGAAGTATCTGTAGAAATCCTATATTCAATGATTAAATATCACCAGATTAATTTGGTTCTTCTTTTAACAAAAAATGTCAACACTGTTCAAACATTACAAAAAAAAAATTAAAATAAGATGAATGAGAATATCCCTGCATTAACATATGACAGATCGTATGCTGTCATTCTGATAATACTCAGACATTTTTCTGAAAAGTTGCTGTGCGACACAATAGAGCTGTTATAATTTAATAAAACCCCTTTTAGATCAGTGAATGCAGGTTATCTCGTGAGCTCTGTGATGGATGATCAAGTGGATCCGGTTTCAACACAGACCCACTGACAGCACATGACATTATCTATTAAAAATAAAGACTAAAACCCTGCGTGGTGATGAGAACTCTCCCACCCAGCGCTCATCGCCTCCTTCAACACTCCGGGCCTCTGCAGCAGCTGCTCGGGCAGCAGACACTCACCGAAATACACCGTCTTGTCGCATTTTGGACATTTGGACGCCATGGTCGGTACCAACGGGGTTGTTTTCAGTCTGTCCAACGGTGATCTGTCTGTCTGTCTGTCTGTCTGTCTGCAGCTCCAGACACACCTCACAGGATGCTGACAATGCTGCTGCTGATGAGAGACTGAATGAGTCTCACATCCGCCCTCCTCATAGACTCCTGTAGCTCCGCCCTCAGAATGACATCATGCAGCTCTCAGCGGATCAAAATGTACATTCAAGTCAAAGCATTCCTGCAACTAAGAAAAAAAACAACAAAGCTTTCAAAAGGTTCACCATTTTTTTCATCTTTTCTTCACTCTCATTTCATCTCCTCTTCATGTGGGGGATTACTTCTTATTTATGTATTTCTTATCTACCAGAACTAACAACGTTTAAAGAACTATTCAACATCCTTTACTGAAGAAAAAGTACCAATATAGCAATGGTAAAATACTCAGTTGCAAGTAAAGAGCCTACAGAAAAAAGTTAAAAAAAAATCATGTTTGAGATAATATTCAAAACAAATCATCAAATCAATTTTTATTTATATAGCACCTTTCAAAACAAATCAATCATTTTAATTGCAAAATACGTGGAACATAAAACGTGAAACCAGAAAAGGGACTTAGAGATTAATACACACAGTGTGATAAAATATTAGTTAAAATAATAAAAGATTCAAAAATATTAAGAAAAATAAAATAAAATTAAACATGAATTAATAAAAAACAAGAAAAGCACTCCTCCAAGGCTGCTCAATTGTTATATCATTTCCGATGAAATCTTCAAAAAATTCATGGCAGAAATCGCAGCACTATAGAATGTGGCCATTTAATATAGATGTACCCACAAACAAAATGATCTTGCGCTGAGCACAGGCATGTGTTTTGCATGTGTACACTATGTACAGATACTGAATCACATGACTTAAATAGCGGGTGGTGGAAATTGATGGGACTCGGAAACACCCCTACAATTTAATTAATTGTTTCTTGTATCATTTCCTGCAGATAACTCTGGATAACTCTGCAGTGGTCAATTTGTAGTAGGATCTTAATCATGTGATCGTCAGCAGGCAGCTGACGTAGTGTTCACTTGTTGTCATAGTTACAGTGACAGCGTACCGCTATCAAGCAGTGATACAGAAATTTTGAACAAATCCAGACTATAAGCCGCATCACTGCCAAAATCTAATCACTTGGTCCTTGTTTCATTTCTGACCTTCCCTGAAAATTTCATCCAAATCTGTTAATCTATTTTTGAGTAATGTTGCTAACAGACAGACACACAAACCAACACCGATCGTGACATAATTCCTTGGCTCAGTAATAGAGATATAATCTAGTGCGATCCCATGCAGTGCCTTATGAAGTAATAAAATATTAGCAGCAAAACAAAAGAAGTTCAAAGCAAAAGCCCTGGTTTGAACCCTCTGACTGATATATTATTATACATAACATCATTATCTAAACATTCCAACTCTGCATATTACTGACTGACAACAACCTGTCTGACTGTTAAAACACAACTGGCAGAACAGCTTGAATGGGAACTTGTTTCTTTAATCCTCAAGTTTTATTACAATCGCAAACTCATCTCATATACTTTGGGGGATACAGACACACAGCTTCTCCTCCACTTTACCCTCTGTAAGATTTCTATTGGTGGTTATACATAATAGCGCATATAGGTGTCAAAGTACGACTAATCTGGACTTTGAACATATTTGAATTTGACCTCACCATCCTGTGTGAAAAGCCTTAAATTACCTTTGTAGCTGCTACAGGTTTGAACTCTTTTATATTAGACTGTTATTGTCATTGAGTACAAGACAACAAAATGCAGTTTATCATCTAACCAGAAGTACAAAAGCAACAGTTAAGTGCTTTATTTATAGCATTAGTATACACAGTTACAGTATATGTTACAGGACAAACAGAATGAACAGTATGGACAGTTTTGTAAACAGGGAGAGCAGATAAATCTCAGAGCTCCAAACATGAAGAATAACAGAAGAAAGAGGAAGAAACAGAGCTCTGATCCACAAACTTATGTTCGGTTCTCCTCTAAATATTAGATCATGCAAAAAATTATCAAAATTAAATCTATGTGAGATGTTTGGTGGAGCTGTTTACAACATCTGAAATATAACCAGACTACACACTGATATTTGGAAGAAGCCAAACAGGTTGGAAACACTGCTGTAATCTTTAAGAATGCGTTATATTTTTTAAGTTTATTATGCTATCCACCATGCAAAATCTTCATCTTAAAAGTAACAAAAGCTAGAATAGAAGGTAAAATATTTCCTTCTAAAATGTAGTTGAGTGGACGTATAATAAAGCAGCATAAAATGGAAATACTCAAGTCAAGCACAAGTATCTTCGATTTGTGCCAAACTACAGTATGTGAGAGTTATTTTCCACCATGGTCAAATAAATTAAATAACTTTATTATAATACTTTATATGTTTGCTGCACAATATTTCATTTGAAAAATATTCTTTACTCTACTGACATCAGTGATGTTACTTACTGCTGGCAGTTACTAATATTATTAATTAGTTAGATTTTTCTCACAAAGCAAATGATTATATTGTACATTATTGTGTGTTATTCATGAGTGTATTAAAGGTAGTTCAACTCAATCAAGGAGATTCCTACCATGTTATTTCAGTTTGTAACGATCTAAAAATATGAACTATAAGTTAACACAGGTGACTTTATTTACATTTTGCTGATTTATATTTTGTTTGTGTTTAAACCTATAGAGGAACACAAAAAGAAGCAGTGGATATTAAATACTTGAATGACTTTCATTCCAAAAAAACATCTGAATGACTGGATGCCACAACTTTTCCCTTTACATAAAACAAATCTAATCATAAATTGTTGCACTGTGTGTTTTTAGTTTAGTTTAGGGTTCTCTTGTGCACCTTCTACTCCACATATTAATATTGTAAATCCCCACGTAGCAGGAAAGCCCATGTCTACAGATATCCATTGTTGCAGGTGTCTCTATTTTGGAAATGCGATTAATCCCAAATCCTAGCAATGGTGTCCCCCCTGCATGAATCAGTGTCACCCTTCAGCTCTGTTTGTTTGCTCTGTGGTTGTTAGGTTACGCTGCCTGACAGCGCTGCTCTTCACAGGGAATGTTAAGTGATGATCTGCAGCACCCAAGAATACAACTCTGTACATTCTTGGCACCGAGATACAAGAAGAGCTGACGTATAGATGGCCTTTTATGTGGAATTAAGAATTAAACAAAGAATGTATTCTAATATTTTTCTTTTTTAAGGCAAAAAACTTGCAATTCTATATTTTTACCTGCAGATGTTGGTCACAATTTAAAGAAATGTTATACACTGCCACATTCTTATATTAGATTTCCTTAATATTTAAGACATTGAAAGGTTCAAAATAGAGTCATCCTAACGACTGAAACAGACGAAGAGTTCAAATGTTGAATGTGTCAGACAGCAGATATATATTAACCAAACACTCTGGCAGAAAATGAGCTGTGGTCCCCAGTAAAACACACTTTCCTGTTTTCTGAATGCATTAGTCAGTGCAAGTCATTAGATTGTGGTAGCTTGATTAAACACAAATACACATGACCAGTCAAAAGTTTGGACACACCTTCTCATTCAATGCTTTTTATTTATTTTATTATTTTCTACATTGTAGACTAATACTGAAGATTAACATTTTTTTGTTTACAGCATAATTCCATGTATTCTTTTATAGTTTTGGTGTCTTCAGTATTAATCTACAATGTAGAAAATAATGAAATAAAAACCAGATTCTCCACATATGATACAGCAGAAGCAATAAAAGGCTGAAAGGAAAAGTTTAACTGTTTGGATAATACCAGTGAGACTCCACAACTACCTGTAAAACTGTGATGATGATTTCTCCAAGATTTATATGCTGCTGGCATTAGCTTCATATTTAGTAAACAGAATCAAAAGGAGAATCTATCTATCTATCTATCTATCTATCTATCTATCTATCTATCTATCTATCTATCTATCTATCTATCTATCTATCTATGTATATACACACACACACACACACACACACACACACACACACACACACACACACACACACACACACACACACACACACACACACACACACACACACACACACTACTGTACAAAAGTTTGGGGTCACTTAAAAATGTCCTTGTTTTTGAAAGAAAATCCGTTTTTTTTCAATGAAGATGACATGAAATGAATCAGAAATACAGTGTAAACATTGTTAATGTGGTAAATGACTATTCTAGCTGGAAACAGCTGATTTTTAATGGAATATCTCCATAGGGGTACAGAGGAACATTTCCAGCAACCATCACTCCTGTGTTCTAATGCTACATTGTGTTAGCTAATGGTGTTGAAAGGCTAATTGATGATTAGAAAACTCTAGTGCAGTTATGTTGGCACACAAATAACAATGTGAGTTTTCATTTAAAACATGAAATTGTCTGGGTGACCCCAACTTTTGAACGGTAGTGTATATATATGCATTTGTTTGTAACATATGACAAAGACATTTCAGTCAGCATATCTTTGCTATTTATTTTATTGCTTTATTGTCACTCCAACCAATCATAGATTAGATGAGGCAGGACTTATCATCCCAGTAACCCAGAAAATAAAGGTCACAGTTAAAACATGTTGTAAAAGGGTTGTATTTTAACACAATCTGTGTTTTTTTTCCACTAAATCTACCCACATGGCTTTTGTGTCAAACAAAAACATCCGAAACCTCCCTTTCCAAGGTTCAGAGATGTGTGTAGATGCCCAGTATTTTTAAAAAGAACCCTGCAGAGCTCTGACCTCTAGTGATGAATTAATATTAAGTAGGTATTATTTAAATAGGTGTTTTGAAGGAAGACATGAGCACAACACAGCTGCATCTCATCACTGAAGACTGCTAAAAGACTGTTTCAGTGTTTGGGATCCTGAAATCTACCGAGGACCAAGTTCTTTGATCAGAGAATTTTCAAGAATGTCTGTGTTTATCCTCAGCATTCTCCCACATACAAGGCTGGGACTGTTTCAGTTGTACAGACCTGCACTCTCACTACACTGTCCTGTTGTGTTTCATCTGAATGCCAGGGAGGAATTTTGTCACATTCTTGTCTTACCTACTTTCCTGGTACTTCACAGACTGACAGGTGATGGTGGTGAAGAGTCATACTAATGCACCAACAAATGCAACTGAACTGAATAGTATGTCAATCACAGTCTCTGTGCTGTTTAATTTGTCCATTTTACTGTCGCCCCTGCCTTCCCCCATGTTCACACTTCTTCATACCTCTTCATCCTGTGGATTTTTCCAGCCACCACAAGAGTTTCACACAATCCCACTCACCTGTCTCTCCTCGCTGTCAGTGCTTTCCAGCTTGCTCTTTCTACCTGCCCTGTTCCTGTCAACCGCTGTGAAATAAGCAGGATCTTCTCTCCAACACTTTTTTTTTTTCATTCTTCACACAACTCCCATCCCATTTTTGTGTATGTGCCAGTTTGCAGTGTTATGGTTCTTCTAAGTTTTTCATTCCCATGAGCAAGACTCTGAAATGAATTTTCAAGCAACACTTTGTGCCACTAAAGTGTAATATTTTATATGATGTCTCCTAGGCAGATAGGTGCAGGATTTACAATGAGATAAACACACATAAACAGTTTGAGCAAAGATGGAAACAGGGGCAATTCTTTTCCTCCACAGTTAGTACACTTGGTCTTGAGCCATCCAGGGCCTGGGAATACTGATCTTAAAATAAACATGCCCAGATTGTGTCCGTCTGTAAATTTTGGCTCAGACATCAGTGACTGGATGTCAGGGGTGGAAGCTCGACTCCGGAGCAGCTTCTGTCTCATATCTGCCTGAAAGCCTTTCACATTTGTCCAACTAACCACCCTGTTGTAACCTAGAAAAGGAAACAGCATTTTATGATTAAGAAGGCCACTTGTTTTGTCCTTAACATCAACATAAGTTAACACGATCATGTTGAGTGGATATAATGTTTGCGTTGCTGTGGTTCGAATGGCTCTGTTTGATCACAGTTGTTAGCATGTCAGGTGTCCTGGAATGATCTAAAACTGAACCACAGATTTATCCTGATGGTGTATGAGTGCATTAATGAATGAATGAAAAGGCCTAAAGTCTGGACACCACACACAACCAACAGTGACCCTATTAGAGGGCAACACACACAGAACTGACATCTAAGATTTTTCAGTCTGAACATTTTTGTATTTCGTTATAGTTGTTGTTCCCATACAGATGTATTTTACCAGCACAACCACCTCCCATTTAACCAGACCAACCAAAAACAGTTTACACTGATTTTGCAGCAATTTGAGAGTTGGTATTGTTGTCACTGAAAAGTGTAAAGACAGTAAAAATACATTTGTTTTTTTATGATAATAAAGAATGTTTGGACATGCTTGTATTAATTTAACAGTGGATTTAGTTGAAGTTCTTCTACAGACCTTCAAGATAAAAAATAAAAAAAACAACCATGAAAACTTCTGGAAACAAAGGGTACAAACTGCTGAACAATACCAGACTGATCTAAAACCTGTATACAGACACTAAAGTCTGGATGGACACAGTGTAATGTCTCAACTAGGTGGGTGTCCTGAGAAGAAATAGATCACTCTTGTGTCATTTATATTGGAATTATCCTATGAGCTTCATCAAAAGATTTTAATCAACTGATGGGGATATAAAAAGCTTTATTATATTGTATATGAGTCTTTGTGTGTTTCTGCCTGGCAGTCTTGGCTGCATAAGTAAAGAAAACATAACATAAATAAGAGTGGGTGACAAGAACATATCACTGTTTAGACAGCAGGGATTTGCCACACTGAAAAACATGTATTAACAAGACATTGGGCCACCCCAGTAGTAACAGCCTGTTTGGTCAGGCCTATAAAAATGATCTGGCTGTGCCAATGCAAGAAATGCCAATTTAAAGCACTTTTGATGGCTGTCTCAGTCTTATAAATGACGCCATTTGCAATGTTTAGCATTTTATCATCTTAGCATGCTACTTTTTTGTTTTGTTTTGGATGTGAATTTCATTACATTTTCACGTATTTTGGTCACAAATCAATGTACTGGACACATTCAAAATTTGAACCACTGGTGGTGCAGGTGAATGAAAGAACTAAACACTTTATCTTAGAAAAAAAGTCAGATGATCATCAAATCAATATGATTTATCTTTTTGGTACCAATGATATTGGTACAAACATCTGTAGCATTTTTCTGTGGCGTGACTTCATTATCACATATTCAACAAAGTCTTATCCACTGTTGCCATATCTACAATCATGCCACTGCCATGGCTAAAAAGATGCACACATGTAACTGATCTTATTGAGTTAATCCAGCAATAATAGGATTCTTTAAGGTTATTTTTCTTTGTAGCCATGCCAGGAGTGTGGCTCTGTGGATGACAAGATGTTGACTGGTTTGGTAAAGACTAAAATATCACAACAAAAATGTGCTCCAGGATGCAGTGTCTTGTTAAAACTCATTGAAGTATACTTCATGATTCAGCAGGGCAACAATCTGGAGCATTAAAGCTGCAAGCAGCAATGAATGGGTCCTTACACACCCATGTATGTTGGGACGTGTTGAATGTCTAGGGGTGGTGTATGTCAGGGTGTGGCAGAAATTTCAAGAAGTTCAGATTTAGCTGACTAATGTCAAGGATTATATCACACAGTTTCTTGCAGTGGTACATGCAAATATAATGATTACAACTTCCTGTTACCAATAGTTGGCACTATGTCTGTGACTCATTTTTGGAATGTTGTCTTCAGACCTGAACTCTTGTCCAGTCAATGAGATTTGGGCCAGATTGGATCATGTGCAGCTGAGATATAAACACTTCAGTTGTCATGGTGAGACATCGAACTTTGTCGCGACGCCGCAGACACGCCGTTTGAGGAAAACTCACTATTTTCTCCATGAATTATCATCAACATCTTAAAACTTATGTCACCACATCTGAGGTGAGTATGAGCAACAAGCTAACACTAATACATCAAAGTGTTAAAAAAAATGTAATTTCCTGTAACCATCGAAAATGAACAAAAATAACAAAAAATCCTCACAGTTAAAGCAAAATAACGGACTTCCTGTTGGGTTTAGGGTATGAGTGCCCTGACTTTTTTGTACGCCCCAACATGCCACATATTCCTACCAAACTGAGTAGATGTAGGTGAAATATCTGCCCATAGTAGATGTTACAAATGTTGCAGGTGGTGCTATGGAGTCATTTTGTCACACACATGTGCAAGCCGCATAAAACATCACATTTTTCACCAGTTCTGATGTGAGTTTTTGAGCATGTTTAGCCCTCAAAAATGTGCTTCTTTTGGGCCAAAAATAATTCCTTGCACTCTAGTAGGGTCCCATGCAGTGTCAGTGGTTGGGCCCTAATAAAGGCAAAACAAATATTAACAAAGGAACAGATTGGACTAGTTACAGCTGTCTATTACTATATTTCTAACCACAGAGTGGCACCAGAGATCCTTCTACATGAGGGGTTCACTCACACCCCACGCCACAGGCTTTGTCTTTGTCTGTCACACTACTTTGTACGCTCTGTTTTTAAAGGTGATTTATCAGTAAAGTCCTTTTTTTTCTTTTAACATAGCCAGAAGTATAGCAATGCATATGCATGTACCCATAGGTGATGACTTACTTTCTCTTTCCAAAAACATTAATGTAATTGCTAAAACAGCCTTCACTGTTTTGGGGAGGAGTCCAGAAGAGTGTACAAGATTTAGTAATGTGTATGAGCATCAGATTGAGCTCATGACCTGGAAGTTTTAGTGACAGTGAAAAGAAAATCAAAATAAGTCCTCGGCTGCACATACTGCATGGTTTACAGCAGTGGATAGTGTTGTCAAAATCATTATCAGATCAATTCCTGCACCATAAATATAAGATAAATAGTTTCATTGCAACATTACTGCAGCATATGTAATGTTTGCATGTATCATTTTCAGTTTGGGAGCGTTTACATTTCAGATGATGATGATGAGCGAAGACTGAGGGCTGTTTTAGTAGCATGCAGTGAAAAAGGAGTAGTGAAGAAGAAAAGAGCAGAGAAAAAGAAAGAGGGAAAGTCAATGGAGGGTTTAAGAACAAAGCAGAAAAGAGAAGAGGACAGAAAATTTATCATTGTCATTTTAGAAGTGTGTCTAAACTGAAACTACCAGATAAATAACGTAAGTAAATGTGCAATATTTCACTTGAATATGAAAAACATTCTGTAAGTATAAATATCTAAAATTTGTAACCAATAAAATATTTGCCCTATCAAAAGATGTCAGACAAAAAACATGCATTATTCCATATTAACAAGCAAAGTAAAACATGTTGAGCTGCAATTATTTAAGTTAATTTACATTGCCACCACGCAACACTGAAACTTATTCGGAAAACATAGTTTTTAGGAAGAGCTGTCGAAAACGTGTGTTGATCACTCATGAGGATATTGTGGATAATATCAGCTGTAAAGTAATGACTAAACTTTCCTCAGTGCAGATCTTATACCAGATATGACACTAACATACATTTACAGGGTGTGAGAAAGCTGCACACACACTCTCTGTCTCTCTCTGTCTGTCTGTCTCTCTCACACACATAGACATTTAGTCACAGTAATTAATGTGTGTGTTGAGCATGAAGAAATTGCAGTTGTGGGGGGTTGTTAATGTAGTTAAGGACAAAGGGCTGTCAAACAAACTGATTCTGCTTCATTGCTCTCCCCTACAGGACACATTCCACACACAAGAAGGCCTGTTTCTAACACAAGACCAACAGGGGAGGACATTAGTTGAAACATAAATATGAATTAGCTCATAAGGCTTTGCTATCTGAGTGAGAAAAGAGCAGTCTGTTCTCTAAAGCTGATACTGATAATCCACAGCATACTCTTTCTGAGACAAACTCTAGGCTTAGAAAGAACTGTGGTGTTGTATGTTACAACATAAACTTTCAGTGTTTTGGTTCAGTTTGATGAAATGCAAGTTAAAAAAAACATGATTTTCGTTCTTCACTCTCTGTTACTCTTTCCTGAGCATCACTTCACCAAACCCAACTGTCAGCCATGAATGAGAGTAATTACATCATTGTGCATACAAGTGGGCTAATTTAACTTTTTTTCATGTCTAAATACATGACCCAATTTAAATACCCAATCACAGCTCAGTGAAAATCTCCTGAGCCAATGGGACGCTTGGTGCCGCCCACTTGTGTGCATAATAATAAGAGGCAGAAAAATAACACAAGAGGGTGAACTTGCTCAAGCTGCAACTTGGTCAGTGTACTTTGGAGATTACTTCGCCTCTCTAAAACCTTCACCATGGTCGACTCCTTCTGTGCCACCTGGAAACTGGTTGACAGTGAGAACTTTGATGAGTACATGAAAGCACTTGGTGAGTAACAGCAGCTCTTTTCTTTTTCCTGTTGTTTTATATTCACCCAGAAATGTGATAAATCGAGTCAGAAAATTGTTGTGCATCAGCTTAGATGGTTAATTGTGTGTTTTTTGTGAAAAAAATTACAAATGAAATGTGTTAACAGCAGTACCTCCCCTCTGCCCCTCTCTCAGGCGTGGGCTTTGCCACCAGGCAGGTTGGAAATGTGACCAAGCCGACTGTAATCATCAGCCAGGAGGGAGACAAGGTTGTGATCCGCACCCAGAGCACCTTCAAAAACACAGAGATCTCCTTCAAGCTGGGAGAGGAGTTCGATGAAACCACCGCTGATGACAGGAACTGCAAAGTAAGTGGATAGAAAAATCATCCTAAAGAGTCCTGTGGTCTGTCGGGATATACATGAAAAAAAAAGGGTATGTGTGAGTGTAAAAGTAAAGCAGGACAAAGACTTTTTGTATGCATATGAGGGGTTAGAGTGTTTTTCATGGTAAACAATCAGCGGCTAATCTGGAGACGCTGGGCACAGGGGAGGGAAGATAAAATTTAATTGTACTTTAAATCAAATAATTCTACTTGCAAATTGCACAAAATAGGATTTACTACAAGATTGTCAAGTCCCCCCCCCCCCCCCTCCCCCCCCCAAAAAAAGAGAATACATTAAAACATCTTTTTTCTCAAATAGTGGAAAAGGATTGTTTTCTTTGTTTCTATTTGAGGGTCAAAAATAAGAGTTAACATCTCAAGACCTCTGCAAATAGAACATTTGGCAGCAGTTTAATCCAAAAATTTTCCACCTCGTTTGTTTAAAGTGCTCCTCTTTCTTTCTTTTCAGTCCACGGTGACTATGGACGGAGACAAGCTGGTCCACGTCCAGAAGTGGGACGGCAAGGAGACCAAGTTTGTCAGAGAAATCAAGGATGGCAAAATGGTCATGGTAAGACAAATAGATTCACGTCTAGCGTGCTGTTTACATGACTTTAACGGAATACATTTACTCACAAATCACAAACTGTATTGTAGCCACATTACCAGAATGAAGAAATAGAAGTTAAATCCTCATCTAGTATATTTATTATACATATTTAACTATATTCAGATCAATTTCATATCCCTGGAAGCACAGATTATAAAACGATCTTTGTTCGAAACTTTATATTGCCTATCAGCTTTTCTCATTCATTACCTTTCTGTGTGTAGTTTGTTTTCTTCATGCTGCGAGGACAGTGTATAACTTATTACATGCTATATAAGAATCATTTTAGAGTTAAAACAGGTGCACGTGATCTTTTTGAGCTCCCTGCATGAATAAATGACATTAAAAGCAAAAATTAAGTAAACAAATAAGAAGTAAAAAGTCACAGAACACATTTAAAATAACTTAATTGTCTATCTGCAGCTTCAAGTGCAGCCAAGAATGTCTTTTTGTTATGATAAATGAGCCTACCAGCCAGCCAAGCCTGACAGAGCAGCCTCACTAGTTATAGTTGTTAAATATTCTCTGCTCATTCGCAGCACTGATCCATTAAACCGGCTCTGCTGGTAACATTGGGGAAATTTAGGGAACCATGGTAACCGTCTATTCTCCCCTGCAGAATCTGACCTTTGAAGACATCCATGCGGTGCGTACCTACGAGAAGGCATGAGTGCTCCGACCGACAGCGTCCCAAACTGGCCAAGAAGTGTTGAATTTATAATTATTGTTGACTGTATGCTTCTCTTTGCACTTCGTCCTCCTCCACATATACAAGGCCTGCAAGCTGCACATGTTTTGTAAGATTTTTTTTTATATGAATACATTTCTGTCATGATGGATGGATCGTCTTTGCAACCCTGTGTGAAACATGAAATAAAAACACACAGAATGAACCTTTGCCTCTCCCTTGCTGTGCTGAAATTGTTTTAGAATAGTTCCATTATTCACTATGATTGATGACGGAATTCCACCAGAAGAACATTTAATGCCTGTGGAGTGAAAACCTGGAGCTCTGACCTTTCTGCAGAGGAGGGGAACATAAGAAATTTTCTCTGCATGAAGCCACAAACTGTCACTATTATGACTGCAAAATATTGTGTTGTCATTGCACACTCAAATAATACACAGTTGTTCCTGATTATTACAAAATTATGCATGTTTGAGACAATTTTTGAGAATCAGTTCATTTCCAAAAGAAAAAGTTCTTTCTAGTGCAAATCTAGTGGCATAATGTAATAAAGCAACAGCATCAATATGACAAATTATCCCCTTAGAGTGGACAGCTTACCTCTGATTACTCCTTTAATGTAATTTAAACCTGGTTTTAAGTACTCAGATGACTACAGTTCTTACTTTCATGGTACATTTGTTCAGGTACTGTTCTCTAAAGATCAGTTCACACAAACATATTTTATCATTTGCTTTCCATGAAATCTAGTTGAGCAAATGTTGTGCACTTAAGTGCCAAAGAACTGAGATATTTAGTAGCAGTCCAGAACCAAAGTTCTTGTTACTCTGGATAAACCACGGATTTCAATGTTCACTGTGCTTGAAACAAAAGAAACACTTTCCATGAAATCTGTTGATGAAGAAAGACTGTGGACTATCCAGCTTAGATTAGGCACTGATTCTGGAAAGAGGTCCTTCTTTACAGTGACCATGATTCAATATTGTTATTAGAATAATGATGATGTGACAATGTGAAAGAGGGTTGACGGTAAAGATAGACTTACAGATTCAGATTTCTAGACATAGATTAAGCCTAATCCTAGACTAGCAAAATTTTTCAATGGAAATCTTCATTGAGTATTTCTGTAACTCTAAGACTAAGCTTAAACAATATCTTGCTCATAGAGAATTATTAACTGAATCAGCAGCTCCTAGTGCACTTTTCACAACTGTTTTTCATTTCCTTAGTTTCCACAGCAGCATTTTCCTCTGCAGATAATTTTAGCAGAAAAACTTTTAAAACAATCCATCAATCAGACTTTACTTATACAGCACTTTACATACAAATGACATGGGACGCAAGGTGCTTCATAGATGACAGGGAAAAAAATGCAATGAAAAAAACACAACCCCACCCCAATCCCAGCCCAGCGACTCAAAGACAGGGTTTGAGAAACTGAGGAACCCCTTAATAACACACATGCAATGAGGAAACACCAGATGAGATAAAATGAAATGAAATGTGATTAAATAAATAAAGTTAAAAAGTGAAAACAAAAAATGTATTATTAAAATACAGATAGACAAGTGAAGGGCAAAAGAGAAGACAAAAGTCATAAACATTCTACCGACTTAGCAGTGCAGACAGATGCTGTTAAAGATGAGTCAAAGAGAGAGTCAGTAGCAGGGCTCCTCCTGACACTTTTAAAAGAGGTAGCATGATGGCACACTAAAAATATTGGGATGGTACACCAAAAACCAAAAGACAATACTTAATTTTAGCAATTTCATTATGCTGCTGTTGTATATAAGCTAGTTGAAAATTATTTCAGTATGAGAGCTGCCATATCCTATGGTGATATTCTTAGTTTTTTGTTTTACAGTTAATGTTAGTAATTATCAGATGTGCATAGTATAATACTGCTACAGTTAAAATTTTGGCTTTTTGGATGATCGCAGTTCAAAAAGACCAGAATAAGAGATGCAGTAGATGTCATATGTCTTGGAACATAAAAATATATTAAAGACAAATCCAAAATTTGATTGTAATGTCAATATTGAAAATTCTGTGTACTTGTATGATAAAAATGTGTCAAACTACAACAACATATGATACAATAAAAGTTTTTTTATTGGTAATAATGTTGTCATATTTTGGTGGCTACTTTATTGATGAAGTGATGTTCTTAAAGTTATCATATGCACAATAATGTCACAGCTGGGAAAAGGATCAAACTTTTGCAGTAAAACAGCATGGAGTTCGTTGCACTCTCTGATGCTCATGAGTAGCTGCACAATCATGACAGTCAGGTCATTTTGTGTTCACTTTCATTCTGTACCGTTGTGGCATTTACTGAAACCCGGACATCAACCACTGCAGATCTAATTAGTGGAACTGTGGCTTCCTCTACGCCTCCTGATTACTGATCTGTGTTCACGCTGATTTTTAGCTACAGTACATATCTTCCAGTTTCCTTTCCAATCTTTGCAAAGTCTCATAATCCATTTTTTCCAGCTCCTCCGGGAAGTCTTTTCTGTATGGAGTCATGGTGCAGATAGATACAGCTTATAAGTTAAAAGCTTCGAAAGTTCTGGGGTGGTGACTCATTTTATAACTATGTTCATGCAATCAGGTTGATTGGAACCGGAACAGCTGCTCAGATTTGTGTCACTGATGTTTGATTTTGTTGCATTGAATTTCCATTTTCAGGCTTGTACAGACTTGTTCTGAAATGTCTGTTTCTTTAAGGTTTGTGGGAGAAAATACTCCACTTGTCAACGTAGAAATATTTCACTTATTGAGATTGTTTGACATTTAAGTGATATTGCACAGGGATGGATTCACTTCTGTTGTGTGCTGTAATTAATAATACTTTGTTGGGCTGTCAAAACTGTAATATTGCTTCCTATTTTACAAGATCCTCAATATGCAAAATCTTCCAAACTGTAGATTTCAAACATCAGTGTAATAAAAATGCAATATTTGTGGCAGAATTGTGTCAATAACTTCAAAAAGGAAAGACAGGAAATCATAAAATACCTCAATGTTAAATTTCAGCACTGTATTTCAGTAAATGTAACTAGTTACTTGCCAGGCCTAACTTTTCAATTCACTAAACATGAGGAAACTTTGAGTTTTCTTCCTCCTTAAGCCCCGCCCCCTGAACGCCACAACACAGGAGTCACGTGACCTGCTGGTCGCTCTACTTCCTGTTTACCTCCGAGAGCACTGACCGACTGACTGTTGCCAGCTGCTTCGCATTCAGACTATGTGATATGTTATTCTGTCGCTTTTAACACTCTGAACATGGCACAACTGTTGTGTTTGCTGCTGCTGCTGCTGTCTGGCGGAGCTCCGGTATCCGCGGCACCGACTGGAGGCAGCTACCTGCCGGGGACAGGTGAGAGGAAACTTCCCGCTAGAGACACCTCGACATACGCAGGTTTGTTTCTATGTGCTGCTGTCTCAAAGAAGTACACAGAGTTAAATGAACAGCGTAGAGTAATACGCTTTGTCTGATACCTGATCGGTTTCAGTTACCAGGATGAATAATAGGAAATGTTTTGTGTGGAGTTTTGTGATTAATCAGTAAATATTGATACATTTTGAGCCGCTTGGCTCATGTCATGCTCGCCGAATTTACACTAAGACATTATAGCTTTAAATGAAGTGTTAAAAATTACTGTGAAAGTCATATTTGGTTTTCTGACTATTCAAAACTTTGAAATTGACAGATTTTTAAACGGAGTTCAGCCTAAAACGTCTCCTCAAAGAACCTCACTCGTACATGTACATTTAATGGGGAATGGGAGTTTATGGGTTGTATATGAATTGCAAAACAGATTTAGAGATAGTTTTAATACCTATAATAAAATAGGTTACAAATATTAAGAAAATTGAAGGACAAAAGACTGCTATAAGATTACAAAAAAGAGGAAACAAATTGCGTGGTGAAGAAAAGAATCAAACAACAAAAACTACACCATATATGTTTAACATCAACAGAAGAATAAATTCACAATAGTCCATCCATCCATTTTCTTCCACTTATCTGGAGTCAGGTCTTGGAGGCAATAGGTCATTCCAGATGTACCTCTTCTCAGCAACTCTTTCTGGTTCCGAGGCCAGATGAGATACATAGTCCCTCCAGCAGGTTCTGGGTTTACCCCAGAGTCTCCCAGGTGGACGTGTTCAGAAAACCTCCAAAGTAAGCCTCCTAGGAGGCATCCCAATTAGATGTCCGAACCACCTCAGCTAGCTCCTTTCAGCTCTACTCCCAGCTCCCTCCACATGTCTGAGATTCTCACCCTATGTCTAAAGCTGAACCCTGCCACCCTCTGGAGGAAACTCATTTAGGCCGCTTGTATCTGCAATATTGTTCTGACAATACATGAGGGTTGGAATGTAGATAAACTGGTAAATCGAGAGCTTCGCGTTTTGGCACCATTCTACTTGTCCATCTCACGCTTCATTTTTGGATCACTCGTGAACAAGACGCTGAGATAATAAAACTCCTTTGCTTGGGGCAACAGCCTCCCCGCATAGAGGGAGCAATCCATCAGCGTTCGGTAGAGAACCATGGCCTCAGACTTGGAGTTTCTGACTCTCATCCCAGCTGCTTCACACTCGGCTACAAACCGCTCCAGTGCTCGCTGAAGGTCACGGTCTGATGAAGCCAATAGTACCAGTCCATTTGTAAAAAAGCAGAGATGCAATCCTGAGGTTCTTAGGTTCATATTAGTATATCATTAATGTAGTTATGATTTAAAATTGTTGCGTTTATTGTTGAAATTAAGCAAAATCTTGCCTAGTAGAATGACCTATGTTATGACACGATTCGTGGCATGCATTGCAAAATAAGATGAAACAATTTGGGATGCAAAGTTTTATCAAGGCTTGTTTTTTATCTCATTTTAAAAACTACATTATAGGATTTATATCTGGTTGTGTTTCATCCTTTACTCTCCATCTATCCAGGCAGGTTCTGGCACATCACCGACCTCCACCTGGACCCCTCCTACCACCTGGCCCCAGACCCCACCAAGGTTTGTTTCTCCTCTAAAGGGTTCCCTGCCACCCATGCCGGCATGTTCGGAGACTTCCTGTGTGACTCTCCGTACAGCCTCATCCAGTCAGCCTTCACTCACATGGCGACGCTCACACAGCCGCAGGACTTCATCATATGGACCGGGTCAGTACCCTGATGAGGGAGAGATCCATGTTATGATGTCTCGGAGCTTTTTTCTTATTATTTTTCTTTCACTTTAAAGGCTTTGTCATGCTGCTTTACTGTAAAGTTGAGGTCATACACTGATTAACTGGAAGTGTGTTGTCTTAAAACGATCAGCCTTGTGACCAGACAACTAATAGAAACAATAGCAGTGGTTTTGCAGTGGTTTCATATCCTGTTCCTTTGTTACAGTAGCAGTCATGTGTTCTTTTGAGTACATATAGCCCCGTTAGACATGCTGTCCTTCACATTCATCTAATTAACACCCAGGTCACCTTTATGTAAAAGTCGCAACAACAACCTTACTGCGTTGGACATAGAAACATTTCTGTATCACTGTCTGAAATGCCAGCTGTCACATTAACTCAAGCAAGCTACATACTTTGAGTTTTTTCCACATTTCAGCACTAATGTTAGTCCAAAAACACCACAGAGTGTTCATCAAGTGTGTATTCTGTGCTTTTTAGATGAGGAGATGGAGGATGTTTCTGTGAAATAAAGTCAGGAACTGATTTAGGTTTAGTTGATGTTAGCCACGTTATACAACAGAGGTGCACAGGACAGACGACCATTTTATGTTGGTCAGATATTCTCACTTTCATACGATGCAATAAAATATCTTAAATGTTTCCCCATTTTCATCTAGCACCGTTACCTGTTCAAATTTTCAAATTATCCCTGGCTATAGGAAACAACAGCAGGTAAAGGACACCTATTATCAAATTATATCTTATCTTTTTCATCAGGTAAAATCACATCACACTGTCAGCAAATGTGTTTTAATTGTTGTTTGTGTTTTTTTGTTTATTTAATTTTGTTTTTGCTGGGAATGAGCGATTTTAATGAAAGTGCTCATTTCATTATGTGCAAATGTTCCACTCGAAGAAGTGCCCCTATTGCTATTTTGCAGAGCATATACCCACAGTGGATCTACCTAAATCTAGATCCTAACTGCTGGCAATTGAGTTGCATTGTGGGTAACATAGACAATCATTATATGATGAGAAGAATGAATGTGGGGAAAAAGTGCCCATAAAATGTCCCTGCACTCCTGGAAAAAATGCAGCAGGGTTATATTGGTGGAATTCTTTTTGAGTGTGTCACCTCTGAGTTTTTTATTTAAAATTTATTTTCATTTATTTATTTATTTTTTCTTCAAGTCGCATCTTAACATCTACAGTGCTTGTATTTTTGTGTTGGTGTTCCCACGGTGCTTTAAAAGTCATAAACAGTTGTCACAAGTCATTGTTTTTCAAGAGGTGAACCAGTACAGTTTGAGGTTAAGTTTAGGGATTTTATTGAGTTTCCTGTTACAACAAACAACAAAAAATTATTGTGTGTTTGCTTTTATGTGTGTCAGCAAGCAGAAGTATCACTTCCTCATGTATTGTCTGGCACAAGCTTAATATGAAAACCACTTTTCCACGTTATGAACTCCTGTGGGTTTTTGGTTGAGCACCCAATGAACCTTATTCATTAAATGTCCATAACAACTGTATATGTGGCCTCTCAGTTATCTGCATTTCTAGTACTAAGTAGATTACCACCAGTGGAGATGGAAACAGCATAGGATTGACAGAGTATTTAACGGTAGCAAATAAAACTATATAGTCCCATTCAAGCACTAAAGCTCCAGGCCTTGAAAGATGAGTAGAGTTATCCCCTCACCATTAAAAGTAGCTTAAAGAGAAGTGAGCACTCTCTGTGAGTGGTGGAAACTCATGTTCACTACACTGTGATAATGACATAAAATAAGGAAGCATAGTTGTAAGTATCAGTCTCAGTAGAACTACACTCACAAGGCTCCATATTAATCTGCTGCTAATCAGCTAAGCCAGGAATTCATCGGCTTATTAAACATACTTAAGAGAACGGCTCCCACTCAAAACTTGAAGAGACTCCCCAGAGTGGAGGATTAAGTTGCTGTGAAAGCAGATTGTGGCTTTATTCTATTGTTATTGGGCTTTATGCCGTTAGTTTGCCTTTTCACTTAACAGGAAGTCCATTGTACAGTGGAATTCACAGTATGTCTGCAATATTGTGCCAGAAAGTTGCGTTTGAAAAAAAAAAATGTCTGATTTAATGAAATCAGGGTTTGTTTTCCCAGATGCAAAGACAAAGGAAATGATCATAGATTTCCGCAGATCCAAACCCCCTTTTCTGCCAGTGAACACTTGTGGCGTGGACATCGAGGTGGTGACATCGTATAAATATTTAGGTGTCCACCTTGATAAGAAGTTGGAATGGTCTAAAAACATAGACTTAATCAACAAAAAGGGCCAGAGCCAACTTTTTTGCCTCAGAAGACTTTGATCATAAGACATCTGCAGTAAGATGCAGATGTTTTATCAGTCTGTGGTAGCAAGTGTTCTGTTCTATGCTGCAGTCTGCTGGGGAGGCAGTATAAAAAAACAAGGATGGACAAACTGATTAAAAAAAAGCTGGCTCTGTGGTTAGAATCAGATTGAACTCATTGGAGGATGAGGTGGAGAGATGGAGTGAGCAAGATGGAGGCCATTCTGACAAACATGGATCATCCACTTCATATCCGCCTCAATGAACAACGAAACATCGGTGGTAGACGGCTGCTATCCCTGCACTGCAGGACAGAAAGATTCAGAAAATCTTTCTTACCATCAGCAATTAGACTATTTAATTTTAAAGTAAACACATAAGACCCCAGACAATTGAATTTCCCTTTGGGGATTAATAAAGTTATTGTATTGTATTCCTACTGGTAGGGATGCATGATACAATAGTGACTAACTGACTCAGTGACCTATTCTTCTCAGTTTAAAGGCATATTTATTCCTCCTTCCCACAAGTGTTTGACTGTAAAACGCAGTCACAGGACACGTTGAGGTTACTGTAGTAGCATGCTGATTATTGCAGATGTTTGCTAGCCTGGTCCTCGTTCATGATTTTAGTGATACTAACTACTCCTCAAGTTAATTGCTGTGATACATATAGAGGCTGTCCAACCACCACTTAATGCCTCTGGAAACTCACACTAACTGCTCTCGATCTAAAATGAAGATAGATTCAGCAACTAAATAGTTTTATTTCTCACCCCAAATGTTTTCAGAAACACATTTTTTGAACAGTTTTTTGTAAAATAAGTAGACGTTTTCATTAGATGTGCCATGTTGTTCAATTTTAGAATCCAAAAGTAGTCTAGTTGTTTGTGCCCACAGAGGCTTTTGGACGTAAAGTGTTGCAACATTTCCCAACATTGTATGCTTGACAGATGTGGAACTGGCAATGACAAATGACTGACAGGGAACATTACAGACTACATTTTCCTACAACTGCTCAAAAACTGGTTGTACATGCTGAGATGGACGCTTTGCTAATGGACCATCTGTGGCTGGATTTCATACCAGATCATGGAACATGCAAACTCACTGAGAAACTTATGTTATCAAAACAGGTTACCGAACTGTTTTTCTGAAAACATTTGAGGTAAACATTTGCCATGCAGTTGCTGAATCTTTCTTTATTATAGAAGAACAATGGTTAGTTTTTCTGGAGTTGGTGGATGGATACCTTTGATTTGCAAAAAGCAGCCAAGACCTCAGTTTTGTGCTAATAGGGAGCAGGCAGTGTGTGAACCAACTGGTCAAAGCACTTAGCTCACTGGCATTGTCATATGAATAACATTCATTTGGAATTTCCTGTCATTAATCTAAACACTGTGTACAATATTGATACTCTTTAGCCTATCTCTTGCTTATCTTCGTCTGGGTTAATAATGCTGGATTTTGTTTTCCCTGTCTTAGTGACAATCCACCTCACGTCCCAGTGGGTGAGCTCTCTACAGACATCGTGATCCAGGTGATCAGTAATATGACTCAGACCATCAGACAGCATTTCCCCAACCTGACAGTCTATCCTGCAGTGGGAAACCATGACTACTGGCCACAGGTGACTTTTTTCCACAGAGCAGAAGCAGTATCTAAAGATTTGGTTGCAAAAAACAATAGCATATGCAGGACAGATGATTAAAGGACGTAGCATATTATATAATATATGCAGAATGAAGCTTTTCTGATACTGTTCATTAGTTTAGACTTTTTAGAGTGTTTGGGTGACATTTTGTGCCAGTATTAAGGAATATGCTTCAGTTTTAACATTTAACGTGCACTACCATTCAAAAGTTTGGGGTCACTTAGAAATGTCCTTACTTTTGAAAGAAAAGCTGTTTTTTCAATGAAGATAAAATTAAATTAATCAGAAATACAGTCTAGACGTTGTTAATGTGGTAAATGACTATTCTAGATGGAAACGGCTGATTTTTAATGGAATATCTACATAGAGGTACAGAGGAACATTTCCAGCAACCATCACTCCTGTGTTCTAATGCTACATTGTGTTAGCTAATGGTGTAGAAAGGCTAATTGATGATTAGAAAACTCTTGTTCAGATATGTTAACATGTAAATAAAAGTGTGAGTTTCATGGAAAACATCAAAATTGTCTGGGTGACCTCAAACTTTTGAAGTAGTATATAGTGTAGTGTATATCTGGGACTGTGTTTTCCTTTTAATTGTTTGACACAGCATAGTTTGTTGTTGATCATATAGTCGCAATCTATTTTTTACGAAATGCCAGCATTTGGAAACTGATTTCAGTCAAAAGCAAATTTTAAATACTAGGTAATCTATATATTGAAATGACAACATTTTAGAAAGCCATTATATTCCAGGAATTTATTGTCATAATTGCTGTGTTAACAATATAATATATTCCACATTTGTAATGACATATTGGAATGTAATGTGCTGATGTAGTGTGTATTTAACTCAGGCTAAACTGTTGTTTTACATCATTACTCTTAGGATCAGATGCCGACTTCCACTAATGCCATCTACAAGGCTGCAGCTCAGCTCTGGAAGCCCTGGTTGGAGCCAGATGCTCTGTTCACACTCTCACAAGGTGAGCTACTGCCTGCCAGACCTACACAAAGTGTTGAATCAATTT
The DNA here is from genome assembly GCF_022539595.1 of Amphiprion ocellaris. Taxonomy (NCBI): domain Eukaryota; kingdom Metazoa; phylum Chordata; class Actinopteri; family Pomacentridae; genus Amphiprion; species Amphiprion ocellaris. The sequence continues at coordinate 12,651,343 of NC_072777.1, forward strand.
AATCATAAATATAGTTTAAATAGAATTAAAGTTCTTAAAGTATTTTTAATTGGACAAAAATGACAGGAAGCTGAGCTGGGAATTTGAAATGCACCACAATACATAAACTTTATGAAATAATTAACACATCATGTTACCAACATAGGTCACGATGCTGTCTGCTAATGTTAGCGTGTTCATTCTTGTATTTAGAGCTTGTGAAATCAACAGTCCAAAATCCAGAGATATTTCATTTACAATGATAACCTGAAAAAGCAGAAAATCCACACATGTGAGATGCTGTATCTGAAAATCTTACATGACTTAAATAATTAAATCAACCACAGTTTGATTTGATCAAAGAATCAGAGCTAATTCATTAATGGACCATACTATTGATTTGAATTAGCTACTGTCATATTGATTTTCGACATGCTTGCGTGTTCATGTTAGCATGTTCAGTGTTTGGTTTATAATACCGGTTGTTGCCATGGTATTCTACTAAAGTCAAATGATGCTAATGTTTATCGTTAGCATCAAAAAAAGCTTTATTTTGTGCTTTTTCTGTTCCTGCAGGTGGTTTCTACTCCCAGCTGGTGAAACCGGGTTTGCGGCTGATCAGTCTCAACACTATCCTTTACTACGATCCTAATAAAGTCTCAAGTAACATGACGGACCCAGCTGGACAGTTTGAGTGGCTAGAGGAAACTCTGGAGAAAGCAGCGAAAAGCCTAGAAAAGGTTTTACAATATTCTGTATTTATATTTTGAATACTGGCTTTTAGGTGGTGTTTTAGTGCTGATTTTTGATTCTTTTAAATCAGTATATTATTCACCATATCTTAATACATTAGTCATAGTTAAAATCAGAGCTAATTTTTAGCTCATGAATCAAAGTGTTGGGTATGTTTACAAACATTGTATGAAAAACTAGTTGAGTCAGTCCCATTTTTCCTTGCATTTGGATTTAAATGGGGACTACCTGTCTCTAGGTGTACATTATAGCCCATGTACCAGTGGGGTACTTGCCTTTTGCCACAAACACCACAGCCATAAGAGAGAGTCACAATGAGAGGCTGGTTGCCATCTTCAGGGAGTACAGTGAGGTCATTGCAGGACATTTCTACGGTCACACCCACCGAGACAGCATCATGGTGCTGCTGAACCGACAAGGTAAAAACAAAAAACGATGTTTAAATGTGGTTAAATATATTTCTGATTATTAAAACACAGTTATTGGAACTGACTTTTATCTTGTCCAGTTTACCCAGACTGTACCATTTCAAAGTGGGCACCAAGTTAAGATGTAATTTGCATGTGTAACTCTGCCACTGAATTTTCATCAGTGCATGAAAGCAGACTTGCAGTCACCGCTGAAATTGTGACAAATTTATATACAGTGGGGAAAAAAAGGAAAAAGCTTTGACATCCATCTCATTACACTGTGCTTCTGTTCTTTAAAGCACTCGCTATCCTTTTATTTACTGTCTTTTATAGATAGTTGAAGACAGATACAGGAAATAGAGGAGTATGACATGCAACGCATGGAATCAGTTAGTGACTGGAATCAATTGCAGTGCATGATCATGCCATCTCAAGTTCAGTGATTTATATTTCTCTAAAGAACTATCAGAGCTTATCAAACAAGGTGTTTTTGCACAATTGTCTTTTGCTGCTGATCATCAGGCTGTCCAGTTTGATAAATTGTAGGAAGCTCCCAAAACTGTGCACGAAATGTTAATAACCTACTTTTCTGCTAACAGACTGAAATAAGTTAGTCGGAAGGGGATTCCTGACACGTACTGAGAGCATTCACTAGTTTGTGCAACCCACTTATGTCAGATGTGTCCTGTCTTGTTCTGTAGGTAAACCAGTGAATTCTCTGTTTGTGTCACCGGCTGTTACACCAATCAAGAATCTTGTGGACCCCTACTCTAACAATCCAGCTTTCCGCATGTATTTGTACAAGGCCAAGGATTACACAATGTTGGTAAGAAACTGTGCTACACAGAAGCACAATAGAGCAAAAACACAAAAGTCTCCATCTTACATACAGCAACTACTAAATGAGGCTATAAATCATTAAAAGGTGGTTCTAATTTTGACAATATATTCTGCTGACATATGGAGAGTAAACTCTAGAAGATAGACCAATTTGGTCTGACAGGTTTGAAGGATCTGGATCTTTATAGTTGGGATGGACCTGCTGTTTTGCTAAACTGAGATCCAAGGACGTTTCTGTAATATTTATTTCACAATGAAGCCCAACAAAATCCCCAAAAAACTACCAAAGGTTTAAACAATGCAGAAGAGAGATGAGAAATGTTCAACCTGGTGGGCATATTGACAAAATTAGGTCAAACTAAAAATGTCCTGCGCTCAAACACCTACTCTAACTTTTATCTCACTGCTCAAAGACAGAAGCAAGAAGTCCTTCTTGATGATTAATCACGGTGTCAATCAACACACAAAAACTGCTTCTTGGCATTGAAAAAGACTCAAAGACTTTTTTCTTTCTGCTCTCCCCCTTTTGGTGCTTTTCTCTCTCTGAAGGATATCTGGCAGTACTATTTGAATCTGACGGAAGCCAACGAGAAACAAAGATCTGACTGGAAGCTTGAATATATCATGACTGAAGCTTTTGGACTGACTGACCTGCAGCCACAAAGCCTGCTCCAGCTGGGCCTGAGCTTCAGGCTGCCGCAGACCAAAGCCTTTGACATGTATTTCAACCACTTCATGGTCAGCTACAACAGCAGTATCGTCTGTGAAGACTTCTGTAAGGTCTGTCAGGTGTGTGCCGTGCTCTACCTGGACCAGCTGTCCTACTCTAAATGTATTGCAGGTGCAGAATGGTAGCATGAATGCTCATCAAAATGAAAGATTGTTGAGGTATTTGTCTCAGGGATCACAATTATTTTGTTTTATTTTTAAATTTTCTTTCAATCCCGGAATCAGAAAAAGAAAAATGCTTTTTCTGCTCCTAAATGTTAAACCAACTGTGATTTTCTTTTCTATTTACAGTTTTCATCTATGATATTCCTCAATTGAATCAAAAGTTTTCCATATGCAGCCCAGAATACATATTAGAGCCAGAAGGATACTGGATTTTTCCACTTTTTTGTAGCGAATAATTATGATATCGACCTGTATTCTTTTTATATACATATTTACACAAACAACATTTTATTCTTATAATGAAAACGAAAATCATGTCTCTTCATTTTCCAGCAATTTATTTCATAAAGTAGTTAGTAGCTTACTGTGAAGACATTGCTTTACTCTGCACCACCATCTGCTCAGCTTTGTTGCTTGCTCTGCTACATGTACTGCAGGCAGTACTGAGAGTACAACAAACAATGGAGTCGCAACCACTCTGTTGACAATTTATGTGATGACACCATTTCTAAATTACCTCGTGTCTTTAATGCATCATGCTCTGTTAAAAACAAAGGGGTCATAACACAAAGTATATACCAATGAGGCATCAATGACTTGACTGTCATACATATTGAATAACCATGAAGGAAATTATAATTTTAGAAAAAGAATCATTATATACTGGTATAGTGTAGAAAATGTAATATTATAGTACAACCCTTAAGGCGTAAAAGTTCTTCTCTAACTCGTGTGTTTCTCAGTTTAGTCTTTAGCACGAATGGTAGCACAAATGTCCATTAAAATGGAGGATTTGTTGGTGCTGATTGTTTTTTAAATGATGTTATTTGTTATTTGAATCAGGTAAAGGGAAATGCAGCACAATACTTGCACAATATCTGCTGCTTGCAATTTTTTATTTTTTTTAAATGCATGAAAACCTGCATTTTTCAGCCTGTGATATTTAATCTGAGATTAAATAGGAAGCAAGTTATATCATAGAGGCATGTGTGCTTTTTGGTGGATCCCCCTTATCAGAGTCCCTCATAAACAAGATTAAAATGTACTGTTTCAATTAAAATTTACTTTACAGAATGAGCTGAAGCTCCTCAGTCCATCATGTAAGTTTTATTCCCCATATCCCTTCATGCACTAATTGTTTACACTGAATGTTTGGGGTAACCTGAATTCTGACAAATGTCAACAATACATTGAGCTGAACAGTCTGGGATGAATTCTACAGTGAAAGGAGATATGTGTGTTCCAAGGAAGATTTAAATCAAATTGTTTAGATGTCACTGCAATACTGAAATCATATGAGGCTTATTGAAAACAGCGCGATAATGGAACTGTAGAGGTCCTGTACTAACTTATCCATTGTTTATCTATAATGTTAGATCAGAAGTCAGAGAAATCCCATTCTTGGAAATGTAACCAACATTTTTTCCAACTTACATTCACATTATCTTTTCTAACTAAACCTCAGTGGTTAACTGGGATTTAAATGGTAGATTGTTTGCTATTTGGCTGAAATCATATTTAATGTTCTACCTACAATCTTACAAGAAGAAAAAAGAGTTAGACTGATTTTTATATTTTTTAACGCACACTTATGTGACATGAGCTAACTAAACAATTAATATGGAGACATGGGAAGAGAAACCTGACACTTTGTACATTCTGCAAGATTGCTCACACCAACAGCTAATTCTGTTATTGAAAGGCATGTTCATTAAATACAAGCCATTATGTATGAAATGTGGACAGCAAAATGGACAATAAATACATTTAACATGTAGAGTATGTATGAAAGACAATGTGACAAACTGCTGCAAAATCAAATTTAGATATAAATGTAACACGGATCATGTTAAATCTGACAAGAGAAAGTATTGATTTTATTTTTGCTTTTATTTTTCTATTAAATAAAGCTCTTTACTCAAAAAACATGTTTAAACCACATCATCTGTTTCATAGGCAGCCTATTTAAGCAATTATTGTCTTTGTGTTACTGATTTTAAGAAGGGCTGTAAGAGTTGCCACTTTGAAAGCCACATTAAAACTTGCCCAGGCTCGTTTGTTTCTACAGGGAGGCGAAGGAACAGCGACTAACCTCAAACGACCTCCTCACTTCAATTGCACTCCCTCCCGCCATCAGCCCCCTCATCTTATTCTTCTTCTGTTCAGACTTTCCAGAAACTCCTCTCGTTTCTCAGCCACCATCTCAAGCATTTGCCCCTCTCCTCCTCTTCCTCCGCCCTCCCAGCTCTTTTGTCCCATTGCCTCCCTCCACAAATGTTGATTGTACTCCTCTTAAAGCTTCACCAGTAGCCTTTTTTAAAAAAATGTAATAATGCATCTGCTCAAATCACTAAAGCTTTACTGCGACAGAGTACAGCGTCACATCTCCAGCAAAAGATAGACTCGTCGTTAACTGACCTTTTTTGTGTTGCTTAAATGAAATTCTGATGTCAGTGCAATCTCTTGAACTCTCCACTTGGACATTGTCAAACAAATATTACAATTGGTGAGATGTTAACAAGATAGGAATGCAGAAAAAACACTAAACTGTAAAATGAACCAAATTTACAGAGTTGCATTCTGATTGAAGTTGCCAAAACCTGAAAACAAATCCAACATGTGTTCAAAAAATACAAAATGGTAGAGGAGTGATGCAACAAAACTAAAAATTAAATTTAGCTCAGCTAAATTATTATAGATCAATATGTGAGGAAAAAGTAATCTCACACAATAAATAAATTAGTGTTTATAAGACATTAAACATTTCAAAACTCATAATTTTCTGGATACAGAAAAGTGTAACATTTATTTGGTTATATTTTGTCAGGAGTTCAGAAAACTTTCTTCAGCAGTGAATCTGTACTTTGTGAAACTCTTCCCCCTCATGTGCCCCCTTTGCTGTTATTATTCCTGAACGACCCCAGCCTCCCTCCTCTCAGTCGCTGACAGAACGTAACCGTGGAGACGGAGTTTGTGGTGAGCATGGCGATGGAGAGGACTCCATTGCCACGGTAACGGGAGTAGAGCTCTCAGTCCTCTGAATTCATTTCTTAGGTCACTCTGATTGAATTATTTAACTGCTGACCTGCCAGTTGGATGAAGCAAATAAAAGTGTGTGATGTTGGTAGAGGGGCGGGTCTGTGATAGGTTCATTTGTTTATTTTTAAGCTTTGTAAACTAGCTGTGTTCTTTTTGCACTGTGCTGACTAAGTTACCACACAGTGTGTTATGATACTCTAATAATCTCAGATTTTGAAAACATGCTTATTGTGGCTTAAATAATTCACATTAACAATATTATTATTATGTCTATGGAAGATTTAAAAAAAATAAATGCTTTTATCTCCTCCACCATGACTGTGTATGGCAACAGGAGCCACAGATGCCATAGTAGCTACATGATTACTGGATGTTCTTCTCCTTTTTTTCTGTTTTATGACAGGTGGCAACCAGCATTAAAGGGCAATATCGCCACCTCCTATCTCAACCAGATATTTACTGGCATGGGATTATTGAGGGTAATATCTTATGTGCATTATTACCATAATATCAGTGTTTAATTTTTACCAGTGAATCTGCATGCTGCATATAAAAGATGGACGTAGCTACCATGACGACACTCACTCCTTTGTCGTTTGTGTTTTGAAGCCTTGAGTTTGGCATTTAACCGAGGGCATGTAACAGTTGAGTGGTGGATCTGACACAACCCACAGTGGTACGATATCGACCTGTTAATTACGAGGCAGACCCGCCCGAAAACATGCCCGACCTTAAATTCTGTGTGGCTCTAAATGGGACCATCATTTACAAAAGGCAACACCATGTTGTATTCAAAACGCTGTGAAACCAGTGATAGAGACCTTCAATTCATCAGTAACATTTTTACTAAGGTAATAAAGCAAGGAAGAAGCAGGATAGTTTTCTCATGGACTATTATACAATCTGACTTCTTTTTTAACCAGAGGACTCGCCCCCTGTTGGCTGTTGAAAGGAATCCAGGTTTGAGCCATTTCTGCATTTGCTTTACTTTTCAGACAGGGACACTACATCCGCGTTTTCTATACAGTCTGTGGGTTTATCACCTCTACATACTGCAGGTCTAATAATCTGATATATAAATGATTAGAAATAACCACTCACCACGAATCCATGTGAAGTATCTAAATTATGTTCATGAATCTATGGCTTTTCTTCTAATTTCATCACGTGGCTGACATTTGAGTATTTAGGTGAAATGCCATGGTAGCAATTTTGTGAATTATCATAAAATATAGTAAAAAATGTCATCTTTCCATTAGCATGAATTACAATACATGTTCTTAGCTTTGGTCCATGGTAACGAACCTGCCCAACTAAATACATTACCATCAGCCCCAGCTGTGTACGACTGTTTTGCTTTTCATTCACAAAGTGATAAAATTGACAATGGTGAAAAGTAGCAACACAACAATGTAAAAACTATCTTTACAAGTAACTCAAAGTGTAACAGTATTAGCGGCAAAGAACGATTATCTCCCCGAACTAATTAGCACCGCCTTTAAAATAAAAAGTTGTGGCCACAAAACTAAAGGGACAGCTGGTGCAGGGTGAAAGAGAGGTGATCCAATGGCTGAAAACCTTTAGAAACACTATAATAAGCTGGTTGGCTGGTTGGTAGACCCTCTGTCTTCTTAAATGACTGTCTGACTGGCCAGCTCTCCGTTTGGCTGACTGACCAACATGTTCGGGTTTGCATACATATCTGCTTTTTTTTCCAGTTGGCTGACTGGCTGGCTGTCTGGCTGACTGGTGGAGGCCCACAAGCAGTTAATCTGAGGATTACTGTCAGGACAGTACAGCCATCTAACTGCCCTCTCCTGGGGAGCTGGAATCTGTGTGGGACTGTTTGTATGGTTCAGATCGCTTCAGGTTTCCAACTCACCTAAACCCATTTAACATCTTCATGGTTTCAACACTGGGCCTCTTATCCTAAAGTCTTATAGCCAGTGATTCCCCATTTCGGTTAGAGTTATTCTTTAGCTCTTAACTGCAGTTTTTTGGTTTGGTGGTAGTGATGGTGACAAATTCTCTATAAAGCAACACCATCTAGTGAGAATGTCTTGATCCTGTCTAATTGAAGTTGATCCTCTTAAATCCTTTTACAGCAAAAGAGATCTAAGTAACATTTTCCAGTGAGCTAATTAGGACTTCTTATTAACCTTTGCTAATTAGGTAGAGGCCCATTAAGTTTTCTTTTACTATAATGGCAACATTAGGAACCCTGTAAATTCAAAACAGTTGTTTTTACAGCAGCACTTAAATTACTATGAGTCAGTCCCACCCCTACACACTCAGCCTATTCACTGCTTCTTCAGAGGCTTTACCGTAAAGGGGGCTACGCCAAACCAGTTTGAGTGGACTGAACATGTACAATGAAGCAATTCTCAGTCTTTACGACCTCTGAAGAGAAGTGTGCATGTCGGAGTATAAAGAAAACACCATTTAAAGTTTCCTTATACGCTTTTTTCAGCGGATTTAAACCCACATTTATTTGTTTTGTTGCTTCTGCTGAATCAAAACACCAATGAATCAAAAAAGCATCTAATTTAGCATCAGTCATGTTGACGGATCCAAGAATTTATTTTGATTTATACACCGATCAGGCATAATGGTATGACCACTGACAGGTGAAGTAAATAACGTCAATCATCTTGTTATAATGCAACGTTCTGCTGGGAAACCTTGAATCCTGACATCCATGTGGATGTTTGACATGTACCACCCACCTAAACATCCTAAACATTGCAAGTCAAGCAACCCCCTACACCCCATGGCACAGCAGTCCTTGATGCCAGTTTCCACCCTCAGCAGGACAATGCACCCCCACACACCACAAAAACTGCTCGGGAGTGGCCTGGGGAACATGACAGAGCTAAGGTGTTCACCCGGGTTCCACACTCCCCAGATCCAACTCTTATTGAGCATCTGTGGGATGTTCCAGGATAAGCCTGATCTAGATAGATCCCACCCTGCAACCCACAGGACCCACAGGATTCACTGCCACCATCCCAGTGCTACAGGACATCCCCAGAGGTCCTGTGTCCATGCCCCACTGGGTCAGAGGAGTAGCAGCATAAAGGAGACCAACACAATATTAGGCAGGAGGTCATAATGTTATACCTGATTGGCATATATTCCCCTTCATTGCAAAGAAACACTTCAAAACTGTGAGTCTAACTTAAGAAATACACTGTCTGGCCAAAAAAAAGGTCACCACTTGGATTTCACTGAGCAAATAGGTAAGAGCCTTCCATTGGATAATTACTGCAGTGATTAATATGTTTCAGCAGGCAACAAATTATTTAATCCTAGCTGATGCAGTGAGTAGCTTCTCATTTCTTAAACAACCATGTCAGAAGACATATCCTGTGGTCATGGAAAGGATGTTAATCTGTCTCAGAAGGGTCAAATTACTGGCCTGCATCAAGCAAAGAAAACAAATCAGGAGATTTCTAAAAGCTACTAAAACGAGGTTAAGAACCATCCAATGCATTATTAAAACCTGGAAGGATACTGGTGAACCATCACCTTTGAGGAATAAATGTGGTCGGTCATGTGGTCTGATGAGTCCAGATTTACCTTGTTCCAAAGTGATGGGCTCATCACAGTAAAAAGAGAGGCAGATGAAGTGATGCACTCATCATGGCTAGTACCTATAAGCCTAGGGGGGTCAGGTTCAGCAATGTTATGTTCCCAAAGAATGAGGTCAGCTGACTACCTGAATATACTGAATGACCAGGTCTTTCAATCAATGGAGTTTTTCTTCCCTGATGGTATGGGCATGTTCCAAGATGACGATGCCAGGATTCATGGTGCTCACATTGTGAATGAGTGGATCAGGGAGCATGAGACATCATTTTCACACATGGATTGGCCTCCACAGAGTCCAGATCTCAACCCCATTGAGAATCTTTGGGATGTTCTGGAGAAGACTTTGCGCAGCGGTCCGACTCTCCCATCATCAATGTAAGATCCTGGTGAAAAATTAATGTATCTCTGGACAGAAATAAATGCTGTGACATTGCAGAAGCTTATTTGAATGATGCCACAGTGAATGAGTTGGATGTTGGATTCTACACCTCAATGGAAACAAAAAGGCAGAAGGGCTCAATTAGGGGGCTGCTTGTGTGAATGCTCGTGCCACCTTGGGTCTGCCTCGAATTCCTGCAGTGGAAAGCTGCCTATTATTTTAATATTTATGCTGTATACAGTGTAGCTACAACGTGACTTAATGAAAAAACAACCACCTCTAATTATCTGACACCCGACTTGAGTACTTAATTTGGATCTTTTTTACACTCCAGCCATCTGGCCTGGAGGTTTGCTGCATTAATGCAGACGCCAGCACATTTGGAGCGTCCTTTTACCTCTTATGCAAGGTCAGCAGTGGCCTGTGACCACAGGTGACCTCCTCCTTCTGGACCTCAGCTAATCCTTTTGACTATAACACCCTTGTCGACATTCTACTTGGATCTGCTTACAAGTATTATGCAACATTATCAGCTCCAGTATCAATTTTTAATTTCATTCCAGAACAACTGATGTTATTGAGCCAATATTTTGGCATTATTACTATTAATATGATAAATGTTGCATGTTTAAAACTAAAAATCCTCCTCATACTGCATCATATGTAAGCAAAACCTGCTAATCACTGTGGTACTGATCTTATTAAAAGATCTAGTAATGCAAAAGTCTTAATCTGTGTTCTTTGTAAAAGTTCATGCAGAAATGTTGAAAAGTAGGCAATTTTTTAAAACTATGTTTAAATAAACAAAGGATTAGTAACTGATAAACCACAAAGCTTTTTGCATGCAAGGTACAATGTCTTATTGTGCTTTTTCTGCTACTGTCTACATAGTAACCAATATTACACCTTCTTTTAAAGGAGTTTTTAACTTTATATTGAATCATGCTACACCATTTAAGTTGTCATTTTTATTTACAGTGAAAGCTTCAGGTTAAATGCTACATTAAACAGACATTTTCCCTGAAACAACCTGACTGTTCATTGTGGTTGGAACTGCTAAACATAATGCTTCTTTCATAGCTCTGGTCTCCTGTGTGATATTCTCTCACACCCAAGTCTCACACAGTCTATAATGGAGGGAGGGGGAGAGAGAGAGAGACAGACAGAGGGATGGGGGGTCTCTTTAGTCTCATGCTTCAGTAGTAATTTGTCAGCGGGCATGAATGGGCGCCTTCATCAGCGATGGAGACAGCAACAGGCAATCTAAGGGTAGAGGGTGTGTGTGTGTGTGTGTGTGTGTGTGTGTGTGTGTGTGTGTGTGTGTGTGTGTGTGTGTGTGTGTGTGTGTGTGTGTGTGTGTGTGTGTGTGTGTGTGTGTGAGCGCTTACACTAGTGGGGGTCCAGTCTCAGATTGGAGTTTGCTCTAAGCCTCTTGTAGCCCAGATCTCTCCTTTGTATGAGCCCACCATAGGCAGTTCCCCAGAAGCCAATCACACTCCACAGAAGCCATTACTTCACTCTGATGGCAGCCGGGCCAACTTGGACCAGCGTCCACCCGACTAAAATGCAAATTTGAAGAGAGCAGGAAAGCAGGGTAGAAGAAGAAAATATTTTTTCTGTAAATTAAAAAACATTTGCTCTGAAAATATATGAATTTTAGCAAATTCTCATTTGCCATGATAACTTTTTGATTTAATGCATGCGTTCTAATTTTTCTATCATATTTCAATATAAAAGAGAGTAAATATAATACATACTGTGTTTTGATTCAAAAGAGGTTGCAAATGCTGATACTTGTGGTTTCTAAAAAAAAAAAAAAAAGAAGCAACTTTTATTAACTAAAGCTCACCAAAAAAATAACTGAACCTCAAACGGTAAGTCAAAAGACACAGGGATCAGGTGACGGTTTACCAGAAATCCAGGCAAGAAAAGCAGGGAAAACCCACTGAGGCAAGATACAAAGTCAGTTTTAAAAAAAACTACCTTAAGCACAAACCTGGTTGGTACGAGAAGCACTCAGGCAGGGAACAAAGGGGAGGTGAACTGACAAACTGACCATCAAGCAAGACACACAAGGGAAGATCTGTTTCAACATAAAGTAGGAAATAATTTGTGTTTTGTCATCAGCTTTTTGTGACAATAATCTAATCATGCGTACCAAGCAGCAGCATCACATCCATTTTTAAAAGTGTGACAAGGTGAGCAGCAAGAAGATTTAATGAACAATTTTGAATTTATTCATGGTTCACTGATGCAAGAACCTCGATGGAGGTATATATAGTGTAGTTGTATATCTGTTTGTCAGCAAAATTATGCAAAATCTAAAGAAGAATTTCACCAATATTAAAAATGAGTTCAGCAAACTCTCATCAAGTGCCATCAAAAAGGTAAAATTTGTCCTTGGCGCACAAAATATCTGATCATCCTAATGAGAGGTGCATGAAATTTGCTGAGTAGAGTCATGCTCCCAGGAGGGTAAACCCTTTGAATGACCCTGTGATCTTTTCGTCATTGGCACTACAGGACAAATGTTATTTAGCTGAGTGCAATTTTCAAGCATATTTGAACCCCATCCAAACTGTTATTAAATTTTCTGTATTCATTTCCCAACAACTACATAAAAGGTTTACTTTATTTCATACAGCCAACTACTGTATGAAATAAGAATGCATAGTGGCTTGGTGGTTAACACCATCGCCTCACAGTTAGAAGATCCCCCGGTTCACTTCCCAGCCTGGGCCTGGGATCTTTCTGCATGGAGTTTGCATGTTCTCCTTGTACATGCATGGGTTTTCTCCAGGTTCTCCAATTTCCTCCCACAATCCAAAACGTGTTGAGATTAATTGGTGATTCTAAATGAATGAATGTGAGTGTGATTGTTTGTCTGTATATGTAGTCCTGTGACAGACTGGTGACCTGTTCAGGATGTCCCCTGCCTTCACCCTAAGTCAGCTTGGATAGACTCCAGCCCCCCATGACCCTACATAGGATTAAGTGGTGTATAGATAATGAATGGATTGATGGATCAAATACGGACATAGTCACCGATCCTCACCAGGTGGATTGTGCCCTCAAGCCTCAAGTTTAGAATTAACCATCTCGATCTATTAAAGCTGGATGTTACTTGGACGGCCAAGGGGTAGTAACTTGTCAATCACAAGGTAGCGCTGCCTTAAAGCATACCCTGTCTTCCCATCTATTTTACTGTAAATGGGATCATAATGTAGAAAAAGAACATCATGCTCTTTAGAAGTATACTTGAAACTACCGAGACCATAAACCCATCAAGAAAAGTTTACTGAGGTAATGAATCATGTGAGAAGTACAGTCATTTTTTCATTCACTTCCATACAATCTTATGTTTTTGCAACCAGAGGCGCCACCTGCTGGCTCTTAGAAAGAATGTAGGTTTAAAACACCTCCGCATTTGTCTTCACTTTTCAGATTTTGAAGCTCCGTCCATTGTTTATACAGACTTTGGTGATTATTCAGTTTTGCTTGTAATACTTGGATGTTTGGCAGCAAAGTTGACAAGATGTTTTCAGGTTGCCAGTTAGCTCAGTCTGTGATGACCAGACAGTTTGACCAAAGACAAACTAAAAAATCTGGAAACTTTAAAATATTTCTGATTTAAAGACTCAAAGAGAAATGATGACTATACTGACCTGCACAGCATAATATTCGCACTGACACAGTTTATCTTTCTAGAGCTCGAGAGTTGTAGTCTTGGAAAGTAAAAGACTGTGTTTCTGTATCCATGTGTGTGTGCGTGTGTGTGTGTGTGTGCGTGCATTTTCAGTCTGAACAAGTTGGAAGGAGGCCAGATATTGACATCCTGACTACACAGTTGAGTCTCCACTTCCAATTAAAATTTCACCTAGTCGCGCGAGTCGTACATTTCCCACTGGAGTAAAGCTATTGTATAAGAACACAAAGCTCTGATTATTGTGGTGCTGATGAATTTATGAATGGGCACAAAAGATGGTGCTCATTGAAAAAAAGCATCTCATTATATGAGAGTGTTATGGAATTTGTCTCTGCGTGTGTGACAGGCTGTTATAAAACAGAGAAGCCAGAGAAGGAATTCATAAAAAGTATGTCAAAAGTGGAGCAGTAGAGAGATAGGCTTTCATCTTTAGTATTTATTTCCTTCTTCTTTGGGATAAATGAAACCTTTTGATTAAAGTTGGACTAAAGGTAATGTATTGGTGATGTGATGGTTGGCCCTGTTAACATCCGGCATTAAAATGTGCCTTGTGGCAGCATCTAAAACTACTGTTTAAAACATAGCTTTCTCTGTGTTTTGGCCTTTTGCCCTCACAAACTCATTTTTTGGTCATTGAAAACTGACCTTATGGAAAACTCCCTGCAGGGTGAAGCGATTAAAAAGCTCCATTCATCTCATTTGTCTACATGAGGCGATTTTGTGCAATGGTGGACGTGACTAGGAAAGCATTGGTGCTAACCTTGCTAATGGGATTTTTTTACATGTTTGCAAAAAATGGGGTCACTTTGAAATGTCCTTATGTTTGAAAGAAAAGCATTCTTTTCAATGAAGATAACACTGAATTAATCAGAAATACAGTCTTTGTCACATTTTTACATGTTGTGGGCTCATTTTCACTACAATATAAAATTCTGCAGCCTCTATGGAAACAGCCCAGCCATGGATTAAAGTAGACAGACTTCAGAAATAAATCAAATATTAAAATGCCACAATCATAAAAATAATTTATTTTCTTTTTCTTTCACAAAAATTTGGAGGAAAACAAAGTATTTAGTGTACATAGCATTTTGTATCCACATGTGTTATTGATGCTCTGGGGGGGGGGGGTATTTCACCATGCTGGATGTATCTTCCAACAATTTGTCAACAATATGCTCCTCTCTATACTGTTAAAAAACCATGCTACATTTATTGTATTGATATAGTATGTTTTATTTTCCTCTTAATCTCTCTTGTCATCTCCTTGCTGCTTTATATAAACACAGCCTGCAGTTCAGCCCAACAATCCCTGGTTTTCTGTAATGTGATCGTTGGCCACAGCTGAGTCACTCATGGCTCAGTTGCCCTGAGGAACACAGAATGTTTTGTCTTTTTACAGGAACTGCTGCAAACTGTTTTTTGTGAACTTCTGAATGACATGTAGCAATTTAGATGAAATATCACAATTTCAAGCTTAGTTTTGGTGAGGATTCTTGATGGAACTGCACACCACATTCATGGATATCTGAAAATGTTACGAGGAAGGAGTCAGAGAACCCAGGCGCAGACAGTGGCCAACAGGAGGTTCAAGGGAAAGAGGTTTTTATTTAACAAAACAGGAACTAAACCCGTACAGAAAATGGGGAACCGAGCAGGGGGGAAACTAAACCAAATCTATGCTAAATAAGTCACAGTATTAAAACCAACACTAAGATTACAGCTTAGGGAGACAAGCTTAGGGAATCCAGTGGGCAGACTGAGATATGACAGGAAACACAGGCTGGGGAAAATCCATGAACAGGTTGGAGCAAAATAGAGTCCAAGAAGGGGAAATCCAGGAGGGGGGAGAGCAACAGAGTCCATGGGGCTAAAGCAGTCCGGAGGTGGCAGGCTTGGTGGGGGGAAACATAATCAAAGTAAGGATGTGAATCTTTGAGGGTATGTGGGTCGATGATCCGGCAGGGAGTGAATGAATGAGCAGGGTTTAAATAGTGGAGGTGAGGTGGAGAACAGGTGAATGGTGTGAACTGATTGCTGCAGCTGAAACTCATTGTAGCAATCAGCAAACCAGAGTGCAGGCAGGTGAAGCAGGTGAAGCTGGAGGGAGAGAGACAGGGAGAGAGAGAGAGACAGGTCAACACAGAAACAAATCAGGAGGAAAAAGAGGAAGAAGGGAAAGAAGGGCAGGGGCTAGAGCAGGATCCTAACAGAAAAACTGAAAATCTATCGATTCTTCTTGGTTTTTACAGTTTCTGGCTCTGGTAAATGGTGACATTTGGGTGGTTCTTAAAGGAAAACATGCCTTTTAAACTCACCAGCAAGTTTTGGGGTTCAGAGGTTATTGCGTCGAGGGTGCATTCACACTAGTGCTTCCACTTGTGATCAGTTCACCCCAGAAGCATGTTAATGCCAAGTCTGAACAAGGCTTTTGACCAGATGAGCAAGACCCATTTTTTTAACATGATGTCACCATCCACAAGGCCTCTAGAAGCATGTGATTATCAAGCATCAGATTAAACTGAGCATCACAGTGACTAAACATATAGGAAAGTACATCTACTTACTGAAAAAATGAATATACAGGCAAATCAGAATGATTTAAATATAACACAGGAAAAAAAAATCTTGACTGTAAAACTGAGCACAAAAGACATATTATGTAATCTTATCTAACATCTCCACTGTTACTCTCCAGGGGCCTTTTATCAAAGTTATTCATACAGTTTCCTCCTGTGTGAAATCAGTTGCTTCGCACAACTGCTTTAATCTACCAAACTAAAACATGGATCTTATTTAAATCCAAACTCATCTCATTTTTAGAAGAAGAAGAATAGAACCTTATTATCATTATAAGTATAACAAAATTAAAAAACACAATCCAGTCAGTGCATCATTCACAAAGCACCCTAACTAATATAAAAACAGGGTAAAAAAATAGCTTAAATAAATAATAGATATAACACTAGAAAAAATTAATTAAAACATCAAAGCTCACACACACCAGTATAAATATTCACTTCCTGTTACAGTCTCATTATTGCATTTGTGATATATTGCACTTATTCCACAGTTTAACAGAGTTGAGAGCAGTTATTGCTGTTGGGTAAAAACAGGTTTTGAGTCTGACTTGAACCTTCTACCTGATGGCAGAGGTTCAAACAGGGTGTGGGCAGGATGACAAGTGCCTTTTATGATGTTCTGTGCTTGTTTAAGACAGCAGGCGCAGTGTAGTCCTTCCACTGTGAGGAGACGACAACCAGTGATCTTTTGTGCTGTGTTTATGACCCCCTGAAATGCTTTCCTCTGAGCCACTGTGCAGCTAGTGTACCGTATGCACATAGAGTATGTCAAAAAGACACCAGCGGTCTCTGACAGACCTACATATCCTCTCACTTCCACCTGCAAACTAATAGAGTCAAGAAGAAAGTTGTCATCCAGTATTGCTGGTATGGATGATGACAGGACTGTAAATCCCACAAAACTAATCTTTTACGGCAAACAGGTTCCTTAAATTTGTATTTAGACTGAAGCAGTAAGATACAGACTTTCAAAGAGGCACAGATCCTGCAGTTATGTTTGAGATTTCACCTTAAATGTATGTGTTCTTAGGTAAAGTATGTGGTGTTTTCTCCTTGCCTTTTCATTTACTGTCGTGATTTTAAAGTCATGATTTTGCGTAAGTTAAAACGAGAGAAGTAAAATTTAAGTTATCATACACTACCAGGCAAAAATTTGGACATGCCTTTCATTCAGTGGTTTTTATTTAATTATTTTATTACATTGTAGATTAATACTGAAGACATCAAAACTATAAAAGAATACATCTGGAATTATATTGTAAACAAAAAAGTGTTAATCTTCAGTATTAATGTACAATGTAGAAAATAATACAAATAAACAAAAAGCATTGAATGAGAAGGTGTCCCCAAACTTTTGCCTGGTAGAGTATTTACAAAACAATACAATATCCTGAAAACAGCCAACAAAGTTGATGAAAAGCATCTCTCTGACCAAACATGCTGACGTGCAACAAATCATCTCTTCCATCCCTGTTAACTCTCTCTGCCTTGAACAGACCTGCCATATTGCAGAGACCTGCAACAAGCAGTAATTCTCTGAAGAGAAGAGGTTAAGCTGGCTGTTAATGCTTAATCCCTCTGTTCCTTCCCCAGTCCATCCATCCATCCATCCATCCATCCATCCATCGATTCTTCCCTCTTTTCCAGGACTCGCCCAGGATCTCCCAGCCCCCCTCCATCGCTGTCTGCTCTGTTTGCAGGGTCAGTGGGTTTGCCCTCAGAGAGGCATGTACAGGAGCAGAGGGGCAGAGGGGTGTGGCATGTTCACTAGTCTTTGATCACTATGGGGGTCACAATCCATTTTATTCCACCTGATCAGCACTGTACTGACCTCGTGGTCCGACCCCCAGTGGAGAGGCAACTGGATCTGGGGATCAGTGGAGGTGCAGAGAGAAACCAGGTTACCAGAGATCCTCCCTGTTCCCATCTTTGTTCCTTCTGTGAAACCAATCGCTTTACAGCTGGAATTCTGTGTTAAAGCACAAATTGTTAGACAGTGTTCAAGGCCTTCTGTTTGTTTTTTTTGTTTGTTTTTAAATGTGGTACCACAGCTTCAACTCCAAATCTGAATGAAAAAAAAAGAAAATCTAAAAGGCAAAGAGAAAAGCTTGAAAATTAAAATAAAGGTAAATTTTCCTTCTTTTTAGTGATTGCATTTTATAGTTTATGTGTGGTTAAACGTTGGCGTGGCCTCTGTATGTCTCTGCATGCTGCCACAAACACAATACCACAGGTTTTTTTATTAAGTGTCTCTGTTATTTTGCCCATGACTTTCCCTCAAAATATTTCTGAATGAAATTATTGTACTCTGTGTACATAGCGGGAAACAGCTCTAGAGGAGATGTGATCTAAACAGTGTGATGAAAACAGATTAACCCAATCTGTAAGTTGTTATAATCACATCAACAGTTGCAGTCACAGATGTTATCAGACTTAATTCAATTCCTGTTGAGGTCACAGGCTAAGTTTTACAGTTAGGTTTAATAACTGCATCAACGATGCCATCTGCTGTTGGTCCAGCAGTAGTATTGCAGTTTAGGAGGCTTTCAGTCTCATACTGTATGTTGCTGCTGTGGAGATTCGAGAGCTGACTGCTTCTGGAAAAGCTCACATTAGTTTTTTTTTCCTTATACGGTCAAAAAGCTAAGCATAATTAAGGTTAGTTTGGCATGTGACATTTTGTTTGCTATAAAATGAATGATTACTGCATTTATTTTCACTTGCAAAATGTATGTAAAATACAAAGGCAGCAAGTAAACAGTTCTCAAAGTCAGTACAGAATTATCAGATGATTTCTCAGTTGGCTTGATTTCCTTATTAAAACTAAATAGGGAAATGGAAATAAATAGCAAAATTCGTTAAAAGCACACACAAAAAAAAAATAAAATCAGAAGTACCAAAAAAGTAGATATCAACAGAAAAATAACACCTTTACATCAGCCTAAGCTTTGAGAAGTGACATTTAAGGTGCTACTGACATCTGCAAGTGGGGAAACCCACTGGACGAAAAACAGTCTCCATCAATAACAGCTACTATATAGGAAGGAACTCAAATCGGAGTTTCTAGTGCTTCAGTGGAGTCAGTCTGTGGATCCAAAACGCCACTCATTTTTTTCTGTCACTTCCATTATCAGACTGTAAACTTACTCAGTTACTATAAACCCCAAGACTGCATCCACCCATCATCTATACACCGCTTAATCCTCATTAGGCCTGTGGAAGGGAGTCTATCCCAGCTGACTTTGGAAGAACCTGGGGACACCCTGGACAGGTCATCAGTCTATCACAGGGCGACTGCAGTATTGTTTTGCTTTTATTCTATCATAGAAATTATTCACTGCTCTGCCACAGCATTTAAACACTCACAGGTGGACTGAATAACACTGATTATCTTGTTCAAGTGACACCTGTCAAGAGCTGGGATACATCAGACAGCATGTGAACAGTCAGTTCTTGATGTTCATGTTTTTTCAAGCAGAAAAAATGGGTAATGTGAGGATGTGGGAGACAAGTACCAAACAGACAAAAGAAGAGCAGGTTAGTGGGGTGTTGGTGGTATGCAGTGGTTAGTCTCTACATAAAGTTATCCAGGCTAGCACAACCAGTGAACCTGTCACAAGGTCGCCCAACACTCATTCATGCACAATAGGATTGAATTCTGGCTTATGTGGTCCAATCCCACTGATGAGCTGCTGCTGTAGCACAAATTGCTGAAAACTTTAATGCTGCAATGATGGAAAAATGCATCACAGCTTGATGTGTATGAAGCTCAGAATGTCCATGTTGAAACCTGTCCATCACTGAAAACACCTATAACGGGCAGGTGTCAGAACGGGACCATGGCTCAGTGGAAGAAGGTGCCCTGGTCTGATGTATTATACTGTTTTGTAACATTAAGTGTACAGCTGGGTGTGTGTGTGCGTTGTTTACCTGGAGAAGAGATGGCAGGAAGCTGGTAGAGGCAGTGTGATGCTCTGAGCAACATTCTGCTGGGAAACCTTAAATCCTGCATTTTATTTAAATATTTCTATGGCACATACCACCTACCTAAAGTTCACACACAGTGTATAAGCTCCACCTTTCACTTGGCATGACCTCAGATAAGAGGCTGCAGTACATATAATGTGAACTCCTTTTGCTTCAGACAGCACACACCCTTTCATGGCAGCAGTGTCCCCTGATGGCAGGGTTGTCTTCCAGCTGGATAATACTCCCTGCCGCAATGCAAACATTGTTCAAAAACAGTTTGAAGAACACGAGAAAGAGCCAACGCCGCTGATTGAGCTTCTAATTTCCCCACATCTCAGTACAATACAGCATCTGTGGGATGTACTGGATAAACAAGTTCAGTATGGAGGCCTCACGTTGCAACTTTCATGTCTTAAAGGATCCAATAGTGGGTCAGTTTCTGGGTATTAATTCAGTCTTTAATACTGAATCATCAGTGATGCTATAGATTACAGTTCATGGATGATTTTGTAAATATTTTTTGACTTAATAAAATCTTTTTCTCTTCTTGTCAGTAGCTTTCTAGAAATCGGAGTTGTGCCACATTGACCAGCAGAGGGCGTCATGGTGCTTCTGTGTTTGGTTCTATATCCTGCTTCCCTGGAAACAAAAGGCTGCAGGTTAAGTTAGATTTCTTTTCACTGTCTCGTATTTTGTGTATGCATATATTTCTAATCATGTGTACTGTTTTTACTGTTTCATTCACACTCAGGTAAACAGGACTGTATCATTGATCAGCGGTGTTTTCCTGGCAAATGCAAAAGTGAAATCCTTCCACTTCATTCATCATATTCTATGTTTAATAGAAATGTTTAAGAATAAAAAATGAAAAGCTGTGACTAGTTTTATGCAACCCCTTTTTTGTGAAAAACATTGCTCATAGCCCTCTCATGTATTCACAAATTTCACCTACCTGTCTATATAAGCAGGATAAATTATATGATTTACATCCAAAATCCTTTGACATGATGGCAATCAATCATCTTTTGAGTATTAATTATGTATTTTGTTTTAACAGCTGTATTTGTGACTGGGATCAGTGAATATCTGTGTCACATTTGTAGGTGTAACCCTTTGATGCGCAGTGTGGGTCTGGAGATACCCATTTTCCATTGGATTTGTGTCATTTTTGAGCCATGTTGCGCATCAAAAGGTTAAAAACAGGACTGTATATTTCTACCTACGGAGTCAGCAGAACCTCGGCGTCCCTGAATCAACTGGAAATCCTGGCCTGAACTTTTTTAATCCTGCTGTCATTTCCTAATCAGCCATTTGGCCCTCAGAGACCAAAAGAGGAATCAAGTGAGTGCTTCAGAAAAAGACAGCTGCACCTTTGAAAACCAGAGGTAATTTTTACTGCATGTCCACAATTCATTTAATTCACTCCTACAGCAGCCCATCAGAGCTGAGGGCAATTACTGAGACACCCCCCGGGTCCTCTGGGAGCCTGTTACTGTCTCTCCAGCCCCCCTCCATTAAGGACCCACCCCTTCACCCACCCCCACTGACAGGGGGTTTTCCTAACATTAGTCTGCACCCACTGCCCAGTGCTTCAGACAGAAGATGGATGGACGGCAATGCAATACCTGTCATGTGGTAAGCAATACAGCAGCATCCAATTTAGTCCAGCGGCACCAAAGTATAGATTGATTCTGTTGGAAAAAATACCACTAAACATTTTAAATCCACGAAAAAAGAAACAAGAAAGCAGCCCCATATTTGAGAACTCTGCTGCTGCACTGGAGCATCATAACATTGGACCTGTTTTGTTGTGAGTGGGAGGTCATTTCATCTGTGTTTAATTCAGCAGGGAATAGGCTTTCTGTATAGAAAAAAAATGTCATTTAACAGCTGAAATCCCTAAATGAAAAGGGTATTCTGAAATGCTTTTCCTCCCTTCGTGGCAGCTTTTTGTGAGCCAAACTGAACTGAGATGAAAGGAGGAGGATGAGAAAGCAAACACACAACTTTAACAATCCAAGGTCAAAGACTTCACTTTGTGTGCACATAAATGCAAAATGATGCTTTATTTGATATTTTAATACAATAACTGTACAGTGGGAAGATGTAGATCTGTTGGCCTTGACCATTTCAAATATTCCGCATGTTCTAAACCAGTAAGATGAAACAGAAGGACAAAACAGGCTGCAGGCTCAATACACACATTCATATGAGGACTCCTGGGTTCTTTATTCTCTATTGACTTATTGATGCTTGGAGGAGTGTGACCATCTGACCAGGTTGTTTTAACTGTTGCCATAACCACACAGGCACAATGCTTCTGCAGCTGTGGTCACTGAATGAAAAATGAGTTTATATGGCAATATTATTTTGGTAATTTGGCAACTATTTTGTATTTTTCAACAACTACACTACCATTCAGAAGTTTGGGGTCACTTAGAAATGTCCTTATGTTTGAAAGAATAGCAGATTTTTTCAACGAAGATAACAATAAATGAATCAGAAATACAGTCTAGACATTGTTAATGTGGTAAATGACTATTCCTGCTGGAAATTTTTAATGGAATATCTCCATAGAGGTACAGAGGAACATTTCCAGCAACCATCACTCCTGTGTTCTAATGCTACATTGTGTTAGCTAATGGTGTTGAAAGGCTAATTGATGATTAGAAAACTCTTGTACAATTATGTTAGCACATGAATAAAAGTGTGAGTTTTCATGAAAAGCATTAAATTGCCTCGGCGAACTTTTGAAATGTAGTGTATATTTGTTTTTTGTTTTTGTTTCTTTCTTTTTTGTCTGCCTCTCTACTTCTTTTTAACAATCATAAACATCCTTGTAGGTAATAATAATAACACACATTTCGGAGCACAACTAATGTCCATGGTTGTCAGCTGCTGCAAAACACAATAACATTTTTTATTTTTATTTATTTTTTTTTTTACAATTGCCTCTGTGTTTGGGATATTTCATTCTATTTTGACATAGCCTAAAAACGCAACAGTCCATTCACACTCTGTATTCCCTCCACGTCTTCTATTTGTTACAACTTTGTCATGACTCTGCTGATCTGGCCGGCAGCGTTGGAGGCAGCTGAGCCGAGCACTCAGCCGTACACAGCGACACAGTAAAGCAGCAGAGAGATAAGTGGGCAGATACAATGGAAATTAATTCAGCATGTCAAAGTGCAGCTGTCTGGCCACCACTGAGCAGGTGTCACCTCCTACCCCCTAACTCCCCTCCTTCACATTCATCCATTCATTCATAAACCCTCCATGTCTTCTTGCTTGCTATTGTAGGTGCTCGTCTGCATCTCACTTGTGAAACCACGTAGGAATTATGATCTAAATCAGCATATTTAGGGGGATGGTGGACAGAAAATGCAATTTTCTGATTGTCCATATTAACATCTAACCAAGAGTCAGCCCTCCTCTGATCTTTTGTTTCTTTATTTCTTCAGTTCCATCCACAGGTCGGCTTTGCTATCACGTAAAAGCATCACCAAGTCAAAGATCCCCCAACATGGAAGCCAAAATATATGCTGAAAATGAACTAAAATAGGCTTAATTTGCTCCTGCAGCAGACAATTTAAATGATGTTAATGAGGCACCTGATAGTTAAGAAAAACAAACCAAAAAAAATCCCCATAGATTTTTTGTTGGCGGCAGAAAAAAAAGACAGAGATCAGGAAGTAATAACTAACTCATACAGTAGCATCTTTTTTTTTCTCACACCATAATTTTACTGTTTTAGAGCAACCAGCTGTTGGTGCTTATACAGCTACTTTATGCAATGATTTTCACGCTGATAACTCACTTTCTCCTCGTCATAGTGACAGAATGGTGTGACGCCTAATTCATTTTCAGTCTTTTCTCATGTTGATGACGGGGCAGAACCCAGAAACACAACTTTTAACAACAAGCAGGTTCAGTCAATATTTTGTTGTCAGTGAAACCACCATGTCAGGAATGATTTATTGATTTTTAGATCAACACTTTAATATGTGTCTCCAGACATCTAGGTTGTTTATACCAATGCATTATTTTTTACAGAATTTCAACTTGAAAAACACTGAGGTAAAGGTGGAGATTCCCTTTACAATATAGCTGTGTAAGGGTAAAAAAAACACAAAAAAGAAACTTAAAAATAATGAAGTATGCATTATTTAAATGCGCTCCACTGCACTCCACTATTCACTAATTATGAGAACATGGGGGTAATAACTTTTGCAGTTTTTTGAGAATTTGGGAGATTTTAATAATCCATGCATGGGTTTTAATATTTAATTTGATGTAGTAGACAAAATATCTTTGAAATTTCCCCTTTTACCATCAAACATATTAAATCTAATTGAAATTTGATGAAGAGATTCAGTATTTTTTAAACAGAAGTATCTGTGAACAAGACTTTGCAACAGCATTCGAGCAAATGAATCAATGTGCTAAAGCTTAGATATTTCATATAGAGTTTTTGGTGGTGGGTTTGTGATTACTGTTACAACCTGCAGCCAGTAGTCTTTTACTCTCCTAGTAGTAATACAACAGACTGTTAGCGTTAACATTGAATATAGGCAGTTAAAGTTGTATTTTATTGGAATCTTTAGAGTTTTAACCATAATAACTAAATTACTCAGGTAGATTCACATTATAAATAACATCTCAGTGTTAAATTTGTTAGATAAATTGGTGATGGCAATCTTTTTTTTCTTTTTTTACTGAAAAGGACTGAGTTGACCTGACCTTGTGTTTCTAATAAGTAGGTACTGTTAAAAGGAGTCTGCAAATCACCACAGCAATGGAGGGGAAAGTGAAAGATGCCTTATTAAGATGCTTAATTCATGTTTCTTTACTTGCAGGTGAAAAAAGAGAACGGTGAGAAAAAGTAAAAACTCCAAACATCAAATTTTTTCCATCTTAGTAGCTCAACAAAAAGGCAATTGAAAGATAGAGCATTAACATGATTTATTAGCTAAAATCTTGCAAATAGGGTTCTTTACGGCAAAGTAGTGAAAGAAAGCTGTCATTTAGGGGACACTAATTTTAAAAAACACAGAATCCCTCCTCATTTTCAGGTGTCAGGTGGCCCTCCACCCTTAGCTGCCATCATTCCTCTCTCCATCATCAGCATCCTTTCTCCCTGTGTCTGCTTTCCCAGCTCTCCTCCACCTCTCCATCTTCCTGCCTTGCCCTCCCCTCCCCTCTGCACCCCCCTTCTTTCTTTCTTTCTTTCTTTTTGCATGTGTCTCCTTCTCATCTTTTACTCCACCCCCTCCTCCCACCACCTCCCTTCCCCCAGCCGGTGGTGTCCACACACCGACCGGAGCACAGACTCTCTTGTTGTCACTTTCCCAGCGAACAGACGGCAGCAGCAGTAGCAGGAGGAGGAGGAGGAGGAGGAGGAGGAGGTAATCCCATCCCCAGCATCCACCCCACCCCTCTCCAAAAAACCCAGAAACCAGCGGCAGGAGGGGGGAACAAAACCTCGCGGGACACCTGTGCTTCTGGATACCCTCCTTTTGGCGCTTTGGTGGGAACACACTATTCCAGAACTGAATTCACACCCAGTTTGTGGATGATGATGATGATGAGGAGGAGGAGGAGGATGAGCAGTGGTAGTGATTAAAACTGGGATGTAGACGCGGAAACAAGCGGCCAAATCTGTCTCGATTGACGGTGACGGAGCCGTCGGCGGCACCACCAGCAGCAGCAGCAGCATCAGTCGCTCGGCGGATGGAGATGCGTTGTGAAGGCGGAGGGATGATGATGATGATGATGATGATGATATAGCAGGTGCTGCAGGGTCGTGCCGCATTGCCTGGCCGCCGTGAGCGACGCCGGGGAGACCGTGATGCTGTCGTCGTCATTGTGCCACGGAAAGACAGAGAAAGAGAGGAGAGGCTTTGACATGGAGGGAAGCGGCTGTCTGTCGGCTCTGAGCTCAGGCCGCCCAGATCAGCAGGTTGGATGTGCCGCCTGAAGCCCGGAATACCTGATTTATCACATACATGGTGGAAAAAATAGTCCTAAAGTTGAATGCATGCAGGTGGAATAGAAATGTTTCCGTGCGTAAAAGTGAGCGACCCATATGTTGACAATGCACAAGAGGAGCATCACAGCAGCAGCGTCTGTGCCAGTTCAGGGTGGATTACGTGTACAGATCAGCAGGCCTTCATCTGAAGTCAGCTACTGATCAGGAGAGCAGAGAGAAAACAATCAGTCCACTTGTCTACCCTGTTGCTGCTGGAGGTTGCATTTTCCCCCCAGTTTCTTTTTTTCTTTAGGACTGCTGTGTGGTCCCCTGTGGAGGGACAGCTGTTGCAAAAGATGACTCACTTACAGGCTGGCCTCTCTCCAGAGACCCTGGAGAAGGCCAAGGTGGAGCTGAAGGAAAACCCGGAGACTTTACACCAGGACATCCAGGAGGTCCGGGACATGATCATCACCCGGCCGGATATCGGCTTCCTCAGGACAGACGACGCGTTTATCCTCAGATTCCTCCGGGCGAGGAAATTCAACCACTTCGAGGCGTTCCGGCTGCTGGCACAGTACTTTGAGTACAGACAGCAAAATCTGGACATGTTCAAGAACTTGAAAGCCACCGACCCCGGCATTAAGCAGGCCCTGAAGGACGGTTTCCCCGGGGTGCTCTCCAACCTGGACAGATATGGCAGGAAAATACTGGTTCTGTTCGCTGCCAACTGGGACCAGAGCAGGTAATGAAGGTTGGAGCTGGTGGAGACAGAGCTGGTGTAATTGGAGGAACAGAGATCAGTGTTTGAGAATCCAGAATTAGAAGTGGCTGATGGAGCTGTCCGTTCAGCACCACACTGTCACTGTATCAGAAAACTACTGGAGCTCTCAGTGTACCAACTCATCTTCAACCTGTAACAAGTTATGGGAAAATTATAACCAATTCCAATAGGGAAACAATACATTAGGCAAATAGCCTCCTGAACACATCACTTATATGTGACTGTTGAACTGATCTCAGGGCTGCAGAAGAGAATCAATGAGATGGAACAATGATGTTATGCTCATTGGCTCACAGTCATAATTCCAGTTTGTCTTTGAGGTGCTGTTTGTGGTATGATGTAGTGTTAATCTTTTTCCTAACAGAGACTGAGTTGTGGTCTATAACCCAAACCACAAAACACATCTCCAGACTAGAAGGGTGTTGACAGTTGACTTTGGTTTCATACACTTCAGGCTATATATTTTACTTGTTCACAAATCCCACATTACACATAAATGGGACATGAGTATTAGCACTGGTGGCAGCATCTGTCCACTTGGTCAGTCGATCCACCGCTTTGATTGGCATGGAAATTTTCACAGATATTCAAGATACCAAGAGGGTGGAGTGGAAATACTTTACAGATCTACTGCACTGATAGTCATGAAAGTCACACACTTTTCCTCAGGAGAACTGTCATCAGATTCATGACCCATATAGACATTTTAGCCTTGAAATAATACCGATAACAGCAATAAACTATATTTATACCAGCCCATAAAGCCAGAGTTTCAAAAGACAAGAACAAGACGATAAAACATTACAAGGGACACCAATTGTACTGGTTCAAACTTCCACTACTTTAGTTTATGACTAAATACCTGCCTTAAAGCATCTCAGTTGCACTTGAATTTTCTGTTCGGTATCGGAAGTTAATTACATCTGTGTGACTTGTAATGTCCAGTTATATCCATGCAGGTGTAGCTCAGACATTTCAACCCAACACCTTCATTGTTTGTGGTCATTTTCATGATGTAAATGTGTGAAATAAGATTCCCATCAGTCTCATCTATAATGGAAGTTTAGTAACAATAGCTAGCGTGTTACTACGCCATGTTCCATTTGTCTCAGAAGTCAGACTTGGGAATGAGTCACAACCGAGTTTACAGTCAGTATAACTAGTTGGAAAACTAAGTTCCACACTTCCATTGTTTGGAATACTAGTTGACAACAACTGCAACAGAACTGTAGCAACATGTACACAGATAAACATTGGATACTACTGTGTGTACAAAAAAACGTAGGTGCTATTAAACAGTACTATACTCCAGCTTTCAATGGTAATAATGTGCTGAGCTAAAATCTTTGATTTTGAAGTCAGGGTTGGTGATGTTCTACTGACTGTCTGAGTCAGAAATGTAACTGTAAGGGATGTCAACCAGGAACTTGGAGACTGATAAGTGCTTAAGTATGGCCTGAAAGAGCTGCTGGCGTGGCTGCAGATTCTTACTGTTTTTAACTTATGATCGACTGAAATGTAGCATTTATAACTAACACACCCTCATCACATGTTGCCTACATGTTTTGTTTTCTTTCTCTCCTGTAATATTTCATCTCACGATCCCTCAGCTCCTGGCCTTTTGGTTGGGAACCACTGATTTAAACTAGAACCTGTTGCTGATTGATGGTAAAAAGCTACTTCTGCAGGTAATTACAAGTGTCAGGCTGTAAATGAAAAACAGGTTTGGATCTAAAATGGACTGGAATTAATGCAGGTTACTCTTGCAGCAATACAGGGGAGATTAGTTACCCTGAATAATGGCTTGTTCCTAATCTTCATTATCTTTTAGTTGTGATTTAATGGGTTTTTAACTTAGAATCACATTTTGAAATTCATTGAGAATTTCTTAGAAATATACCTGCAGACAACCTTTTTCCTTCTTGTTTGAATGAACAGTGAATTCTGTATCTACAGTCACTCTATCCAGTGCTTTATTTTCTCATAAATGTCTGCATAGACTGTGCATTGCCTGCAGGGTTAGTATCCAGACAAAGGTTAAAGGTGTAAGTGGGGCCTGGACATGATTGGTTTAATAAGTAATGAGGCCTGTTTAGAGTTTAGGTGACTCAGAGTTTATAGACATGTTGACCTTCTGTTCCTCGTGTTATTGGGTTTGATTATACATTGTATGAATCTGGTATATACCAGAAAAAAAAATGAGGCCAGTATAAACCATCAGGGAGCTGTTTAGCTCTGTCATGACTGCTGGTGATGCAGCCTAACACATGCAGCAACAGACTCCACTTCATACAACAAAATCATTATGTAATAGGAAACAGTGCTGCGAGCTGTAGAAAGTCTGCAAGTTTATTCCAATCAGCTGTAAGATGATGTAAATTTAGAGATCGATCTCTCCTCTCTTATCAGTGGAATCTGTTTGGTTGTTTCATGTAATTCTTGTTATTTTTCTACCCAACAGATTTCAGAAATAGACCTATTCTATCGTGTGTTAGATGAGCTGAGGTAGACTCTTGTGCAGAAGCTTGTCTGTTTAGCTGCCAGTTAAGCTAATTTAGAAAAAAAAATAGCTTATTATCTCTGGAGGGAGGCGAGCAGTTGCTTGATAAAGAATCAGATAGCAGAGGAAGATGAAAAGGGAGACAAGATAATGAGGGCAGCAGCAAACAGAAAAAAACCCTGACTGTTGAATAGGACAGCGAAGTATCTGAGGCATCATCTGGATGAAAACCCACAGGGACACACTGAAGCAGCAAACCACCTGACCAGTAGCAGAAGGAACCACACGGTCACCACTGAAAGCAATTAAACACACCAAAATACCATCCAGCAGATACAGTTTAGCTCCTACACATCATCTTGTTAAACAATGGATTCCAAAGGCATAATTAAATCAAGATGAAACTAAACTGAATGGGAAGGATACGGATAAATTCCAGTGACTAAGTCTTGTCTGCCTGGCTGAATGATACTATTTTTAGCTCTTTTCATGAGATTTATGATATGAGGACAAATTCTGACCCTGATCTAGTGCTGCAACTAGTGATTATTTTCTTAGCTGATTAAACTTAGGGTAGCTTTTTTTTTGAGTGATTCATTGTTTATTCCAAACCAATGTTTTCAAAAATTCTCCTTAGTCCAATCAAAAGTCAAACCGAAACCCACGACAGCAAATTCTCTTTTCTGAGAAGCTGTAGGTTGAGAATGTCCGAAGAATCGTTTCTTAAAAAGTGACGTAAACAATTAAATATATGTCAAACACCTCTAAAATGTCCTTCATTCACCTAGCCATTATTCACACATTGTCTTAGCTCAAATTCATTTCTGTCAACCGACTAATCATCACAACTCATCATTGTCCAAGTTCTGTATTAACTGTGCTGGTAAATAAAAAACCCTTCCACATTTTTCTCAGGTACACGTTTGTGGACATACTGAGGGCGATCCTGCTGTCGTTGGAATCTATGATAGAAGATCCTGAGCTGCAGGTCAACGGCTTCATCCTCATCATCGACTGGAGTAACTTCACCTTCAAACAGGCGTCCAAGCTGACCCCCAGCATGCTGCGGCTGGCCATCGAAGGGCTGCAGGTAAGAAGCAACCAGTCAGAAAGCTTTGTTGGTCTGGTTAGCAGCTGCTAACTAAGATGTCAACATTGCTTTAATTGTTTTTTTATCCATTACCAGGCTTATCCCCAAGTCCTGTCCAGATTTTTAGTTGCCTGAATTTTGATGGCTCTCTGTGTAACATTCAGAAAACACTTGACACGAGTGGCTGCTCCAGTCATCATCCTGTTGCACATGCTCGCACAACAGACTGTATATGAAAGATGAACATGACCACAGTAAACCATCATTTTGTAGCCTCGAGTTTGCAATTTGGATATTGTCATCTAGTTCAGATGTAAAAAGTGAGGAGTGAATATGACTAGGAACTGGAAGACACTGTGCTCATAGCGAACTGTCAGTGCCACAGTAGCCCTGCCCTTAAAGATACTCTGCCTTTTCAAAGACTATTTTCCTCTCAGTGGGACCTTAATTTACAAAATGAGCATCGTCCTGTATTGAAGGAGACCTAAACCTAGCAGTTGAGACCATAGACTCATTAGGAAAATGTTTGTTGAGGTAACAAACCAAGTGAAAAGTAGGGTCATTTTCTCATAGGTTTCTATACTGTCAAGTTTCTTTTTGCAATCAGATGAGTTGCCCCCTGCTGGCTGGTAGAAAGAAATGCAGGTGTATGGCACTTTTGTCCCTGCTCCACTTTTCCATCTTTTATATTTAGTCCAAATCTTACACTCCATAAGTAGGAGTGAGTGGGAACGTGACATACACATGACTGATTAGCATCATGCTGATAGATGTGGTAAGTAATAATACTCTGCTATAAACTCTGTTTTATAGCTTGACTGTAAACTATATATGAGGCTATAGAGTATGTTTGATTCTCCACTACTGGCAGGGTGCTACAGTGAAGTCAGAGGTAGGTCCGGCTATGTAACACTGTAGTTTGATCAATGTCATGTTTTTTACGCTGTGTTGTTCTGTCTATTTAGTCCATTTTTTTGTCCATTTGTTCTTCCTGTAGTCTCAGTTTGTGAGTCAGTTTTTCCATTTTATAGATCTCCTCAATAATTTTCATCTATTGGTCCTTTGTTGGTGGTTCTTTTCCCCCCCAGTTTCTTGTTATGGCCTTTTTACATGCCACTAGCAGTGTTTTGACTAAATATCTGTCATTTCCCATCACACTCTCTTCAGAGAAATTACAAAGATAAAGCAGACTGTAACTCAAAGGGATCTTATAACCCTTTAATTCTTGTAGTTGGCCAGACAGTCTTCATTATATAAAACTTTTTTGTTTGTTTTTTGTGCTCACTTGGAGTTTTTGTTGAAATCTGAACGGTGCTGGGAAGCCATCAATTGTTCATTGTTGAGGGCATAAATGGAAGAAAAAGAGCGCTATTGAGGCGAGACACTGAGTATTGATCATACACGTCACATCATATGGATTTTCCCAGAAAATTTTGTCTCGAGTCCTTCTTACAGAAATCAGTTGTTTCAGGGAACTGGGACAGTCAGGGAAATGTTGTGCGTATTTTCTTAGTTTTAGTCTTAAACCTACTTTACATCAAAGTGTCTTGAATACCTTTGGACTGCAGACCAACACTGAGGTCTTCTATCATTAAGAAGCAGGACATTTTTAAGTTCCTCTACAATCCTTGAAAGCAGTGAATATATAGAAATGATTCTGCTCAGACCTTGTAAAACTACTTGCTACACAACGCTGGAGAAATTCAGCCATACATGTTTAAGCCGGAAACCCATTCTGAAGAATATTGGTCTAGAAATCCCACATTGCAAGTAGACAGGATTGGTTCTTTAGATTTATTAAATATGGAACCCTGGAGGCCTGAATCCATGTTTTTAAGACTGTCATCAGCACGCTGCAGCTTCAAGGTTTAAATGCTCAGCCATGGTGTTGACTGTTTATTTTGTTCATGATGTGTCTTCCAGCAAATAAAAAAACACCATACGGATATGTTAACAAAGTAAAAAAACAAACAAACTTGATCTTCACCAGTGGGGCTCCTTAAAAATGATAAAGTAGGCAAATATCTACCCCACTGTCTTTCTCATTTAGTAAATTTATGTAACAATAGAGCTCAAATTATTGGTCATGTGACAGCATTCTGATAATCACATTGAAATATCAAATATAATTATAAAATATTTGCTGCCTCTAACCTCTGAAATAGGAGGGTTTACTTATTTCCTTCGGTTGATGTTATTTAAAATACTCAATTGTCAAACAAAAAAGACTTAGATGGTAATTTATTAATTTTTATAGCTTTCTGATATTTTATATTTATCTATACTGAAAAACTGACAAATTGATCAGAATACCAAAGTAATTGTTAGTTTTAGCTCTATGTCACACATTTTCTCAGTCTCTTCTTACCATTGATAAATTAACAGTCTTGCCCATCAGTTAAGCTATTTCAAACCAGAGAGCTTTTGGACTGTAGATCAACACTAAGGCCTTGCATCAATAAGAAGTGGGACAGTCATTATTTTTTCATCTTTACTGACCACTGCCTCGGTCCTTGTAGAGCACTTGATTTGGTCTTTTCTTACTTTATTTCTAGACCCTGTGCAGCACTTCCCGTCTTTTTCCCTTTAAAGCTACTTTATGCTTCCTGCCAGAGCTGAGGGAAAGTCTTAAGCTCTCCTCAGCTCTAAAGTGCTGTTTTCCCTTTTGCGACAGCGGCGGAACAAACCTCCAGCTCCCTTTCCATCATCCCCTCCACAGTCAAAATGTTCCACTTAGGAACAAATCAAGCATCGTGTTAAAGCCATGAGCTTGTTTAAAGAGCAATAGAAGGAAATAATGACATTTCCATTTCGATTACGCACTGCTGGATGCTATTTTTTTCAAGGCTCGCTTGGCAGGTAGATGATGCAATAATGTGATTTTTACTGGTTGTCATTTTGGTTTCCTTTCATTGGGCCTCCTCTAATAAGAGTTGGAATGTTCTTATGCAAACAGAAAAACACGACAGTGAGAAATGTGACACTGCTCTCTGCAGCTGTATTAGTGTCTTCAGGATTGTTCATTTCACATTAGTCTCCTCAGTCATCAGGACACCGCTAACGTCGTTATTGAAATGAGCTGGTGGAGAGGAGAGTACGGCCGTCCTCTGGTAATCAGCCAAACCTGAGAGGAAATGTCTCGGTTGCCGCTGTGTGTGTGTTTGGATGCAGGAGCTTGTTATTGCTTTCTCAACATCCCTGTGAATCATCTGCCAGCTTGTGTTGGGCTCCATTAGTCAAAGCCAAATCTAAGCGGAAGTGTTTCTGGGGAGGGGAAGTGTTGAGTAAGACGCAGTGTGGTCTGAGAGATTATCTGATGAGGTGCTGATGGATGCCAAACTGTCAGAGCTGCATCCTTTGAATTGTACACTAAAATTACATCCTACATCACATGTCTACAACATCTTACCCAAGATGCTGAGTAATGAGTTCTACATTTCAAACTTCTACTTTAGCTTGAATTTCCTTCGGGATTAATAAAATATTTATCTATCTATCGATCTATTGATCTATCTATAATAAAATATTTCATACTGATTTCATCCAAAAAATTCCAATAATAAATGGGATCTTAATCAAAACTGTCTTTGATTGCAAACAAGGTTTAACACTTAGGATGGGAATCAAATCATATTACTTAGTTGGTACTGAACAAAATGCTTCCATATTTGCTCCATTGAGGACATTGTAGTGCTGTTACCTTTGTTTGAGGGAACGCTGGGGATTCTGCATCTACTGAGATGAGTCATTTCAATCTGGTGTATCTGTGTAGACTCTCAGCAATCCAGGTCATTGTATGAGTTTATCTTCCCGCAATTAAATAAACATGCTCGACTGGAAGACTGAAAATTTGGGGCTTCGCTTCATAAACTAACAGTCAGTCACCAGCTACTGATTGAAATGTTTTGGCTTGGCTTTTGGGGAGCCGTCATGCCGCTGTGCTCAAACCCCTGCAGCGGCAGCTTGAGCAAAAGTCTCCCTAGAATTTTTTTATCCACAGTTCAGAGTAGAAGAGCAAAACACAACAGAGAGCAGATGGATGAAATCAGATGTCTGGAGCAGAACGTGACCGTCATCCGTTGTTTTGAAGTATTTTGGATTCAGGGAAAGGGATGTTTAGCAAGAACAAGTCATATGCAAGCGTGCCACTTTTGTCTTTGCCGCAAAGCAACACAACTAACTTGTTCAGGAATTTGAAAAACCACCATAGAGCTGCAGCATGAAGGTCAAGAAATGTAACATCACTAGCATTAGCTCACTGAATCCCTGTCTGTGTCATTAACAGTATTGTTAAGAATGTGCTTTTGATTTGGGTGAAAAGTTTTGATATTTTGCTTCTAGGAATGGACTGTGAATAAGGACCAGTTTTATAATGAGATTACAAAGAAGTGTACTTTATCTGGAATGTTGCGCAGCAGAGCTCTGTTTAAATGAAGAGGTGCAAATAAATATAATCACAGTTAAGTATAAATTAAACAGTCAGAGTTTTCACTGTGGCTCAGGTGGTGGAGCAGGTTATCCACTAATTGCAGGTTTGCTGGTTCGACCACCAGCCTCCTCTATGTGCCGAAGCGTCCCCCAGTTCTCTGAACCTCCAGTAGCTCCCAGTGGCAGATGGTTCCCTGCATGGCAGCTCTGTTACCAGTGGTGCGTGAATGACAACACACATTATAAAGCACTTTTGAAGCTGAAAAAAAAGTTTTAAAGAAGAACTACATGAGCGTGGACTATTTACATTTATATCTTTTACACCGTGAAAACAGTCCTTTTAATATCTCTGCTTGTTTGAGACCACTGCATCGTAAACTGATGAACAGGACAATATTCATGAACAATTTGGTTTTTAATGTGTTTGAATTGCTTTGATTATTCAGATTTTTCAGTTGGGTAATACACAGCAGAAGCTCCAAACTGTTATTTTCACTTGGTTCTTTTTGGTTTTCCTCTTTGTATACAATAAATGATGAAAATAGATAGCAAAACTGCATATACAATATACAAGAGGATATCCATTTTATTTTTTCCTTCTTTCAAATTGAATGTGTCTGAATTCTTACACTGAGAATAATATTTCAGTTTGTGTTCACATTGTTGTTTTGTTTTCTGTTATTTTTGTTAAATAATGACTGTTTTCAGATGTTTTTGCATCATTGTATAGGAGACTCTGTAACAAGCTCCTTCCGCTTAAACCCCAGTGAGATTCAAATGAATGTAGTATTTTCACATTAGCAGGATACTTTGATACTTCTTCTTTCCTTCACTTTCTGTGAACATCTGTTTCGTTCTGTCAGCACAGCGTTGATGTCGACGAGGGAGAAATCTCTCTCCTTCAGACTCGGGGAGTAACTGTAGACTCAAGCCAGTGCATCACTGAGACGAGCCCATATATAACACATTTCTGACGGCTCTCCAGACACAGATTAGAGCCTGAATTATTGATGGGAGCTATTAGCTGAGCCCTGAGTCATTCCCAACTGTGCGACTGCTCACCCGAATGGATGGTCGACATTTGGGGCAGGAAACAAAGGGAATAAGAGTGATGGGGTGATTTGATCGGATTTCCTTCGATTTAACAAATAAAATGCACAAAACCTGTTACTAAAATCAGACATGGCAATAAATTCAGTCCTATTTTTCACGGGATGTAAAAGGTAAGAAAACAAATTTAAGTATGACCGTGATGTTTATTTTCCCTTTTGTGAGCAAATTCCCCTGTAGACCAACCATGCATGGATTCAACTATAGATTATTTTGTGTGTTTCCTGTGTCTGATATGATTTATTTCTCAGTGCTATGGAGCTACTCTCTTATCTAAAATATTTTTAAAAGCACATCGACAAGGCTTTGACTCAGTCCCACATACACTGCCTTTTTACTGTCAATAGCCATTAGAGCCCCAAAAGTGTGTTAATTCACTGCTGAAAATAATCCCTTACAAATGCACTGTTGTCTCTTGTTTGAGTAACATCCAACTATGTTTGGACATTATTATCATTTAATAAAACTTGAATAAAATATACACTGCCGGTTAAAAGTTTTAGAATGCCCCAAGTTTTCCAGTTTGTTATTGAAATTCAAATAGTTCACATCCAATGAATAGCTTGAAATAAAAGTAAATGGTGAACTGACAGAGGTTTAAAAAAGGTAAGGTTACTCTAAACTGAAAAATAATGTACATTTCAGAATTACAAAAAAAGGCCTTTTTTTCAGGGAACAAGAAATGGGTTAACAACTTAAAGCTGTTCTGCAGCAATGAAGGTTGATCAAGCCTTGAAAGTCCTACAGGTGTCCTAACTTTTCTTGATTACTTACAACTCCCTCTGTCTGCATAAAAATAGTGTTGGAACACACTATGGCACCTTCAGAGCATTATTTGAACAGTATTGTACCGCAGAAAGTAGTGTGTTACTATTAAAAAGATGAGGAAAAGGCAATTAACAATATAGGAGAGACAAACCATCATAGCACTTAAAAATGTAGATCTTTCCTGCAGAGAAATTGTGAAGAAAGTCAAGGTGTCAGTGAGTACAGTTTGCTTCACCATCAAAAGGCTCAGAACCTGGAGGAAACTCTGACAGCAAGAGGTCTGGAAGACCCAAAACAGAATCAGCAGACAAGTTTTTGAGAGCCAGCAGCTTGGTGATAGGCAGTTCACAGAACAACAACTTCAAGCACAGCTCAATAGTGGTCGTAGTAAGAAGTCTCAGTTTGAACTGTGAAGAGAAGACTTGGAGTTGCAGGTTTGACAGGTGGAGTTGCAGCAAGAAAGCCATTACTAAGACGTCAGTATAAGAAAAAGAGGCTTGCCTGGGCCATGAA
This sequence comes from Amphiprion ocellaris, assembly GCF_022539595.1. NCBI lineage: Eukaryota > Metazoa > Chordata > Actinopteri > Pomacentridae > Amphiprion > Amphiprion ocellaris. Next base: position 12,688,643 of record NC_072777.1, read on the forward strand.
ACACCACCAATGGATTACTGAAGACTGAAAGACAGCATTATGGACTGATGAGTCAAAATTTGAAACCTTTGGTTCATCATGCAGGATTTTTGTACACACTGCATGGTTCCTAAGTGTGTGACATCAACTGTCAGACATGGAGGAGGAAGCATGATGGTCTGGGGCTGTTTTGCTGGATCCAGGGTTGGTGACTTGTACAGAGTGAGAGGAACCCTGAACCAAAACGGCTACAACAGCATTCGGCAGCACCATGCAGTACCCTCTGGTATGTTCCTAGTTGGTCAGGAGTTCATCCTACAGCAAGATATTGACCCAAAACATAAGTCCAAGCTCTGCCTGAACTACCTTAGGAAAAAAGAACAAGATGGTAAACTTTGAGAACATGGAGTGTCCAGCACAGTCTCCAGACTTAAACCCCATGGATTTGGTTTGGGATGAACTGAACAGAAGAGCGAAAGCAAAGCAACCTACAAGTGCCACACATTTATGGGAACTTCTGCAACAGAGAAGAACTTTCTGAAGAATATTTGATTTCCATTGCGAAAAGAATGCCACAAGTGTGTTCAGCTGCTGTATCTGCCAAAGGTGGCTACTTTGATGAGTCAAAAGTTTAGAATACATTTTAGTTTCTAAATTGATTTTTTTTTTAAATTTCATTTGTTTGTTTGATCTATGCTTTTATTTCATTTTTATATTTTCCAATAAAAAACTGGAAAAATTCGGGTGTTCTAAAACTTTTGACTGGTAGTATATATACATTTTTTTTGTTTGTTTGTTTAGAAGGTTCATGTCTGCAGTAAAATTAAGTGACTTTCTTCATTTAGAGCCATTTCTTTAAGCCAGAATAAAAAAGTCTAACCAGGGATGCTTAAATTAAGTTAGATTTATGGCAATATTTCTCCCCATGTAACAATTTTTTCCCCGTAATATACCACACATCAATAAATAGCAAATGCATTCAGAATGTGCTTCACAGCCTCTTTACAGTATGTATGTGAGAATAGTAGAAGCAAGCCTGAGTCATATCCAGAGAGAGACACATCTGAATCCAGTTGAACAGCCACAGTGAGTCACTTCAGTCTGAGCAGGTCTAGTTATGAATGTGCAAACCAGTAAGTGTTTAAAAGCAGCTGGGTCACACTAATGCGCAGGGCAGCCGTGCAGAGTCCCTCTGCATGAGGGTTTGATGTAGTTTGACGGCTGATTTGCACTGAACGCATCGCTCAGTTAACTTCTGTGTGCATCAGCAACTTTATATCGGCTCCCGCTGTCCTCGTTTCTCTTTGTCTCCACTGATTTTTCAGCCCTTTCTGCTGGATTATCTGATGTCATTATGAGACAAACAACAATAGCAATTACAAGCGTGCAAAATTTTCAATTATCTGGAAAAACTTAATTATAATTTTAAAACCAAGAGGAGTCTGTGTTTATAATGCTGCAGAAGCCTGTGTTTACTTCAGCTACATTTTTAATTTAAGTCAGTTTATCACAGTTGTTTTTGTCTCGTGTGTGAATTAGTTTGCCAACGATGCACTTTTTCTTATCAGCTGTTAAAGAGACTGGATAGTGAACTGACAAATCAAGACAAGTTACCTTGAAATAAAGTTAATAATCTTCTTCAAATTGTGCTTGATGATATTATTTATCCTCTAAACAGGAAAATCTGTTTTTTAAAAAATAACATAATATGACATTGTTCAGTCGCTGCTCCATCTGCCTAAGTTGTGATTTAAAGTTTGTCATGGCAACACGACAATGTTAGTTTAGAGCAAATACAAATAGTATGTAGGCCACATGCCCTGGGATCCAAATTTGTGGCACAGTGTGATGTACAGATCACAGCAGAAGCGAGTCTGGTTCCCTGCTGGTGGCCCCTTGAGGCTTCAGTGTTTGTTACATCCACAGATATGCAACTGTTTTTTGTTTGGCTTATTCTTTGGATTATTTTTGAGGCATTTTTGCCTTTAAGTATGAAATCAAAAGGCAGACAAAATGTGGGGAGAAAGAGCTGAGGACGGGGCCACTCGTAGTTTGTGAGTCATGACCCATCATTATAGCTTTTAAAGAGAATAAATGACAAACTGACTGTTCAGTACTTGGAGCTACAACAGTAATGTTGATAAAATTATTATATTTGTTCTGAAGCTCTGGATATATTGCTTTTAAGGGCTTATCAGCATGACAGCATGATTTGAATCAGACAATCTAATGGCTCTTTGCTCATGTTGTGTCTCTGTAGTGAATGTGGCAGTACAATAAAGCTTTTAGAAATAGAAAGGGTTCACCCTCTGGGGATTGAGAATGTCCCTGGCAAATTTGATTGCCTTCAACTTGAGCTTGTTCTTGGGAAAACCTGGAACATTTTGGTTTGACTGCAGACGCAAACAAAAGCACAGTGCCTTAAAACAGTAGAGGCCTGTAAATAGAAAGAAACAGCAAGTGTAAAAACAAAATTTCAGTATTCTTTCCCTTTCATTTAAGTGTCAGTCCAGAAGAACATTTTGCCCTAACAGGAAGTTTTTTGGCAACAGCACCACCAAAGTGATTAAGGATTCTTCTTAGGAGAATATTTAACCTTCGAAGACCTGGCATCCACATATGTGGACATCTTTTATTTTTTTTTTCAAAAAAAGCGTATTGTTCATTAAAAAAAAAAAAAATAAAAAATAATAATAATAATAATAACAATAATAGCAAGGAAAGCACTCAGAGAGTGCAATACTCTGGCTGCTCAGTCGTATCATTTCCGATGGCTGAAATCTTGAAAAAATTTGTGGCAGAAACCACGACACTATGGAATGTGGCCATTTAATATAAATGTACCCACAAACAAAATGACCTTGTGCTGAACACAGGTGTGTGTTATGCATGTGTACGTTATGTACGGATACCAAATCGTGTGACCTAAATATGTAGCAGGAATTGATGAAACTCAGAAACACTCCCACAGTTAAATCAATGGTGGATTTGTAGTAGGATCACAATGTGATCATGAGCAGGCAGCTGACATAGTGTTCACTTGTAGTCATAGTTACGGTGACGCCATGCCGCTATCTCGCAATGATACAGAAATCTTTAACAAATCCATGGAGCCAAGCTATAAGCTGCATCACTGCCAAAATCAAATCAGTTGGTCCTTGTGTCATTTCTGACCTTCCCTGAAAATTTCATCCAAATCTGTTAGTCTGTTTTTGAGTAATGTTGCTAACAGACAGACAGACGGACAGACAAACCAATGCCGATCCTCACATAACTCGGCAGATGCTCCGCTTCCTTAGTGGAGTAATAATAGTATTAATAATAATAACAATAATAATAATAATAATAATAATAATAATAATAATAATAATAATAATAATAATAATGATAAGAACAAGAAGAAGAAGAAGAAGAACAATATAAAAAATAAAATATAAATATAATAATCAGATATTAGATATTATCTGATTATTATATTTATTGGTAACTCCTTTTCCTAAATAACTAGAAGAATCTGAAATGCAAGCCCCACCAAAGCTCGCGTCTTAGGAGGCTACACCAGTTATTACAGCACCATGACTGATAGTCACCTGATCAATACCATGATGATTGTCTAAAATTAAGAGTTCATCATCCCGGAAGCATAAATATCCACTAACATAATGGAAAATGTGCCATAACTTTTTGAGATTCCTGATTCATTTTAACAGCCTCCTACCTGACACCATCAAGTCCCTCTCTTGTCATTGATTAAACTCCATACTAGAAGTTTTTTCTGTAAAATTAATCCCTCCCTGGCTTCAAATGCGACTCTCCACCATTGCCTCCTCTACAATATGCATATCTTTATTGTCCCCGCCTCTCTCTCTACTCACCACTCCAGACTCGCTGCAGCATGAGCACACCAGCTCACCCTACAACTCTGCTCAAACACTGTAAAATTACTCTGTATAACACAATGGCAAATTGAAATATTGGAGTAATTCACCCAAATGCCTTCAAAGTGAAGATCAATCCTAAAAAAGAATGATAATACAGAAGATCTCTGTGCATCCTGACATGGCCAGTCCCAGAATCCATGGTTTTGAGAAAGTCTCGGCTACCCTGAGATTCAAGGTGGACATTCTCAGTCATGGCCGCTTATTTTTGCTCAGGTTGTCTCTTTTAGCAAATAAAAAGTACCATGTGGACATTTGAATAAATTTTCACTGGGCATGAGGTTAACTCGTTAACCTTTTCTTCAGCTTATCTTTTGAATTATTTATCACATAAATGCAAATTCAAACACAAATCTCTACCCTCAGGTATTGATTGCACATTTGCATCTGACGCAGGTTCGGAACAGGACCAAAACATGATAAGATATCCTCTGGGGAACATGAATATCTTCTTTGCACATATGTCCGATGGTTGTTGTGGATGCAGAATCCTGCTTTGGGATCTTTTTGCTCCACTGCTTGCAAGGGGGGAAACTCCTTTTTATTTTTTGTTCTTTCATCCGCTCTCTGATTTATGTCTGAACAGTAAAAGCATAACGGGCAACGAGGGAAGAATTGATACAATAGAGCTTTGTGTCCTTAAGTTGAACCTCTCCACAGTGTAGCTTTTAGCATGCTGCTGGACGGTTTGTGCTGCAGACAGACTGTTCTGTCTGTGATTTCTATTCATATTCCTCTTAGACACACTACATACAGCGCAGTTACATGCTTGATTTTCCCAGCGGTGTGAGAAGCACCCTTCCACATACACTTCTTTATGCTCTCTTAAAGGAGATTACACTGAAGAGTCCAGGGAAACACAGGAGGTGAGACAGTGTGTAACATGGGATTCAAACCCATCCAGTCGTAATCCTCCAGGATTACCATGTAACAGAGGGATTAAAATTTCAAGTATGCACAACTTTCTTTTGGCTTGTTCTTCTCCAAACAAGTTTGCAAAATGTTTTTAAATAGGATTTAAAGCAATGCGTTAAAATACTCTGTTATCTGGGGGAAAAAAATGCTGTGGAGTCATTTTTAATATTGAAGATTTTACATTAAATCCTCAAAATGTCACCAGTTCAGGAGTTCAGAAAATAACTTTACAGATTATCAAGGCAGATGTGAAACAAGTACATCCAAACATATAATTATAAAGAAATTCCCAATGAAATGAAAGGAAGAATATTTAATCTTAATCTTTAATCAAGCAACAGGCTTTTGTTATTCACTTTATAAAGGAGATTTCTTCTTTTTTGAGGAGCACAAAGATGATATAAAAGACATGGAGCGGTGAGGACAGTTAGCACATTTCATGCATAGAGGACATTCAAAGTGCTTTACATAACGCATTGAAAACATTAGAAAAGAAAAAGCGAATAAAAGGATTACAATTCACATTAGAAGAATAGAAAACCTTTCAGTGAAGAAAATGTATTGTCAAGTGAAATGGATGTGAGAGGTTTTTACCCACACGTACGGGGATTTTTTCATTTCTTTATTTCCTCTTTTTCATTTTTCATACTTTGATGTTTTTCGTGTTTTTGTTTTATTACTGCCTGCTGTTTGAAGACGCTGTCGATGAAGCAGCGTGGCGTGTTGTGGAGCTGTCGTGTTGCTCGGGTCAGAGATGTGAATCACCTCGTTAAGGTGATCTGTCACAGTGTCTGACCTCAGATCAACTACCTGCCACTCACAGTAATGAATGAGCTTCTCCTGAATCTCTGACAGGTAACTGAATGTTCAGCAGCTGGCAGCCAGTGGACTCAACGCTACAGCTTCATATGTTCATCTGTTTAAAGCTGCACAGTTTAGCTTTTGATGTTCTTATAATGATGTGAACTCCAGTAAAACGCTTACATCTGTCTGTCTGTCTGTCAGCAGGATTTTTTGTAAATTTGTTGGCAGATCACCCTTGATCCAGGGATCATTTGTTAAAATTTCTATGGTAATCTGGATTTTTGTCCATCCAACAGTTTTAGTTGTGCCCAAACCCCTTAAATGTTGAGTTCAAAGGCTAGTGTTGTTGTTGTTGTTGTTGCTTTTTTCTTTTTTGCTTTGAGCCACGAAGGATGAGCTTCAACCTTAATTAAATATTAAAGCCAAAGTAAGTAGCTGCTTTTTCTGCACTTTAGAGTCACAAACATGGCATCAGTATAATTTGAAACAAAGCTGTATGTTAACACTCTTGAACTCTTGATTTTCACATTTTATTCAGTTGAATGGAGTTGGGGAGTGTCTCGTTCCTTTTGTCCAACCCTGACTCACAAAAATTAAGTTCCTATCCAACTTAACTGTGTTCTCTCACCTCTGGCCAAGGAGGAAAGGCTTCAAGTCAGAAAGAGCCACAATGGCCACTTAAGTAGGATGAAGGTGAGGATGGAGGTATAAGTCAGTAAGTGGTCCTCATCACTATAGAACAGGGTTTGCATCCCTTGTGGAACCATTGTTCTTAGGCCTCGTTTACACAACAATGGTTTTAGGATGAAATAAGGTTTTGTTGCATTGCAGCCTCCCGTTTCCACAGAAATGGCGTCTTAAGGCCTCTACACACTGTACAATTTCAACAATCTTATAAGTTCACAATTTGCTACACTGAATGACATGAATTTAATAATCTTTGGGCAAGACGTGAAGTTTGCTCTGGGCAGATTGCACGATAAAAACGCAAGCTGAATCACAGCCTACGATGTACGTGAGTCGACGTGAACGCGCAAGACTAAAACATCATAAGCATGCGCCGTCCATCCATGAAAAATAAACAACCACCGAAGTATAAATGGAGTACCTACAATCACAGGGAAACTAATGAAACTTGAACGGAGCCCTCGCCCTTGTTACTTTTATGTGTTGTGTGTGTTTGCTAGCCACTAATCTTAGGTTACCTGGGAGTTGCAATTCCGCCGCAAATCATCTATTTGGGTTTAGCGCCAGTGTCGCACTGATCAGTACGTCATTTCATACTGCATTTCTGTTGGTTAGTTAGTTGAAGTAGGTCGCAGCAGAAGTCACACTGTGAGACGATCACCCTAAATTTCTGACACTGTCAGAATTTTATCGCAGCTTGTCTTTGGTCGCAAGACCATGATAACAGCCATCCTTGAACCTGCCTCACAGTGTGACGTAGGACCACCAATTTAGAGCCAAGACCAAAGATATCGCCAGGATTCTCTCACAATTGTTATCTTTCGTCTGGGACGGACGAAAATCTCAGTGTGTCGTGGCCTTTAGATGACCTAAAACGGAAACTTTTGAATACAGCCTTCAGGGTGGAATTTTTCTCAAACGCAACAGTCGCCATCGTCAAGTGAACGAGTAGCCGGAGTTTTCAGTGAGAACACTGATGTCACGCTCCACTTTGTGCATGCGCGTTACACTGAATTCTAGTTTCCATGCGCGAACCAGATGACAACAGGAAAAATGGCGGACCACCGTGTTGGGCTTGTGCTGCTGAGTCTACTAAATTTATTGAATGTTTTGGTGACTTCTGCGAGGGCTGCTGGACCTGATGTCGATGTGAAACCAGTGCAGCTTTCCCCTCCAGTGATTCCTGCTTCTGGAGAGTCGCTCTGAACCTTAACCTCAGTATGGTCCTCTGTGTGCCTTCAGGTTTTACTTGCTTTGTCTAATTAATCCGTATCATTATCCATATTATTTTTTGTTTGTGTGTAAATGTGTCCATTTGTGTATTTTCCATTGCTGCATTAACATTAAAAATAAATGTTTTTTTTTCAAAGTAAGCTATTTAAATTCAAACACACATTTTTCTTCTAAGCCTTTATTAAAAACAATCCATTTGGAATTAATCAAAAATACAATAATAAAGTCTAAGCATAATGAACTGACCTATTCCCAACACTTAATTAAATGCATAGGTACAAGATATAAAAAGTCATTTACTGATGTAGAGAAACCATTGTTTGATGAGTTGTGTTTACACAATAATGTTGGTAATTGCATCAGCTTAATATTGTGTGTGATTTAAAGTCAAATTCCTGCATTAGTTGATTCAAAACTAAATCCAAGCCAAGAGACCATGGTGAAAATGGCTTAATTTTTGAATTTCAGACAGTTCAGACTGCTTAAATATGTCTGATTGTAGAGGAAAACTAATTCCTCTACCTCAATGTAGTTTGTTGGCTGAACATAATTTTATTAGAGGTTGTCAGAACTCAAAAAGATTCATACAAACTGTTGCATTCATATTTTTTGTTAAGCCCAGACATTAGAGTATGAATATTGCTCAGCTCTAGTTGTCAGGTTGGAAAGTTAATAATCAGTCTGACAACAACAAAGTGCAGTGCAACATCATTCTATTCTGTGTTCTTATAATTTTGTACTGTCATTTCAAATGGCATCTTTTCTTAAACCTACAATTTTACTTTGTCATCCAAGTGTTGAATAAGAAAGTGGACTGGATATCGACGGAGTATAAAAGAGAACACAACTGTAATGGGATAAATGACCTCACACTGAGGATAAAGAGCATCTGCATTGTGTAGACAGTAGTGGAGTAGCCTTCCTCTGTTTCACTCTCTCCCTCTGTCCCCTCTCGCCTCCCCACCTCTTTTACTTTTGTTGTTTTTACCCTCCCCCCTCTCTAACAACATCATCATCCTCCCCTTCCCCCTTATCTTTCTCCCCTCTGTCTCAATCCAGCCACTCCATCATTGTTCACTGCAGACAATAGTGGCAGTTTATATGACGTGACAGCAGCCGGAGCGTTTAAAGCCACACTGAGATAATTATTCGTTTTGTTTAAAAATAAATGCAATAGACAAAATCAACAATTATTCATCACCAGTAATCAGTATTTTCTAAAGAGGCCTAATCAGGTTAAGACAATTCATTACAGATCTCATCCTTTAAAATGCCTCTTCTTGCTGTTTACTTTTCAGCCTCTTCTCTCTTTGAATCTTAAAGAAGCTTCGTGTTTTCCGTCAGCAGCCAGTTGCATTCTACACTGTGCTTCGTCTTATCCCCCACCACCACCACCACCGCCTTTCTTCTTCCGCCCTCTCCGGCTCCCTCCTGCTTCATCCCACCCTCGCCACGTTGCCAAGGCAACATGTCGGACTGCCGCGCTATCTGCTCTGCCCTCTCCTCCAGATGGGCTCCCTTTTGTTGTGTGTCTGAGTGTCGGTGTGTGTCGAGACAGAAACACACTTCTCCATCTCTTCCCCTCAGACGCCTCCCCTCTTCCTTCCAAGACGCTCGCAGGCAGCTGAATGAGTGTCAGCGAGTGCGCCACAAAATGCTGTAGATGTATTACGTGTTGTGTGAATGCGTGATGTATTATTAATAATGTAATGTTGCACACAATACTGAAAATTCACTTGATGCAGGCCGGTGCAGAAAAATAAGAAAGAGTAAGAAACAATTCCTTCACATTTAACATTTTTCATACGTTTCATGTTGATCTTGTGGGTGTTTGTTGCTTGTAGTTTTCTAGAATCCATGCTGAGGCTCCGATTTTTGTTTTTTAATGAAATGCTTTGACACCTATTGAATGGACTGAGTAGCATGTATCTGCAGCAGAGGAGGCTACACTTTCACAGCTGCATTTTGGGGACTCTTGTTTTTTGTGACAGCTGCTATCACTGGATTGGATTTTACTATAGTAACCCCAACCCACCAAACCTCTTTAACCTCTTAATCATCCTAGAAATAAAGTCCTGAAGTTGCTGCCTCCTCTATTGCAGACACATGATATGGAATGGATTGTTAAATTTATGCAGAGTCACATTCTGTTCAGGCATCAGACGTTGTTGGCCCATTAAACAGAAACTAACCCCAATAGTGCCGGTGACCTCTTGCAGCTGTGTAAATAAATGCACAGTGAAATGCTTGGTGGAGTTGTCACCTTGGAAACTTACAAAATTGAGATTTGTAACATGTGGTCAATGTCGGAACAGGGGATTATAATTCAAACCATGATCAGTTTCTAAACTAACCAAGCAGTTTTGGTGCCTAAACTTAGCTAAGCAGTTTTAGTGGCTACACTTGTGTTTTCATCTATTAACTGAAAACGCAAGTGAACACTGAGAGTAAGATATGAGTGATAGTGAAAATCAAAATGAGCTTTAAGTGAAATATAAAGGTACACTGCCTTTCCAAAACAAAAAAGTTGCCACTTGGATTTAACTAAGCAAATAGGTCAGAGCTTTCAGTGATGAATATGTTTCAGCTGCCAACAACTTATTTAACCCTAGCTGATGCAGGGAGTGGAAAAGATGTTAATCTGTCTCAGAAGGGTCAAATTATTGGCCTGCATCAAGCAAAGAAAACAACTAGAAGATTGCTGAAACTGCTAAAATCGGGTTAAGAACTGCGTGACGCATTATTAAAACCTGAGGGATAGTGGTGTACCATCATCTTTGAGGAGCAAATGTGGTCAGAATAAACTCTTAGATGATTGTAGGAAATCAACAGTAGAACTCATGGCTACGTTTGATAGAGAAATTAAGAGCATTTCCACACGTACAATGTGAAGGGAACTCAAAGAACTGGGATTAAACAGCTGTGTAGCTCTAAGAAAAGTACTGATCAGTCAGGCTAATCAGGAAAAATAGGCTTCAGTTTGCTGGGTAGCATAAAGATTGAACTCTGGAGCAATGAAAGAAGGTCATGTGGTCTGATGAGTCCAGATTTACCCTGTTCCAAAGTGATGGGGGTATCAGGGTAAGAAGAGAGGCAGATGAAGTGATGCACTTATCATACCTACTGCCTAGGTCAGGCATATGGGTTCTGTAAAGCTTCTCGAGACAATTTGACTGTAATTGGCGCTATATAAATAAAACTGAACTTTAACTTGTAAAATCTATTATGAGTTATCTTAGGCAAATAACTTTTCTCCGGTAAGTCGCTGCCCTATTTTCCAAGACGACCCTCCTCTGACTCTGTGACCTGGTGCCAGGATGCTTGACGTGACGTCACTTTCAAGGCCGCACTCTCACGAGTAATTAACGTTGTATTAACCCGACGTATAAAAGAGTAGATACTGATCGAGATAGTTATCTGTAGTTTACCTTGGTACTCCTGAGTACCTGACACAGTGCAGGACTCTGCTGTGAAGGTGGAGACATGTGGCGGTGGTGGATTTGCGACAATAAAAAAAAAAGGAAAGAAAGAAATTTGAAGGAGCGGCGGTTCAGATTTAGGGATGGCGGCCCACTGCTGCTGAATGAATGTAGAGGAAACACTGCAAGATGACGATGCCAGGATTCATAGGGCTCACATTGTGAATAAGTAGATCAGGGAGCATGAGACATCATTTTCACACATGGATTGGCTCCACAGAGTCCAGACCTCAGCCCCACTGAGAATCTTTGGGATGTGCTGAGGAAGACTTTGCGTAGCGGTCCGACTCTCCCATCATCAATATAACATCTTGGTAGAAAATTAATGCAACTCTGGACAGAAATAAATGCTGTGACCTTGCAGAAGCTTATCGAAACAATGCCACAGTGAATGTGTGCCATACTCAAAGCTAAAGGTGGTCCAACAAGATATTAGAGTCTGCAATTTTTTTTGGACAGCCAGTCTATAAAGCTATAAGGCTAGACTCAAACTCAGGTTTCCTGGGGGAAAGTCTGCTGACTGTAGACCAACTCTGCTTTCTGCATCCACAAGAGTACACAGCATACATCCACCCAAGTCCATGAGAGTTCATGTAGATCCCTGTGCAGAAATCTGTGTGCGGTCCAAACTTTGTGACCACATGGACTGTCCACGTGGCAAGTGCACTCACGGCATATGTGAAAGGAAAACAAGTGAAGGCAGACTGTGTGAGGAGGTTCTGTGTCCTCCACTTCTTTTAAATTCATCATTAGACGACTTGTAATTGAAATAGTTGCTGCAGAACGTTTGAGGTTCTTTTCATCGATGAAGCCCAAACACAATAATAAGTCTTAAATTCTCCAGTAATCCCGTGCTCTGTTCATCAACTGTGCAAAGTCACATTATGCCCTCAGTGAACATCCATAGCAGCCCTTTGTTTCTGTGTTCGATATGAGGAGCAATGTGACCGACATGTACCTATTGTAGTATTATTAGAAGCATGTGTGCATCAGCAGTCTGCTTTGAAAATCTGCATAGGTCATGTAGAAACCATGAATTGCCCTGTATGACTCCTTCAACCCTTCCAGTGTCCAAATGCAGACTGTTGCTCCACCTTGTGCTTGCAAAATTGCAACTCCACTGTGTTTGACTGAGGTGATGATGGAGCTCCATTAAACAGGATGATAACTGCTCACTGAGCTTAGAGTGGAGGAGGTTCCTACTGGACCACGTGTATGGGAATGATCTGAGATGATTGAATGATTTAACGTCCGAAACGAGGCTTCAGCTGTAATATCACTTTCTAACTTCTCACACATCAGTAAACTCTCCAGTTATCCGATGAAATATCTCAACATCAACTTGACAGATTGACACAAAACTTGGTCCAGATATTCATGGTTCCCAAATGATGAGTTGATGATCCGCTGACTTTTCATCTTGCGCTGTCATCAGGTCAAACCCTTAATTTGTCTAATACTTGTATAATGATAACCATGATAAATCCTGTGCTTGCTACACATCAGCATGTTTCCATAGTGAGCATGTTAACACTCAGCCATAGACAGCTGCTGGTGTTGCGCTTTAGTCTTGTTCTGCGTTTGACCTCTTTTTTGTAGCTTTACTTTACATATCTATTTATATCCTTTCAGCTGTTTATATGTCAGCGCTCTATTTGGAAGTTGTTTTGTTGCCCAATTAGTGGCAACAAGATTGTTTATGCAGCTGTTATAAATTTTGATTAATTTATAGGTAATTAATGAGTTGTTTATATGATCAGCACATATGTAATCTACTGGAAAGACAGCTTATTCCAGCTTCTCTAATAAGTGTGTTGCTACTTTTGTCTGTTTTGTATCATTTTACATATAACATTTTAGGTTTTGGAGTGTCGATATAGGTTTGTAAATACTGTATATTTATTTTTTGGCTAAATCTAAATGTGTGACAATTTCCAGATGACTTCAGTTCATTTATTATTAACTTGCCTTCACTGGCATGCATTTAGCCTACTATAGAGGCTGGATACGTGCAGATATTGAGACCGCATTAGCATATATAGTAGAGTACAGCTCCAGTTAGCAAAGTCTCAGCGGATTGACTCTGCATTAGCATTATTATGTAACATACAGATCCCTGCAGAATAACCGGGACTCCTGAGAAAACTGTGCCAACAATGGCTGCAGCAAATACACGAGATGAGTATTGACCCACTGTATCTTTTCAGGAAGCAACTCAGGATGTATTGTTAATTCTTTAGAGGTAATTGATTCTAAAATACCGCCTCAATAAAAAAAGGAAAAATTCTGACATCACGAAACATTAATTTCACTGAATTATAATCCTTTTCATCATCATCATGTATAATAAATGATAAAAGGTTTCCAAGTACCCTGTAATTTAGTTTTTCTGAAGCTGTATAATTAGTACATATAAATGGATTTGCCAGTTATGTGCTGGAAATTTGGTTAACTGGAAATGGTTTTAAGTGATGTGTTTATTACTTTTTATTCCATGAACAGAAAGACAGACAGTGATACATTACCAGTAGATAAAATCTGTCGCTTTGCTCAGACATGCTCGTAAATGTCAAAAATCTATTGTTACAGTCTATAAATGGGGACTTGAGCCGGTTTGTTGTGAACAGAGAAGCTGTTGACCAGGTTTGTCTTTACAGAGAGCGACGTATTGATTCCAACTGTCCTTTCTGCCTGTTATCTCCTACTGCAGATGGAAGAAGACAGCCGCTATCTGACCAAACACTCTAGCACTTCCATAAAATCAACCACACACAGTTTGGCTGATATGAGACTTTGTAGATGATTTGAGGAGAAGCTGCCAGTAGCTGATATCGTCTGCCAAGATTCAAGTTTGAAATTGAATCAGCAATAGAAAACAACAGCACTGGCCTTTTGTTTTTAATTCTAATGAGTAGGGTGTGTTTAAGATGTTCTGACCTCTTGTGGTGCAGAGGAAGGACCTAGTTTGAACAATGAATGTTTAAGACTATGAAGACCATGAATGTGAAGCTGTTAAAGGAATGGTTTGATAAACTTCGACTGGCCAAGAACAGACATTTTTTTTAGTTTTTTAGATTATAGTTTCTGAAGGGGGCTGCACCCGGTTCACGTCCCGGCTTTCCCGGGATCTTTCTGCATGGAGTTTGCATGTTCTCCCTGTGCATGCATTGGTTTTCTCCGGGTTCTCCGGCTTCCTCCCACAGTCCAAAAATATGCTGAGGTTAATTGATTACTCTAAATTGCCCGTAGGTGTGACTGCGAGTGTGATTGCTCGTCTGTATATGTAACCCTGTGATAGACTGGTGACCTGTCCAGAGTGTCCCCTGCCTTCGTCCCAATCCAGATAGACTCCAGCACCCCTCGCAACCCTAATGAGGATTGAGCGGTGTAGCTAATGGATGGATGGATAGTTTCTGAAAGCATTAAACATACAACGTAAGATGTGTAAATTACTACATTTACAGAGATTGGTAGCCAAGCATATACTTCAGAATGCAATATCTTTTCACTGGGCCTTTCCTACACTATATTCATCACCTCTGTCTCCCAAAAACAACATGCCTTCATAGCTAAGCTGCATTTTCATTCACATTTTGAAAGAAGTGATCACGTGTAGTCTCTCTAAAGACTAAAATTACCAAAAAAAGCTAAGAATGTACATGAACCACAGTCTCATGGGTTGAAGTCATGCGATTTACACCACCTCCACTCCTCCAACCTCCTTTTGAAGCTCTTAAAGTGGAATGGAATTGAATATTGACACCTAAGGATGCCTTGTGCTTATCTGTCAGGCAGCAGCGGCTTTGGCAAATTAGCATATTTGACATGTTGGTAATGAAAACTAGTTTATTGGCGACATTGGAGATTTTTAATTTCCTGAAGGGTGCAGCATGATAGTGAGGTGGATAGAGCTGTAGCATCACAGCTAGACGATCCTGTGGTCTTTCATATGTTCTTGTTTACATGTTCTCCCTCCTTCTGCGTTGGTTCTCATCAGGTTCTCCGGCTTCTTCCCACAGTCCAAAAATATGCAGAGGTTAATTGGTAACTATAAATTGTCCGAAGGTGTGAATGTAAGTGTGATTATTTGTCTCTATATGAAGCCCTGTGATAGACTGGTGACCTGTCCAGGGTGTCCCCTACCTTCACCCTAAGTCAGCTGGGATAGACTCCAGCCCCTCCACGACCCTCTAGAGGGTTAAGCAGTTTATAGATTATGGATGGATGTACCATATGACAGTCTAAGTCTAATTTCAATATGCAGTTTGAGTTAAAAATAAGTTATTCAGATATAAAGCGATCATTCATTCTGATCAGAATAACTGATAAAGAGTAACTCACAGTTGTAGCTCTGATGATGGAGTTAGGAATCGTGTCTCCATGTTAACTTTTCATGTCCAATGGAAAGATTTTGAGGAGTAAAATGGATACATTCATCAACATTAATAAAGCTGAATGATTCAGAGAAAATGTCAGATTGAGACTACTTTGATTTTAATATCATTTTTAAAGGGAAGCTTTCAGTAGCAGCTCAGTATTCACTGTCATAGATTTAAAACAGAGCATCACCATGTGACATAAAATCAAAAGTGACTGTCAAACAAGGAGAAAGACACAAATTTGTAAAACCTCTGACAACAGTTTTAACCTTGGGCCAGAGACATGCTGCATAACACACATCCTGAATTGCAGATTTTGGGATTTGAAATTACAGTTTTAATTTGATATTGCTTATTTGTTCAGCCCCAAATCATAGAGCAGAACTTTCTTGTACTCATGGGGGAATATGACTTGAACCCGTCAACACATACTTTCCAAAAAAGCTTTGTTCACTTTACTTTGAAGTAATCTTATAGATTTTTTGACAGCAGTTAAATTTTTAAGGAAAAAATTCAACATTCAGTAAAACTACAGGCTACCAGTTTTAACAGTTCATCCTCTGGTAAAATACAAATACATTTGTGAATTATTTTCATGATGTATTATAAACAGATGGACACAGAGATAGCTCAGGGTTTCATCTTTAATCTCCAGGGACTCGGTCAGGATCAGGAGTGTATATTTTTGCAGCTCAGAAGCTCCAGGAGTCTTGACGCAGTGGTGAACTGGGCAAGTCAGTCCTCTGTCGTTGCATCTCTCGACCTCCCTCCGGCTTTTTGGCACCAAGACAAGATCTGTTGAGCTTCAGCCCACAATCTGGACACACAGGTCAACGGCATCAAAAGCACACAGACTCAAACTATGAACACACACAGAGAAGTGAGGGGTGAAGACCTGGCAATGCTAAGAAACAGTGTTATACAATTCTTAAAAAGCCTATCACTCTGTTCTTTATACAGAACTGTGAAGTAGTTTTTGAGATGTACTTCATTTGAATGAACCAGCTATACACATACATATATACATATGTATATGTTAGGGCTGGGACTTTAAAGCGTTAATTACGATTAATTGATTACAGAAAAAATAACATGTTCAATGAAATAACGCTTTTAATCGCACCATTTCTCAGTCCTCTGATTTCTGGCACGCCGTGACACTGATGCACACTCACACTCCAGCCCGCTAGGTGGCGGTAATGAACCTAAAGTCTGTTTGCAGGCGCGAAGAAGATGCACAGGACACACTGATTGAATCAGCGTAGAAACATTGGAACAACAGGGCGGCTCGGTCACAAACTTTTTCTTTTATTCCGAAAGCTGTTCAGCAAAAAATATTTCTGAAAGCATTTGAGGCGAGAAATAAGCTGTTGAATCTGTCCTTGTTTTAGTTCAAGGACGGCTAGTTTAGACGTTTAACAAAAGTTTTGCGATGCTTCAGACCTCCGCTTCCTGCACCACATTTGCATAAATGAACTACTTTATACAAATGAGCTCCGGGGCAACACACCATATGTTAGCTACGATAGTCCTGGTATCGCCGAACAGTTTTGCCAACCCACAATAGATCAATTTTCAAGACATTGAAAGTGCTTGAGTTTACAAAAAGTCTTAAAATGTTGAATATAATAGCTATAATTGCACGCTGAGTTTGCAGTAATCTGTGAATGTAGTAGACCTATGAAAAATGCAGATAAATATAAATGAAACATAAACATTTTTGCTGTTTAAGTTCATGTATATGTCTATTAATTGATTCAGTTGTTAACCAAAATTTATTTGAATTGAAAAACTTTGCTTATTGTGTCAAATATTGCTATTTGACAAAAATGTGAGTAATCACGATTAATTTATCACAAAGCCTCTAAATAATTAAATTTTTTATACTAATAGATATAGATATAGATATAGATGTATATGTAGAAGATCCCTGGTTTGCATCCTGGCCTTCCTGGGATCTTTCTGCATGGAGTTTGCATGTTCTCCCTGTGCATGTGTGGGTTTTCTCCCGGTTCTCCAACTTCCTCCCACAGTCCATAAATATGCTGAGGTTAATTGGTAACTATAAATTGTCTGTAGGTGTGAATGTGAGTGTGATTGTTTGTCTCTATATGTAGCCCTGTGATAGACTGGTGATCTGTCCATGGTGTCCCCTGTCTTCACCCTAAGTCAGCTGGGATAGACTCCAGCCCCCCAACAACCCTAATGAGGATTAAACGGTGTATAGATGATGGATGGATGGATGGATGGATGGATGGGTAAATCTATATGGACAATGTCTCAGTTGGGGAAAGACTTCGTTTCTCTCCTTCCTTTCCCTCTCAGAGTTCCTGAGTGAGGTTTTCAGTACTTTGGTATCCTGTGGAGAGTGCAGTTTAATTGGTGTGACCTTCGCTCACAGCAGGAGGGAAACTGCTGTGTTACTTTTCATACCTGAGGCCTGTAATAAGTGTTTTCTGTCTCTTTATGTGTCACACCTGCTGTCTTGTGAGGTTAGCAAGCACAGAGCTACAGTTAGGTGGGACCTGCAACGTAACACTGGTGTACTGATAAAACTGCTGCCCTCTGTTGCCTGTAATCTGCTCTATGTGCTTTGATTTGCTTGCTTGTAATTAAACACAAATCGGGGTTAGACTGAGCCTTCACCCCAAGGAAGGCATCAAATGAAAGATTTCTGCTCGCTGCACCTTTGCAGTTCAAAAGAAAAAGGAAAGAGCCACTGTGAACTTCAAAAGGTTATTTCTTTCTCCAGGTGTAAACCAGTTGAGCCGCAGTTGGATACTTTGCTATGAATCTCATTACACTCACTCAGGTGTTTTGCATTTATGATGCTGTAAGTGAATTTAAAAGAGGACATCTAGGCTGTAATACCAGCTCAGAAAAATCATTTCTGAATTGGAACAAGAGCTACACGTACTGATTATTTTCACTGTCAATTAATCAGTTATTATATTTATCTTTATTATTAACAATCATTTTATCAGCCAATTTATTGTTTAACTGAGAAAATGTTTTGTTTTTTTTTTAATCGTGAAAAATTTGGATCAGTGTTTCCTAAATTTCTAGATGATTTTTAATTAAATCTCTAGTTTTGTCCACAAGCCAAAGATATTTAGTTTACTGTCAGAGAGAAGAAAAGAAACCAGAAAATATTCTAATTAAAGAAAATGGAATCAGACAATTTTTGCATCTTTTTCAAAAAGAGCTAATTGATAATAAAAAAAAATAGCTGATAGTTAATTTAACATTTGACAACTAAATGATCAATTGTTGCAGCTCCAGTTGCACTGAGTACATTAACAGGGATTTTGGATTAAAGGATTATTATGATTCTTCTCAAATTTTCTGAAACTAAGGTCTGGTCCTGCTACGCTTACTGTTTACATGCGTCTACATGTGGAGCAGTCAGGAGTTTAGTTGAGCTTCACAAGACAAAAGCTACTCAGCAAATTGTAACTTTAATGTAGAACAGGCAAACTATTCACAGTACTAATTCCACCTGTGTGTTTCCTATCATGAAATAAATTCTGTTTAGTCGTGGCTTTGTTCCATCTGAAGTGTTGCAGTCAAGCAGCATGTGCAACATCTGGACCCTGGAGCTGAAACGTCAAACTGGAATGAATCCATCAGTAAATGTTATTGCATGATAACAGACATTCTGACATGTCAGACATGTAAGCTCTCTTAAAACTAGTGCAAAAACACTCAACATTTTACCTGTGGCAACCAAAATGTGTGACAAATAAAAGCAGCTCTTGCTTGTGACACATTTTTATCACTCGGAGGGATTCAGGAAGAAGCAGGAAGGAGCATGTTTTCACTGACAAATACAATTAGACTGAATTACTGCACTGAATCCAGCCTGTGTTGTTTTTATCATCAATGTTTTCTCTATTTTCCTGGCTGTATTTATGTCTTTTCAAATTTATATTTTTATGCCTCCACGACGGTGATAGTGGAGGCTGGAGGCGCTGTATTTTTATTCTCAAGAACGTGATATATCAGGAACGCCTTGAGGGAATTTCTTTGGATTTGGCACAAACGTTCAGTTAGACTAAAGGATTAACTGAACAGCTTTAGGTGGTCAAAGGTCACTGTGAAATAAAACATGCTTTTGGCCATAACTGAAGAATTCATGCACTAAATATGACCAAATTTCACACAAATCCCTAAAAGCTTAAAACGAAGTGATGACATTTTATATCGAAGAGGTCAAGTCTGAACAGACGTGGTTATAACCTGCAGCTTCACTGGTTGGTGGAGGCGTACAACTGCATTTGCCATGCCAAATATAATTCCTAATTAATTTAGATGGACATCAGATCTGCTGTTTTAATAGTGTTTTACTGCTATTAGAGAAATATCTTTTTTTCTTACAATTTGAGAACATCATGCATTCCACGTTTTCAGGCTCTTTTACTGCCAGATTTTTTGGTGTTTTGACTTTTTTCCACAGTGTGGGCCAGTACAGACATCCTCCACCTTCTAGTCAGCTCAGTTGATGTATCTGAATCAGGTGGATTTGTAAAAGGCACAGTATAAACAATCTGTAACCCCAGAAAGGAACGAATGGGATAAATGATTGAAGCATCACTACATAGTACGAGTAGGTCTGATTGGTTAAAAGGTTTGGGACAGAGATGAAAGTGTATCGACTGCATCTGGAGGAACAGCAGGACGAAGAAGACTGTTGAGCAAACAGATTGAATAAATGGCTACAAAGAAACAGAAAGAAGTGGAGTCCAAGGTTGAATCATGCTGCATTTGTCCTTTGGAAAAGTGGAATAAAGGGATTATTTTATCAGAGAAGCTGATTTGTTTTAGCTGGTTGGAAATTTCAGACATGACAGAAGCAGCACTGCTGCACAGATCTGCCTCGGAATTGACAGAAAACTCTCATCCACGCAGATTCACCCTTGATTTACCCTCTTTTAACGTTCAGCATTAACTCCACTCAGGCATCTTCCCATAAAGGTAGCTTTTGTAAAGAACAGGCCAACAGCAAAACAGTGTCATCCCTCCGGGCTACACTTTAAACCCTGAGAAAAGAAAAGAAAACCTCTCAAATGGATGTCATCTTTTTTTCTCCACCAACTCATTTTGCCTCCTTTTTACTGGAGGACATGTTTGCTCATCTTTGTGTGGATGGGAAGTGACAGAGGCAGAGCAGAATAGAGAGAGCTCATCAACCTGATGTGCTGCAGAAAGACTGAAAAAGCATGACGGAGAGAGAAGATGTATGACCACAGCTCAGGCACGTATAGAGCGGTAGACGACACATGTCAGGTTCTGTAACGTCAGCTGCTCACCACTAAGTGCTGATAGACTCAAATGCTTCAACAGAAATGTTGGATGCTTCTGCTTTTTTTTTCTCAAATGCTGGAATTCCAGTTTGCGGCACTTAAAGGCTTTTTTCTTTTCTTTTCTTTTTGCAACAATCCCAGATAAGGACAGAAAATGTTCCACAACAGGGACACAAAAATGTTTCAGTAAGCTTAGGCTCACTAAGTAATGTGCTCTTTTTATTATTTTTAGCGGTTTAAAACACATTATGAATAATCTGCTGCCACAAGAGACAATTATTTTCATTATTCTCTCCCTGTCCTGCAGCAGATGTTTGGGGAGTACAATATTTCTGCCTGCTTTTACAAGCCTCTACTTAATAGTTAATAACTTCTCCTGTAAACATCACAAATTGAAGATGGCACTTGTACCATTAAATGTATAAATCAGTTCATCTGTTCTGCTAGAAATACAAAGCACTGAAGGGGGAAAATGAGCTGAAAACATTTTACTGGCTCATATTTACAGTGAAAAGTTTTTTTGTTTTTTTTTGTGAAAGAAGATGTGTTTGGATGCCTGAAAAAACTTCTCATTTCACACATTTGCAGCTTAGGACCAGAGCTTTTCATTTTGAGAGCTACATTTGTAGGATCTCAACCTTATTTTAAGCAAAGAAGCAACTTGTTTCACATTTAAACAAACAGACGGGGGATCAATCTATTGATCATTTTTTGATACTCAGTTATTTTTTTTTTGTTGTGTTTTTTTGTGCATAATAAAAACTGATAAAAACTGTTACACTTTTACTAGACCTTAAAATATATTCATTTAAAGCAACAGACAGAAAAGTCAAATGGATTTATTTATTATGAACTAGAAAAGTTTCAAGAAGACACTAACTCTAATGAAGCTTTCACCCACAACATGACAGCACTAAGCTCAGAAAAATACTTCCGTTTGCTTGTGCTGTATTATAATGGTGAAAGTGCATCAGGCTGCTTGGAGAACTCGTGCACAGAGCTGTCAAAATTCAAATGAGTTGAACTCTGACCGCTGTGTGCTGTAATCAATACCCACGTGGCCAATAAAAACAAGGCATCCAGCCCGGCACGGAAGGTGAAGTGGAGGAAAAGCTGAAATTGCATATGTCTGGATTCACTGCAAAACAAATCTGTGTTTGTGTCAAGCTCTCCAGAAGAAAAAGCCATGTCTTGGAAACAGATTTCCAACCAAGCAGACGTGTCAGGTGTGTTTTCATAGTCAAGCAACTTGTTTGTGGCTCTACAGACCCATTAAAGTTTCTAAACTGAGGTAAAGTAGAGTAGTTCTTCAGAGTTTTAGTGACACAGTCCTACGAGACGTTTGAAAAACTTGCCAACTTGCTTTGTTCTATACAACTTCGTCGATTAGTGCACTGAATGCAGAAGCGTATGTTGCGTTGCATCTGAAGCCACCATTTGGTAGGCAGCTGAGTGTGAGAATACTGTTCTGTGGGAATGTTGATAACTCCACCACACTTAAAACTAAAATATGAAAATCTAAAAACTCATCTCTGTATAATAAAGTTACATATGTATAATTAGTCCTCCCAGGAACACGGTGGAGTTATGTGACGATTGACGTACGTTTGTCCGTCTGTCTGTCTGTCTGTTAGCAACATTACTCAAAAACGGAATAATGGATTTGGATGAAATTTTCAGGGAGGGTCAGAATTTGACACAAGGACCACCTGATTAGATTTTGGCAGTGATGCAGCTTATAGTCTGGATCCACGGATTTGTTAAAGATTTCTGTATCATTGCGAGATCGCGGCACGGTGTCACTGTAACTATGACAAGTGAACATGACATCAGCTGCCTGCTGATGATCACATGATTGTGATCCTACTACAAATCAAGTGCTGTGGACTTATCGGGACTTATCCATCAGAAATCATACAATGACTGAGCAGCCTTGGAGGAGTACTCCAAGTACTCTCTGATAATTTTTCTTGTTTTCTTCTGTCAAAATGATGCTTTTTGACCTTAAAATGGCTTAGATGTAACTGCATTATTGCTTCCCACAGACTGTGCAGATATACCCTCCCTGTTCACATCACCTCGAGCACACCAGCTCACCTGCAACTCTGCTCAAACACTGTGAAGTTACTGTGTGATTCACAATGCTGTACATGTTCAATCCAGGAACTGATTCTGAAATAGAATAATGGCACAGAAAGCACCTCATTGCAAGTAGACGGTATTGGTTCTTTACGATTCTTATGTACAAAACCCTGGAAGTCTGAAACCATGTTTTTGAGACTGTCACCACTACACTGCAGCTTCAAGGTACAAATACTCAGCTATGACTCTGACTGCTTATTTTATTCATGATGTATCTTCTAGCATATAAAAAACACAATTCTTATTAACAAATTTGCCAGTGTAACTTTATAAATCTTTCTAAGCCCAAGTGATCAAAGGGGAGATTAGTGATGCCTTAACAAATATGGGACTTGCAAAAGAGAAAATTAGAACCCAGTCTGCCTCAACTCAACGTGACAATATAAAATCATTTCATGTATATTCTAAGTGGGGGGGTTGCACAGTGGCTCAGTGGTTAGCACTTTTACCTTGCAGGTGGAAGATCCCCGGTTCCATTCCTGGCCTTTCTGGGATCTTTCTGCATGGAGTTTACATGTTCTGCCTGTGCATGCGTGGGTTTTCTCCGGGTGCTTCGGCTTCCTCCCACAATCCAAAAATGTGCTGAGGTTAATTGGTGATTCTCAATTGTCCAAAGGTGTGAATGCAAGTGTGATTGTTTGTCTGTATATGTAGCCCTGTGATAGACTGGTGACCTCTCCAGGATGTCCCCTGCCTTCACCTTATGTCAGCTGGGATAGACTCCAGTTCCCCTACGACCCTAATGAAGCAGTGTATGGATTCTAATTGGGTTTCATCTCCTGTATGTATGAGGTGGGCTTAGTGCTCTGACATGCAGAATGATTAATGGAAACTAAAATTACATTTATGGAGCAAGTTCGGGTGAACCTTTGGAGTCACATTGTCCAGGACCAGCTGTTTATGTGCTGTTATCACCAGTAAAGGAGTCAAACACAGACTCTCCTCTGATTCTTCCAGCACCGTGCATTTCTGACTGAGTGGGCGATGAAAGCCAACTCAGGGCTGCTGTGGATCTGGCTCCCATCCCCTGGTTCCATCTCGTCTCACGCTGCTGTCACAGCTCCCATTTGATAAACTAAATAATAAATGAGCGCCTGTGACTTGCAGGTTGTAGCTCCGTTCGACCCGATGTTACAGCTTCAGCAGATTCCACCATAAAATACGTGTTTTACACAGCACAGAGCAGCTTTGATCCTCCTTCTCTTCCTCCTGTTGTCGTGTTAAAGCTGCCTCTTTGTGCTTGTCTCTGCCGTTGTCCTGACAAAGATCTGCTTTTCCTCTTTCTTTCCAGCGTCTGATCGATTTGTTCTTTATGTTCCAAGAAAATATGTTTACAGCCTAATTGGGTTTATTCGATTATATGAATAATAGCTGTGGTTGTTCTGGTTTCTCTGCCAGCGTCAGGTTGTTTGTGTAAATCAGTAGGGTTTATTTTAATGCTGTTTTTGGCATCAGTTGCTGAATCACCTTCGTCTAATGAGCTGCTGTGAAACCAGAGCTCGGCTACATTCAGTCTATATTCAGGGTTCGTATGTGATCATTGCTGGATTTTGAAAATGTATTTATACAAAACCCCACAATGATGTATGTGGATATAAACATATCATGAAGAAACTATTTTTTAAATAAAATGAAAGTTTTCAGAAGTTGTCATAAAGGTATGTTCACCGTTTCATTCAACCATATCTTTGACCTTTCTGTACTGACATTTCTTGAAAGTTGTTGCTGACATATGAGCTGATGTCTGTACATCCGTGATAAGATGCTGTCAGCTGATAGCTGCCATATTTATTAGTTATGCTTTAATGGTTTGTGACAGAGTTTGGTTGGTTTATGTGGCTACAGCATGTATTGGAAAATATACTCAGATCCTTTATAATACTACACTATAAAAATAGACCTTTCAAACTAAAAATTCTATTTGAAGAAAAAGAATTAAACATTCTAATACAGAAATCTCTTTGCAGTTTTCTCCGGTCTTAGTTTTTCAGTGAGACATGGGGTCATTTGAAGATTTATAGTAATTAAATTATATAAAAGTTTAGAGGGAAAAATCATAATTTGGTGGAGCTGCTAACAACTCCTTGACGTCTAAAATGTGAGCAGAATACACACTGATTTTTGTAAGAGACCGAAAAGGTTGGGAACCTCTGAATTCAGCTTTAACAGTGTGTTGTATTAAATCGCTTGTTATATTATCCATTGCACAAAATCTTCACCTTGAAATCAGTTAAAGCTGTCAGATAAAAGTATTGGAGTACAAAGTAGAGTGTTTCCCTCTGATATGTAGTTTAGTGGAAGAGTAAAGTAGCATAAAGTTAAAGCTTTACTTGTGTAAATGTACTTACTTAGTTGTGCCAGTGGTTACAAACTGCAGTGCTTCAATGAGCAAAACAGTAACAGCTACAGCGATTAATCCATTAAATTGTAACCAATTAGAAAAGCACTCAGAGAGAAATCTTTAATTAAAAACTACCTTGCGCTGAGCACAGGTGTGTGATATAAATGTGTATGTTACGTACGGATACTGAATCGCGTGGCCTACATATGTAGCGGTGGAAATTGATGGGACTCGGAAACACCCCCATAATTTAATCAATTGTTCCTTGTATCGTTTCCGACGAATATGTCCCGATAAGTCTGCAGTGGTCGATTTGTAGTGAGATTGCAATCGTGATCGTCAGCAGGCAGCTGTTCACTTGTTGTCATAGTTACAGTGACGCCGTGCTGCGATCTCACAATGATACAGAAATCTTTAACAAATCCATGGATCCAGACTATAAGCCGCATCACTGCCAAAATCTAATCAGGTGGTCCTTGTGTCATTCATGACCTTCCCTGAAAATTTCATCCAAATCTGTTAGTCTGTTTTTGACTAATATTGCTAACAGACAGACAGACAGACAGACGGACAAACGTATGGCAATGGTCACATAAGTCCACCGTGTTCCTTGGCGGAGTGATTTGCTGGCAACATTTTTATAGATGGTTAATCAGTTTGAGAATTTTTGAAGAAATAAAAGTTTGATTATTTGATTGCAGCTTCTTTAATGTGAATATTTTTCTTGTTTCTTTCCTCCTTAATAACAATAAACCAAGCATCTTTTGGTTGTGGACAAAACCCAACATTTGTGAATGTCATCTTCGGTTTGATCATCAGCGTAAATTCCAAATAACTAATTGATTATTTGAGAAAATAATCAGCAGATTATTCAACACTGAAAATAGTCATTAGTTTGAACCGTCCTAATAGCCTGTAAAGTAAAATGCTGGCCTTATTTTCTTTATATCCAACAAGTGTTCTGTGAATAAAGCTGTGATGACAGATTGTTTTTAGTTCTACTGGCCGGCAGCAGACAGCAGCTGTGAACACAACACTGACAGATCGTCTCCTTTTGGGTTGATGAGGTGAACTTTTTAACAGTTTCTTATTTACACGTCCAGCTGATACAAAGCAGCAACATCAGTGTTCATTTTAAGATGGCAGCTGTGTCTGAATTCTGCTGTTTGGTGCTGAGTAGAGAGTATGAACCAAAGCAGTAGAGTTGTGGGACTTAAAATTAAAACTAAGAACTTACAGACACTGAATCCATCTTGGACTTTGTAGCTTTTGGAAAACACAGCAATGTTTCTTATTCCTTTTTGAATCATGAGAACTTGAGATTTTTCTCACTTGAAAGATGTTCACTTTCTATATCTAGAAGATGAAATGTCATTTGTTCACCATTTAGCTTTTGTGCAATAGTTTTTCAACCTGCTGAGCCACAATTCAAACATAATTACATCTAATCAGAGCTGCCTGTCAACTGTGAAGCTCAGCAGTTCTGCAACAAATACGGTGCTTTGTGACAACGAAACAGTGGTATATATTTCAAAAGACTCCCTTCAGTGCTCATATACAGCAGTGACTTTTCGCATGACTGCGTTAAGGTCAATTTACTCATTTACAGCTATATCTCATGAAGGAAACGGTGATTCATTAAAGGTGCAGGAAACACAAAACTGCATGACAAAGAAAAGGCATAAAGGCATTTGTCATGCATACTTTGGATGACCTGATATGTAAAATGTGAATAAATGGCAAAGCGCTGTACCTGCTGCTTGTCACACTCTGGTTCTTCTGCTCAACTGGACAGTTTTTGAAAGCTACAGCTGTTAAATATTCACCTAACCTGACAGTTACATAATACCTGTACAGGCGGAATCCTTGCAGTCATCCTGTAGCTCTCTGAAGTGTTTCTCTGTAAACGCTGCAGGGTCAGAACTGCAGGTAACATTTTGCTTCTGCTTTGAGAAAAAGGCCTAAAGTCAAACACCAAATAACAGTGATTTAATGCAGCAAGGCTAGAAAATATGTGGAAACTCTAAATACACCCTCTTCACACCTTCTCTAACTCTTATTTCGTCTTTCCTCAGGATCTCATGCCAGTTGCAGTAATTAGAGTCTTTTCCAACTGTTAAACTCAGTCTTTATTTCTCCTGCAGCTTTCGTGTGGTTCGGTAAATTCAGCATCCTTAAAGATGACTCACTGTTTGAGTCACAGAGCAGCTTGTAATCCCGCTGGACAGATGTTTCAGTAAAGAGGCAGATGTGGCTGCTGACAATTGGCTGACTTCATCTGTTCTTTGCTTCAGCCATCACAGGCGAGTCAGCGCATCGCATGAACGCCTTTAAATACACAGTGTTTCAACACACACACAGTGTTGGTGGCAATCTGTCCGTTTGTGTTTTATAACAGCAGCAGGAGAAACGACATTGATGCTGCATTCAAGTTACGTGGGACAGAAGGGAGTGATGGATGGAGGGGCGGTCGAGGTTACGACTGGAAAGCTTTCACACCATCAGACATCAGTGGCACCTGTCAGTGTTACAAGATGAGTTTATAAAGTGAAAGAAATTATTAATAAGGATTTTTATAAACCTCAGTGTGTATTAAATATGGATCGACACATGTTTTTTTGGGCCAATAATGAAATTGATTATTAGTAATGAAGGAGTTAAATGGCCGATACTTTGGAACTGATATGCATCTGCAGGAAAAATAAAAATCTTAGTGTCAAACTTAATTGAAATTACTTTATTTGGTTATGTATCAAGACAATAAGGGGAAACAATTAAAAGATTGCATTCAACATTTTGAAAGAAACTTCGTGCAAAAAATTCTAAGTTAAATGCATCTTAGAAGAGCATTTCCTATTTCAGTGACAGAAGTATTACACAAATATTGACCAAACTGCCAAAGATGAACACTGTTTAAGGAGGTCATCCCTCACATTGTGATTTCATTGGTACCCCAGACTCTTCCTCATCTGACCCACAGAAAATCTACCCAGGAAATAGTCTGATTCTTAGACCCTGTGAGCATTTACAACCCCATCTTCATTACAAGTGTGGACCTAACCTGTGTTCTAAACCTGCACCGTTTAAAGCCTATGGATTAACAAAAATACAGAAAGGCACATTCAGTAACATGTAATTTAAAACAAATTCTTGTTTTTTTCTTCGTTTTAAGCCAATGCAGCTGGTGTGAGGTGTAAAAGAGAACTTTTCAGCACTTCTGTTAAGGCAGGTTCAAAAGGCTCAGGAGCAGGGAATGAAACACCAGTGTAAACGTTTTAAAAATGTTTTTATTCACAAGAAAATTAATACAGGAACCGGAACTAGAATCTTAGACAAAGAAGAACTAAACTACTACTAAAACTAAGAAACAAACCCATCTAGAGGTACAGAGGAATAACTACATGAACATGGAAACTGAAACTAAGGTTAACCCACGTATGGTAACACCAAGGTAGGGAAACAACTGAAAATACGAAACTAACCCAGCCTAGACTACCAGTAATTATGAGCTGAAACCCCAGACTAAAACTATCCTATGCAAAGCATAAAATACATCAAGTTAAATACGTAACGCTGATTATTTAATTCAACGTATTAAAAACACAAAGAGTCTGGTGATACTAGGGCTTGGAGACTTAGCTGATGAGCTGAGAACAGTCCTTTTGGTTTGACGTCATCTAGAACTCTCCCTCCTGGTGTTCGCCATGTGATTGGTAAGTTGGTGTCAGTAGAACCCGGTCGTGGCAGATGTTTCCAGAGAAAGTCTTCTTTCCAGGTGTATGTTGATGGTCCCAGGTTAAGGTGGCGATAGGTGGAGATCCTCTGGAGAAGAAGGCAAAATCTGTGGTAGGGCAGAAAACCAGCAGATGAAGGAACCCAGGCAACTCAGCAGGCAGGACTCAGCTTACTAAACACAGAAAACAGAATTACTAGCAATTCTAGGCTGGTGGCAAAGACAGTTCTACTCCCAGCACTAACTGGAGATTAGACGACAGTCCAGCTTCGAATGACTGGTGCCATCTGCTTTTATGGAGATGCTCAGAGACCAGTCACTCAGGCTCCACCTGCAGCTCATCTGCTGATTACAATGAACCACACCTGCTGCCAGCTTCACCATGAACACACCTAGGAGAGAGAGAGAGAGCAGGAAGCACTACCACAGTCCACAGCCTTAAGCTGTGGGCTGTGACATCTTCAGTGTTGATTGGCTATTACTCATGATTTGCAACAAATCAGATTGGTGCTGTAGGGGCGACATGGCTTTGGACCACAAAGTGCTATAAAACAGCATTTAAAAAATTAGTTATTAATTCTCTGAACCCCCAAATCTGCTGGTGGCTTTTAAAGGCATGTTATCTTGAAAAAATGTCAAAATTGACCATTTTAACAAAAATAATTGGATTTTCAGCTTTCTGACGGTCCTTGAAGTACTCCTGTGTGACATGCACTGCTGTCATGAAAATGATCCAGATCTAAATTGAATTAAAATCCCTTTATTTTAGATGTCTCATTTAAAGATTCATCAACTGCACAAAACAGATTCTGTGAGAAACTAAAAATTCTGCACTCCTCACAGCTGAGAAGTCACAAGTTTCTGAGCTACAACTGTGACAACAGTCACCTGACAAAAATTCAGGGAGTTTTCAGCTGAACTGCAGGGTGTGTTAATACAGAGCAGAAAGGACAGACAAGGATGGAAACAAAAAATGAATACTCAAAGATTTGTCCTTTTTTATGACTTATGGCGCTTTCCGTGCTAAATTGATTTTTGAGTTCTCTCTGCTTCTACCAGTAGTTTCCTTAGAAGGGCAGGACTTTATATTACAGTGAAAAATGAGACCACAGTCAGTAAAGATGTGACAGGAGGGAAAAAATGTCCCTCCACATAACTGTTTTTCATCTGTGTTCTGAAATTAAAGAAAAGTACTCATCACCACAGTTTACACTCAATAAATCTTTTATCCTAACATCAGTGGTTGCAAAATTGCCTGTAGTAGCAGAAAGTAAATATAAAAATGAGAAGAAAACATGTCAGATCTGCTGATTACCCAAAACATTTCTTTAAAATGATTTGAGTAAAGCCATCCATTAACGATTGAACTACAAATTATATTCTTTCAGACAAATTTGAACCAATTATTGACTTTCCACTAAATATATTATTAATATTCTTGTTTGTTTTTCAATCTTTTAAACAGTGTAAATAGTCAATCTAGGTACACCACCGTTCAACAGTTTGGGTCACTTAGAAATGTTCTTATTTTTGAAGGAAAAGCATTTTTTTTCAATGAACATAACATTAAATTAATCAGAAATACAGTCCAGACATTATTAATGTGGTTAATGACTATTCTAGCTGGAAACAGCTGATTTTTAATGGAATATCTCCATAGGGGTACAGAGGAACATTTCCAGCAACCATCACTCCTGTGTTCTAATGCTACATTGTGTTAGCTAATGGTGTAGAAAGACTAATTGATGATTAGAAAACCCTTGTGCAATTATGTTAGCACATGAATAAAAATGTGAGTTTTCATGAAAAACATGAAGTTGTCTGGATGACCCCAAACTTTTGAATGGTAGTGTATAGTGATTAATAACTTAAGAAGCTTAAGAATTATGTTTGTCTAACTCTTAGATACTGCTATGTTTTTTAGCACCAAATCATAGTTTTCAGAAAAAAAATCTCAGATTCACAGTTGGAATTACCACTTTGATGTCGATGTACAAGTATACCTACAAGGCAGAAACTGAATCTGTATAAAAACTAAAAAATATCACTCAATATGAACTTGAATCTTTGGTGTTCATTTTGAGACTGACATGATCATGTGCGATATTTCAATTGGAATTAAGTTCAGTTTAAAGTGTGTTTTGTATAATAATTAAAAAATGAAAGAAACATTTGTAGACCACTAATGCGATGGTTTACCACATCTGTCATCTCTACAGTATTTGGAGGCAGATATTAGGGTAACGTTGGTGAAGCGGGTCGGCTTCACTACGGCTGGATGTGATTGGTTGAGTCATCCATTTTCAATCCATCCAGCCACTATCTTTGGCACCACTTAATCCTCATTAGGGTCGCGGGGGGCTGGAGTTTATCCCAGATGACTTAGGGTGAAGGCAGGGGACACCTGGACAGGTCACCAGTCTATCACAGTGCTACATACAGAGACAAACATTGACACTCATGGACAATTTAGAGTCATCAGTTAACCTCAGCATGTTTTTGGACTGTGGGAGGAAGCCAGAGAACCTGGAGAAAACCTACACAAGCACAGGGATGAACATGCAAACTCCATGCAGAAAGATCCCAGGCCCAGGCTGGGAGGCGAACCAGGGATCTTCTAGCCGCAAGGCGACAATACTAACCACTGAACCACTGTGCAGCCCCTGCATACATCAGTTTCAGTTATTATTATCAGGTGATTAAAAAACATATTAGGAGTGAAACTAATTAAATAAAATGTAAAGTAGGAAAAACAAAAACATACATTTCAAGACAAAAATGAACGGTAGAATCTCCTTTAAAAAAAAAAACAATGAGGAGATTAGTTGTGAGTCATTACTATAATTACTGTCGAACAAAAAAGACCATCACAAATAAGATTGGCAGCTGCTCCGCTGCATTCTGCAGGTTGTGGCCTCAGGTTAGATTTAGAGGGAAATCTGCAGGGTTGCTTAATGTCACAAAGCAGGAGGTGGGAGCTGCTTTCTACAGCAAACCAAGCTTTAAAAAGAAAATCTTTTCTAATGGGTTTATCCTTTTCCAGTGAAGCCACTAGCTCCCGGGAGGGAGAGCAGAGAGACGAAGCAGCATCTAAATGTACAATTGTGTAAATAAATCTGATTGTTTTCTCCTCAGTTCCACATTTTGTCCAGTTGGTGTTAACAGATTTATCTTCATCTTCTGTCACCTTTAATTCTCTTCAACCTTTCGCTGGAACTGAACACGCTCAGCAGTGACCTCGAGCAGGAAGCCAAAAATAAATCCTCATTTGTTTAGAATCGACGTTTGCTTCCCAGTGGCCGAACATCAAAGGAAATGCTAAAGTGGTTTTGACTGACTGGTTTCTGCAATTGGCAGTTTGCATCCATTGAATATTTAAGCTGCTTATTTGAGAACTAGCTCGGTTAAAATTTTAGTATTTTTCAACTCTGTCAGATGTGGATGAGAATCAAAGCCATCTTCTGGCAAAAACGTGGCCAAAAAAGGTTCCTTTAAGGTTTAATGCCATTGATTTGTGAAATTGTCATCACATTTTGCTTAGTGTTTTTAGTGTGGCAGTTTTTCTGTATTGGCTTTATGCTTTATTGACTCTCAAAACCTGTTTTCATGTATATATAATGTTTTTGAGTGATGCTCATGCAGTTTCAGTCTCTTAGCTGAGACGGGAACCAAGAACAGTGACTTACAGACAAATACATAGAAATGTAACAAAAACATTCAGATTTAAATGTATTTAAAACAAAATAAAGCTCTTGGGAGTTCTTGTAGCTGTTAGATCCATGAAGAGTTTGCATCCTTTCACACCAGCAGCTGTGAAAGTTGAGATGATGAGAATCTGATGCCGTAGAAAATACAGACATTACGTACATTATCTCCACACATCTGAAAGATATTGAATCCAGCTGATTTTGGTGATTTTCACTATGATCCTCTGAGTATTTTTCACCTCTACTCTGATTGGTCCACTCAGAAGAGATTGTCGTTCAATCATGCGGATCACAGCCACCTGATAGATGTTTGTGTCTATATATTGATGTTCCCTTGACAAATCTGTTGGATTGAAATGATGCCAAATTACATTTTCTCAGAACTGTGGATGGAGATTGTTAGTCTGACTGTTGCTTACAGATGTTGGGTGGATTTCCATCAGTTTTCTAAATCCCTTCTTTTTCACATAAATACTTCTACTTCTACTCATGTGGTTCAGAGGTGTGTACTGTGAAGCAGAATTTGGGTTTAGTGACCTGACTTCAGTTTTAATTCTGGAGTTTCAGGTTTCCAGCTGTGATTCACTTTTCACCAGAGTACATCATCATGGTAACTTATGCTGCACACCTAACCAGCAGGTTACCTTCAAAATAACAGATCAACAAGCATCACTACTCTCTCAGGATCCTGGAGCTCAGTGTGCTGCTTACAGGAGGAGTTTCTGGGTATACATATGACAGATCTAGATTCTCAGCTTTATTTTATTTTCCTGTTGACTGCAAGATAATTCAAATAACTTCCTTGTTCTTTAGGCCTTCCTATAGAATCCTAAAAAAGAGACTGATAAAGCATTAAAGCCTTGTACTCGTTGACCTTTTAAGTTTGGCAGGAAGCCTGCTAACCAGTTTAAATTAGTTTGTTCTTTATTTGCTGCCAAGACTGTTTGACACTGTTACATTTACACCTGAAAGAATGAAGCTAAAACTGTTTCACACACCACAAGAATACATCTAAGCAACACATTTGATAGAAAAGATTATAGTAGCCTAATTATAGTCAAATATTATTAAACAGAGATGCCTCCGAGGAGGGAATAGGGGAGTCCAAGGCCACCCTTCAAGTCTTATTGCCCCCCTGTGGCCATTGCTGATCTGATTGGTCAAGTTCATTTACTGAAGCTCTGATGTCCAAGTTTCAGTAAATGCAACTATGGTACCGAATGAAAGTAAAAGCAAATTATTTGACTTTCATGACTGTTAAGGTAAGCAGCCAGTCAGCTGTGCAGCCACTTATGGGCCTCACAAAGGACATAAAAAACACAGTTTGTGCCTTTAATTGATGGAGGAGACACACAGACCTCAATGTGTCCCCAGGAACTGAAGTTCAGTTTGTTGCTTCCAGCTGTTTGTACGAGTCTTTCCTCTAAGTTGATTAAGACAGCAACAGGATCCATATGAGGATTTCCAAAGAGAAAGAATTGTGCACTTTTACACATAACTCGACACAACAAAGCAGTACCTTCATTATTTACTTCCAATACTAAATTATCTCCAACGATAAGACAGGATAGACAGATTTTTTCATTTCACACCATATTTGCAGCAGTGATGTTATTGTGTTACAGACCAGGACCTCTCTAGTCAATAAAGCAACCACTGAATATGGCAACAGGTAGTCAAATAACAATTAAAACACATTTTATTGTGCTTTAGTCACTGAGGTTTCTAAATTATGGTCATAAATGTAGACAAACTTTTTCCACTTTGGAATCATTAATAAACTCTTGATGTATCTTTTGTGTATGAATATTTCTAACAGTGTTGTTAGGATCCAACCACTAGGGCCAGGTGGATGTAACAAAAATAACCAGATGTCATTGGTTAGGTAAAGCAATTCATTGCTCAGTGACAGAAGTAACGCAAAAGCGGTCAAACAAAGGAAAACAGGGCTGGTAGATGTTGCTAAATCAAAGAATCAAATAAAACCAAGCAAAGGCTAACAGAGTTCTTAAACTAGCTACCTAAACACAGTAGCAACAAGCACCACAAACAACAGAAATTTAACGAGACACTATCTAACACAGTGGTTCTTAACCTGGGTTTGATCGAACCCTAGGGGTTCGGTGAGTCAGTGTCAGGGGCTCGACGGAGGTCAAGACACACAGCCGACTCATATGATTCGTGATGACGCCCTGTTTGGCCATCACTGGTTGCAGGTGATCACGCTACATTGCTTGGCCAATCTGTGCTACAGAGAATTTGGTGCACTCAGTAGTCGACTTGTGACTGTCGTGATGGTACGTTGTGTGATTTCTTTCTTAATATTTTAATTCATACTAACTATGTTGAGCAAAAAAAGAAAGTGGTCGGACGAATATGTACAACATGGATTCACATGTATAACGGAACGTGATGGGAGTCAGCGTCCTATCTGCATGATTTGCAATGCCAAGTTAAGCAATTCTAGTCTAGCACCGGCAAAACTAAAGGAACACTTCCTTAAGCTGCATGGAGATGGGGAATACAAGAACACAAGTGATGTTAATGCATGGTTCATATTGTGCACCAGTAAAACATATAACTATGTCTTGAATTTGAAAAAAATCTTATTTTTCAATAAAGAAGGGTTCGGTGAATGCGCATATGAAAGTGGTGGGATTCAGTACCCCCAACAAGGTTAAGAACCACTGATCTAACATTATCTAACAAGACACAACATACAAAGACATAAGTCACAAGTAGCTTCTCACCAAATTAGCAGGCTTCTAACAGGAGCTACAGCCTTCACCAAGACTGGTAGCTCCTCACCAAATCAGCAACCTCTATCAGAAGCTATATTCCAAGTAGCCACCCCTAAGTGGCTAAGGAATCTGCGGACCACACAGAATGCACACGAAACACACAGACACAAGAGACACCAGGGTGAACTGGTCACACTAAATCCCAGCTGCCCTGGCTGAAAGTTTGGTTGCAGATTTATATCACAGGTGTGGTGATGGTTGGGATCTGGTAGGAGAAGTTGTGGTGGTGTGGAGAACCAGGGCTGAGAGCAGGTCTGGAGCTCCAGGCCAATCACTCCTGATGACTGCCAGGTGGGATCTGGAGCTCGATCTTCAGCCAACTGTAAACAATAGTCTACACAAGCCATCTAGACACACAGAGGCTGTACAAAGTCCATGACAAACCACATGACTAGCAGAGGACGTAACAGTGTCCTATATGCTGCTGTTGACCTGTACATGTTTGTGATTGGTCATCTCTTGGTAACTACCTTTATGTGGTTGCATTCATAGCCACAGTCAGAAACCTTAAGTTGACTTACTGAGCTGATAACCAACTTCATGTGACCACTTCGCCTGGCAATGGTTGTTAGGTTAGTGAGTATATTGAAGCTGCTTCGTAGTACAGGCTTCAGACAGATTGTTTTACATGAGGTGTTTTTATCCTTTAACCACCACGTCTGACCAGAATAAATGCTTGATTCACTGGTCAGTAACAGAGATAAATAACTGCTTTTATCTGATGCATTTTTTCTTTCTTTCTTTCTTTCTTTCTTTTTTAGCAAAAGCATATTTAGTTTAACTTTCACAACTGAAAGAGGCTTCTCTTTGTTCTCCTGCCAGATGATTTATCTGCTCAGTTGATTGGAGGAGGATGTTAAAAGCCACTTCAGCTTCTAAACTGAAGTGAAAATAACACTAAAATTACTGACCTCCACATTTTGTTGCTCTCTTTGTTCATTGCACAAGAATCAAGCCTTTAGAGTTACTCTTTGCAGGAGGAAAAAAAAATTGTGTCTTAAATGTTAATCATCTTTTGTGGAAATGGAGAGCAGGAAAATCATTTTAAAGTATACTCTCCCCTTTTCTCCATCCTCCCTGCTTCAGATCCCCTTACATCTTTCATCGCCTCTTGACTCTCCTCTACCTTCTGTTACTCTCACCAGTATTTGAACACCTCATACCTGTTTCTCATCCTTCAGACATCACTTTGGTGAAGGCAGATCAATCCTTTAGCTGCCGTTCCTCCTCCTCCTCCGGTTCCTACAGTGCAGCAGAGGCCCTGCAGCTCACTTTCCATTTTCAGTGTTTCATGTATAATGCAGCAGGTCCCTTCATCAAAGTGAAAATGTCTCTCAGAGCAGAGGGCAGGCCAGAGGTTCAGAGCTAGAGCAGCCCAGAGGGATCAGACAGCTGAGAGGAGGAAGGCCTGTCAGTCCACCAAAACAGATTTCTTTATTACCACTGCTGAATTTTTTGGACGCCCGATGATAGCCAGCATTTCACAGCCAACATATCTGCAACATCTCATGTGCTATTTCAGTTTTATTAAGGTGAGAATAGCATATGTATATGTGTAGAGCTTATACAGACAAAAACTTTAAATTATTTTAAAAGCTTTTAAAATATCTTTCATCGAAAATTAAAAAAAAACAAAAAAAAAAAACAAATCTCATCTAAATGTGGACTGACTGGAGCAACAGAGGAAAGATTTGATTTAATCTCATTTTATCGCCATCTGCTACATCATGGTCCAATTCCTCAGGGAGCAATGACGTTAAAATGAAATTTTAAAATGTGAATGAAAGACGGTTTAAGGATATAATTTGAAGCAAAATGAATGGATTAACAATTTAATCTGGTGTATAATCTGCAGCTCATTAGTATTTTTCTTTATCTGTCTCTCTTTCATGCGTTGCTTTTGTTTTGTTTTTTTTTTGCTCCTGTCACATTTTTCTATAGTTGTGGATCTCTACAGAAACAGAATAACCATGGCGAGAAGTAGAGAAAACTCAGAAATGTCTTCTGTGCAGTATGACAACGTTAGAATGCCAAATCATTAAAAAAAAATCCACAAAAAAGACAAGATCAACAGCTTAATTTTCTGAAATAAATATGTACAACATTGTTCCAAATATCCGTGTGTAGCTAATAATGGGGGAAAATGGTGACTCTGCACAGATATTTTACTAATTCTATTTTTTTTACAACCCCTACAAGCTCTGCACATCAATTCTATAAAGATATTTCACCATGCTGAATGTATCATGCAAAAACTTGTCAATGACTTTCTCCTCTACAAACAGCTTTTCAGCCATGCTGCATCTATTTAAGACAATTATGTTCGTGATAAATAGTGTAATATTGACAATTTCTAAAAACAAAGCAAGCCTTTCAAATCTGCTGGCAGATTTTTGGGTTCAGGAGGTTAATATAAACTACTGGTGAAATCATGACTAAACCTAATTGCCAAAATGCTGAAACAAAGGCATTTTATTGCATCTTTTTATTAAACCTGTTATAAATAAAAATAACAAGGCTTGTTGTTTAGATGTTATTTACTGCCAATAATACAAAATCTAGTCATATATGCTGGCAATGGAGGATTTCATGCGGACTTGTGGAATTTTTGGTGCCACTGGAGAAAAGATCAGAATGATTTTTTTCTTGCAAATGATTAATATTTGCAGTAAATATCACAATATGCTTATTGCTTTAAAAGAAACCTCGTCATACTGGTCAAAGGTACGTTCTGGTGTGATTGTTGTGTGAGATGAAAGGTCACCACATTAACAGGAATCATCCTCCTGAGGCCATCCGTTAACACATCAGTTTCCATTTAAATATGTAGACAGAGACTGCGTGCTGCTCAGAACAGAAGGAGACAAAAGCTTTTTTTCTTGTTTTTTTGCACTTTATTTTCTAAATCTTAACGTGGTATGAGCATGTAAGTGGGTGGTTGTGTTCTGACACTAGTAATTGCAGGTACATTAGTGCTGTGGTCATTGAATACTAGTATTCATCTCATAGAAATGCCCATATTCATAATCACACATTGTTTTTGTCACTTAACTGCTCAGTTAAGCCAACATTCAGTGTAAAGTGTAACACGAAGTCTTATTTGAGAACAGATATTCTTAATTAAGGCTTAGTTATTTCAAATTTATTATCCTTTTTGGAATTAATTCCTCTTTTTTCCTTTTGCAAACTTCTCTTTCTAAGTTTCTGTCCCATCACCCAGAGGCCTTGAGTCGACAGGGGTGAGCTGGTGTTTTCATTTGCACAACTGACTTCCCCTCTTGACGTCCCTTTAGTTTGCCCCTAGTTATGCTGCTATAGGCCTATAGGCTGCTGGGGGACCTCTCTTGATGCACTGAGCCCTTCTCTAACTACCTATGTATTTACTATATATAACATTATTGCATTACATTCACTCTGTTTCTTTCTGTGTCCTTTCTCCGAGTGTCCCTGGTCCCAGAGCTGGATGCTGGATGCTTCAGATGTGTGGCTGTGTTTTATGGTCCTTGTGTCCCACCCCCCACCTCTCTATCTCTACCCCTCTATCTGTATCCCTCTATCTCTACCTCTCTACCTCTACCCCTCTACTTCTATCCCTCTATCTCTACCTTTCTACCTCTTCTGTCCCTCTCAACCCGCCCGGCCAGCAGGCAGATGGGTCCCCCCACATTAGAGCCGGGTTCTGCTCGAGGTTTTTTTCCCTGTTAAAAGGGTGTTTTCCTTGCCACTGTCGCCTTTTGGCTTGCTCTGGGGGTCAGGCATATGGGTTCTGTAAAGCGTCTCGAGACAATTTGACTGTAATTGGCGCTATATAAATAAAATTGAATTGAATTGAATTGTCCAGTCTGGTAGCCAACATCCCATCTATCAGAGCCAAGCCACTGGCGGCGACTTCGACCACGATGATTCATATCGGTCAAATCCTAATTTACAAACCTGGCCTGACCCCAGAGGCTGCCACTGTCTCCGTCTCTCCCACACTGCCAATGCTTTTTATATAAATGTCTGCCCTGAGCCATTTTCATCAGCCAGCTCTGTTATGTCAGAATATAATCTCAGCGTACAGCTGGACCAAAGCCAAATTATGACTCACACGCAGTGGACTGTAATTATAATAATTGTGTCCAGCCTTCTAGGAAACACTGTGCTGGGCCTCGACTCCACACACACCAACCTGTATGAACAAGGACTCATTTCCCTCAGGCGTTCTGGTGCGGCGACTTCAAAATAGACCGGCCATTTCCTATTGACTATGAGATTAGAGCCCATTTACAGAACTAATCTAATGAAAAGGGACAGGAAACTCACAGAGGTAATTTTTCATTTGCTGGACTCAAACACCATTGAAAAAAACTCCTTTTGATTGACACTAGCTCTTTGTTATTTGCAATAAAACATGAAGAATAGTGTGTTTATCTTTTTTATAAAGACATACTGACTAATTCATGTGTTAGGGAATAATAAATTTACAACAGTTTTTTTGAAGGTTGAGCTTTCTATCTCCTGATTATCTCCTGATGTCGTCTGTTAAATACACGGTGTTGAATTATGCAGTGGTTTCTATATGTTTTTAATCACTATATGCAGTTTTTCAGGTTGAAGATCTGTGAAATACGCATTAAACATTTCTAGAAAACTTCTGCAGCATAATTATCTGTTGGTTTGCATAAATATATATGATCCCCTTATTTTGCCTGATTGTCTATCCTAAAAAGCAGCTTCAGAAGGAAATAATATCACATTAACAAATGAAGAACATCATAAGAAACTTTATCTCAGTTCTGACAACAGTGACAGAAACATTATTTGCAGCATAAATAGAAAAACACAGCTGGGATGACACACTCATTTCTTGCTTACATTTCGTATTTTTTTTTAAATATAATATAATATGTTTATTTTGAGATGTTATTTTTGTATGAAATCCTCTGAGACTGGCCATGTATAGTCCTCCCACAAAAATAAAGAACCCAATTATATATTGAGTGTTTTGAAGTTGGCTTATACATTTTGCTGATGATATACTAATTTTTATAACAGAAACAATGTCAGTAAAATATAACCTGCAGCATGATCATCATAAAGTAAACAACCATTAGAGAAAATAAAAGCCCAGTGAGCACCAACAAGTACTTCAGAGGCAGTTACTAGTTAGAATGTGGGTGATGTTAGGTCTAAATGATCTGAGTATCGATTCAGAAACATTTTCCCATTGTACTTCTGCTGCCTGTCTGCTCATCATTCTGCTGTTGTGCTGGTCGAAATGAGATATAAAAAAGGAATTAGCAAAGACCAAAATTTGGGCTTTGCTTTCATGATTTTTTTTTCAGTTAGCAACAAAATAACCAATAGACCATGTAATTTAATTTGTTGTTTAAATTTTTAAAAAACTAATAAACCTAAATTTCCAAATAAAAGATAATGGAAAGAATTGCAAGAAAGTGCCGTGTTTGATTTGTTTTCCTTTTTTTTTATTATTTTGACACCTGAAATATTTTTATTCCATCTTTTGGGGTTTTATATAAAAAACAGAAATATTGTCATTACAAAAGAACAATAGATTATCCAATAATACCAGACCCTCTTTCCAATCAGCTAAAATGTGTTTACAACGTCAGCGTGTCATAAAACACACATTTCAGTTGTAGGTTGAAGAGAGACGATACTGATGAGTGTGAAAGTATTTCTCCAAAGGCATATTGCTCTGGTAGGCAAAATGTGGTCTATTTAAAAACATAACTTTGACACATTTAATGTTTCATGTAAAATGTCATAAATATGGAATTATATAGGCTGTGTGCAGCTAAAAAGAAGCTTCCGGGACATTGAAATGGAAGCATTTGTACACATTAATATAAAATAAGAAAAGTATGCTTGCTAAGACATGCATGTACCAGCATCAGGGGTTACAGCTTCTCCTTCTCCAAAGGTTGAACATGCTTGCTGTCCTTCCCATCTAAGAAGTATAATGATGTGCTGTGTGCTGCTTTATTAAAACAGCCACTTACCTTCGAAGCTTAGCAATAACAAGGTCATGGGTGTGAACCTGCTTGAGGCTGCTTTTACCGTTCCCCTTGGTAAATCTTTTTGGTTTTGTTGTCGGTTGGTTTCAAAATGGCGAGGGATTGTTATATGCACATTAGAGAATGAAAATTTTCACTATTACATGTACGGTCTAAATGTAAATATCAAGTCAACATCATCAAATAGTCAGTGAGAAAGCATTCACTTTTGAAGCTGTTGTGAACGTCTTTTTACCGGAAAAATGCTCACTGATGACCAGATTTAAAAACACTGATCAACTTTGAATTATCCCCTGGTAGCCTTCTGGACGTTCACCTGTTCTGTTCCTTTGTTTGTGTTTCCAACAGGACAGTTTTCCTGCCAGATTTGGAGGGATTCACTTTGTGAACCAGCCCTGGTACATCCATGCTCTCTACACCGTTATTCGGCCTTTCCTCAAAGACAAAACCAGGAAGAGGGTGAGTTAAGGCATTGGTCATTAGTCAGCTTTCAACTGTTGCAAAACGGGAAACATGTCTATATTGTGTTGAATAGCTGTGGAGGTGAACTGAGCTGCACTGCATAAGAACACATTGTTGCATCTATTAGAATTAGTTTCCTATAGTTATATAGTTTCAAAAAGTAATTGTGGCTAGTTTTCTTGCATGTAATGTCACAAACCATATAGCAACACATAAACAGAGCTACATGTACCAAAATTATGCTCAAGGTATGAACGAGGACGTTAAAGAAGCAGTCACTGGCCACTGAAGTTACCATCTTGTCTGCATGAAAGCTGTTTAAATTTACAGTGGATCCACAGAAGTTTTAACCTTTGTGATGTTTATTGTGCATAGGTGCAATATGCAGCCGATCTGTCTTACTGTTGTTATTCTATCCTTATGCAGATCTTTATGCATGGCAACAACCTGAACAGCCTCCACCAGCTCATCCACCCAGAGATCCTACCATCAGAGCTCGGTGGGATGATGCCACCGTATGACATGGGGACGTGGGCTCGAACCCTGCTGGACCACGCCTACGACGAGGAGAATGACTACTGTCCGGAGTCCTACACTCTGTCAGTACAAGACCTGGAAAGAGACCTGGAGAAGAACCTGTCTCCAAAAACCATGAAGAGGTCAGTTGTAACTCCTCCACAGCCATTGTATTTATTGTTTTCATGTACAATGTCAGATTTAGAGCTCGTTAGTAGTCACCAAGACAGCAGATGTCTGATAAAGAAAAGGTGTCACCGATTCCTCTCCCCACCCAAAATATTTACAACTGCTGCACAGATTCTGGTAAACTGTTCTTCCAAACTCTTTACGGCCTAATGAAGCCAGACAGATTTTAAAATTAAATAGCATTTAAAGCTAATCAAGGATGTGTTTTGCATCAAATTATAGTATGTCTAGGGTTCCACAGGCCAAAACACTTAAAGTAATCCATTTATATTCACCAATGTTAAACAGAGCAGCACTATATTGTGAAACTGATGAGGTTATCTTTGCACAATTAGACTAAACAAATGAGATGATGATAATAATAGATGCGTAATGTGAAGATCTGATCTCACTGTGGCCTTCTTGTCATCTTGGGCTCAGCTGATGAGGATAAGCGTGCTCTAAGTGGTTTCAGCTGACTGAATATGACTTCTTTCTTTTGCAGGAAACAGCAGTAAGTAATGGTAGACAACATGACCTGTGTGTAATTCAAGTGGGTCTGACAGAAAAAAAGAAGCAGTAAAGAAACATACTGATATTAACAGATGAATAAATAAGAGATGTAAAAGATGAAACAACCCTCCCTCTCAAAGAATACAGTAAGGAATTTTGTGAGATCATATTGGCTGAATTCTAGGATTTCCTTCTGTATTTACAAAGGGATGTTCAAATTTCTTTGCTCCATCCTGACAGAGTGAATATGTTTGTTCCTGCAAAGGGTTCTTTGTCATGATGCAACTGTGAGCACGTTTGACATTTCATGCGGTGTCATTCCCCCCTATAGGGCACCAGTATGATTCTCTGTGACAGTAAATCCTCTCACCACCTAAGAACATCAACTGACTCACTCACTCAAAGACATTCATATCCTAAAAGATGAACAGCAGTGAGTTAAGACAGCAGACTGTCACTGAAGGGCAACACAACCCTGTGAAACCCTGCCAATCACCAATGAATGATTAGTCATTTATAAGCTGACAGTGTGTATTTAAAAAGCAAATTCACTTGAGCTTTTCATTTCATGAAGCTGAAATCTTCTAAGACCTTACAGCCATAATTTATAGAAAGAAGCTTTAGACATCCAAATGACTTGTGGCAACAATGCAAAAAGAAAACAACAAAAAATCTACAATAGAACCAGGCTCAGGGACTACTTACATCTGCCTCGACTGGCTGGAGTGAGGTTAAAATGAAAAGCGTAGCAGAAACAAACTTTGCATACAAGGATAATAAACACTTTAGACTTTAGAGCAGTATCACAAACCTGTAGCTCTAGAGTCTGAGAGATTTATTGAAAGAACAAAATGCAAACTGTGGGAGAGAGGAGACACAAAATTAGTAGCACGCAACGGTGTAATAATGTCATATAGTGTCATGTAAATGTGTGGAAAGTCAACGAGGGGAGGTTAGTGGTGCATTATGGGGGAGTTCTCCAGTAGTCTATTCCTATAGCAGCTTAACAAATGGGTAACTCAGGATAAAAGAGGAATGTTTAAGGCTCATCTTGAAAGTAGAGAGGGTGTCTGCCTCTTAAATGTAAACTGGCAGCTGGTTCTACAATAGAAGAGTCTGATAACTGAAGGCTCTGCCTCCCATTCTGCTTCTGGATAGTCTGGGTACCACAAATAAATCTGCAGTTTGAGAGCAAAGGGCTCTGGTTAGACATTAAAGTGCAATAAGGTCTTTAAGATACAATGGGACTTCGTCATAAAGAGTTTCATATGTGAGAAGAAGGATTTTAAATTATATCCTGGATTTTACAGGGAGACAATTAAGTGAAGCTAATATGGGAGAAACGTGACTTATGTTGTGAGTTCCTCTAAGTACTGGGTTAATGGACCTTTCTGATAATAATGACTTACAATAGTTCTGCCTAGAAGAAACAAACGCATGAACTCGTTTTTCAATATCAATCCTATTGTTGAAAGAAGACTTTCCTACAGATGTGTTTTATGCATTAAATGTCAGGATACCTGTTCAAGAATAACTTCAAGATTCCTCACAGTAAAACTGGAGGCCAGTGCAATGCCATCCAGAGTAACTATCTAGTCAGAGTGTTTCTGAGGTGTTCAAGGCCAAATACCATAACTTCGGTTTTGTGTAGATCTAGAAGTAGTACATTAAAGTTCAACC
Organism: Amphiprion ocellaris; assembly: GCF_022539595.1. NCBI lineage: Eukaryota > Metazoa > Chordata > Actinopteri > Pomacentridae > Amphiprion > Amphiprion ocellaris. The sequence goes on from NC_072777.1 coordinate 12,733,443, forward strand.
AGGCATTTAAGTCCTTAGGATATGCTTGAAGTTTAGAATAAATGATTTATTTGGCTTCACAGATAAATATAGATGGGTGTCATCTGCATAGATATGAAATTTATATAGCATTTCCAAATAGGTTTCCTTAAGGGAAGCATGTGTAAGTTGGAAAGTATCCGTCCAAGCAGAGAACCCTTTGGAACTCTACAGCTTTGTCTTGTGTATGAGGAAAGATCTTCATGGACATGACAAACTGGAATCTTTCTGACAAAGAATTTAAACCAGCCAGTGCAGTTTGTTTAATCTTGTTTAAAAATTTCACATCCAGGTCTCAGTTACTAAGTATCAAGGAAAGCTTTAGCACCAGTAATACAGTAATGCTGATCATTTTGTTTTCTGTGTGTTCTTGCAGGTCTCAGTCGGTGGTGGAACCTGGAGTCCTGAAGCGACCAGACAAAGTCAAGAGCGAAGAAGACAACATGCAGCCACTGCTCTCGCTAGACTAAACCACACTTTAGCAGCTGACAAGCAAATGCAAATCAGTATTTACACACACAAATACACTGACTTACCCGTGCACATACTGGAAGCAACGCGCGCCCTGAAAAACACCTTCCTCCAGAAAAACGCTGCCGCACCTACTGTTGGATTCAAGTTTCAAGACAACCAGAGACGAGAAAGACGTTTCCTCAGATCAAAGGCCATCCTAAGAGCTACTGATGGTGTTCTATATATTTATTTATTTATTTAGTTATTTGTCAAGTGCCAATTCAAGAAACTGTAAATTTACGTCTTTGAACAATCCAGTATAGGGAATGGAAGATACGGCTCAATAGCAAGCAAAACTGAAAACAAATGACAAACAAATGGTGAAGGTCCCACATATGTGTGAAAACAGTGTTTCTTACAGTTGTGTAATATATAGATGAGGAGGGATGTGAAAAACTGGAAATAATTCAAAGAGGGCTTGGAGCCACTGCCGGAGCTTCGGAGCAGCAGTTTTTTTTTCTTTTTTGTACAGTAATTCGAGGAAACTATGGGCAAGAAGCACGGCTCAGGATTAGCAGCAGCGACGTTATCGAGCTTGTTCAACCTCCTGGACCCAAACTGGCAAACAGGCAGTGGGTTTACTGGGAGTTTACTGGGTGTTTATTAGGGGGTTTGGCGTCTTTCCTGTGAAAACAATGTCTGAACTATCGGTCTCGCTCCAGTTATCTCTTGGAAAAGCAAACCCCCCTTTACGGTAAGAGCTGGCTCTATGAATCATCTGCTGTTTCCTTTCAGCCATTTTCTCTGCTTCTCTGACCCACATGTCACAGAATACAGTACTTTCCTCTGCCATTAGTTGAAAGCTGCAGGCTCTTTGTGAACATTGACTCACATCATTATTTATTTGTTTGGCAGAAGATGACCAAAAGATATATTTTCAGAATATAATGGGCTGCCAGACAAATGAAAAGGGTTAAATGTAATTTTATAAAAGCAGAGAAAAGGCAAGTGTGTCATCCTCTCCTTTGACTTTGTGGCACATGTGTTGTATTTTTGGCAATAATAATCTTCTGACAAGTCAGGCATTACCACAGCAAACCATCTGTTTCCATGTCATCGGGGTAAACAATTATAAGATTTGGGAATTAGGGACTACAGTACCGTACTGGTGTGTTTGCATGTTTAATAGAAAATATACATATGTTACACAGTATTAGTGACTGATTATTTTCTGCCTAATACCCTGAGATAGAATTCATTTATTTTCCTTAATCCCAGCTGTGACTGAATTTCTTTGCGTTTATTTAAGCACATAATTAGCATTTGCAGTTTGACACTTGCTAGCTTTCTCTTGAGCTTTGAATTGTATTCAACGCTAAAATAATAATTAACAGATTGAAGACTTTAAGCATTCATGTGCCATCAAGTGACAAGAAAATGACTTCAGTAGCACCATTAGGTTAATTGTTTTTATTCTTTTGAGTACAGGAAGTAAACTCACATTTTGGCTTTCTTGTGTTCAATGTGTGGCTCAGGAACTAGACATCTTTTAGCAGCAGACTCTTAGAGTCTTTTCACACCAAACTCATTTGAATCAGCTGTAAAACTTCCCACAAACTACAACTCAGACCCAATCTGAGTTTCACTCTGGATGAAACTGAACCATTATGTTTTGTCTCTAGCTTGAGGAATTTTTTTTGGAAGGTATTACGGCAGGTATTAGTCAGAAATTAGTCACTGAAAGGGGAAAGACGAGATGCCTCAAGATCAAAAAGCAGTGTGTGAGAAGAAAATTAGCATTTTTATGATGATCTACGTAGCATTGGGGTGTTTTCCAGTGTGGAACTTGTGGCTGTCTTAGGTAACCTTACTTTGTGTTCCCGCTGCAAGAACCACTGCCTGTAGAACCTCTTTTAGGGCCATTTATTTAAAGAAAAGAGTACCTACTCCACATGGATCAACATAACAAACCCTCTATTTTGTTATTGTCTGTCTGCCTATACAACTAGAGCCACTTGACCCACTTGAACTATAAACTATTATTTGTCGTCATTTTGATGCACTCTGAGTTGACGTTGCAGTCAAACCTGTCAGATCCAACTCAACAATGGAAAGAGAAAGCCTGAAGTGGCCACTTAGGTGGTCATTCATGTCAAGGTTTCCACCTCCTTGCATTTGCCTGAAGTTCCTGAAGCTGCCTGTTTTGGGTATTTGCAAATCAGTCAATGTCAAGTATAGGAAGATGCAACTCATGTGGGCAATGATGACAGGATGAAAGTATGCAATATAAAGTACTCCAGTGCACTCATGTAAAAGCCATGTGAAACCAAAAATAACCAAATCAGTGTATATAATGAAATAAAAACATGAAGCTTCATTTGGATTTTCGGGTGTGGAAAGGCCCTAAAAGGTGTCCTGTGGAGTTTAGGACCACTAAACATGGAACAGAAATGCTGCACAAATTAGTCAATAAAATCTAAAACAATGCTTTGTTTACAAGACAAAATTCACAAGGCCGCTTTAAAATGTTTCCTGAGCACACAACATCTGCAGACATCTGGTTAACTGCAATAATTTAGCTCAAATAAGTTCACTGAATAAAGACACACACAGGACTGAAGTTGGAAACATGACTGGGAGTAAATGTGGTCAAAGTATGATCCTTCATATTTTCTGCAGTTATTATTTTCTGTACAGATGTTTTAAAGACTAAACAATTGTTATACTTTATTTCAGATTATCCATATTTAAAGTACAGTATTTTATTATAATTAGTCAGATTACACTTTAAATTCAGCAGGTTGACAAACTACTGCTGCAGTGTAGATACAGTAGGATATATTTAAAGTGACACACACTATTTTTTTTTGATTGCTCCACTAATGTTGTCCATAAATACTTTTTAGCATGAAACTGTCACCAGCTGAAGGTGTTTGACATGTTGTAGTTTAGGTTCTTCCACATCACCCATTCCCCACCGGCGCATGCAGTGCAGAGGTATGACAACCGAATGTTAAGAAGGCAAAGAGGACAGGAGGCAGGAAAACTGTGACTGTGATGAGCAGAGCAGCAGAGGCGGGCTGGAAAACAGACAGCAGAGCAGATCACAGAAAAGCCGGCAGGCAAGAAGCGTGAGGTGGCCGGCTGCAACGAGAGCAGACAGCTGGAATGTTAAGCTATCACACCAGCGTACATGACATGTCAACCCCACTTAGAAGCGCTCAGAGGCTCAACCCTGCGCAAAGTGGAGTTAGACTCCGTTATCAGTGGTTCCCCCTTCGGCCCAGTGTGGTCCGTATGGTTCCACTGAAGTCTAAATCAGGGTTAGATGGAGATAATAATCTGCCAGTGTGATGATGATGATGATCACTGTACTGAATATGTGATCAGTCAGAGCAGTGAGGGAAGCCTGGAAGGATTCTTCTGTTTAAAGCTCAGAGTAATGTCTTGTCTTGTTGAATTTTTATTATTAATTCACCCTTCGCTTAACCCCGTGTTGCTAAACGTGTTGGGCTTTTGGTTATACACGGCACGTATTCAGTTTACAATGTCACCAGTGACAGACTGAGCAGGTCCCATAGTGTGGCCCTTTTTAGCAAGTTAATTAAAGTCTCGTACGTCCCCAGTGTGTCCTTCACATTTCAGCTCAAAATAGTGCAAATGCTGATTTCATCCCTGTTCTAAATGGGGCATTTTACGTTCTATAGCTTTAAATGCAGCTGACTTGCTGCTGCTCAAGCCCCTTTCAGGAAGAAGACTCTCCATGTGTCTGTGATTGACAGTGACCTAAACAGTTGACAGCACTGCAACAAAAACAGCTGGGAATTCCTTTTTATTGCTTCTAGGTTTCTCTCTAAGTGATCATTTTACATGGAGATTTTGCCAAATTCAATGATTTAAACCTTGTTTGTCAAAAGCAAATTTTAGTGGTGCAGAGATAAGTAGCTTACAAATGGCTATGAATACTGGTTAACATGAAGTCTTAATGGACTGAATTTCAGTCACTATTTAATATTCGTTCAGGTGTCTGACAGCAGAAACAGAAACATATGTAAATGACAACATCTTTATTGTGAATTCAGTCGTATTAAAATACAGTACATATGAGCATAGAGAGCAGGAGAGAAGCAAATACATGTAAACGCTCGCTGAGTTCAGGTTGAGGCACAAATTATTAGGGAGAAACAATATAAAAATGAACTTTCACCAACTTTCAATTCAATTGTGACTCCTTAATTTCATATAGTGGCAAAGCTACAAGAGGCTATAGCTACATGTCTGTATCTTCTTCCAGTGTTGTCAGGTGGACAGTAATCAGTGTGTTTGTACAATAATGTGTACAATTATGACTAATAATATCTTAAAAAAAAAAATCAATCTGTGTGATACATCTGACATGTCAGAGTTTCATTTTTTTTTAACTAAGAATAAAATGCTAATGAGCTGAATTGGAACCAGCCTGGCTAGTCATCATACATTAAACACTTCAAGAATGTCTTTCAGAAAACTGACCTTGAATCTGTCATTAGTGATCCAGTCACTGGCGTCTCATGAGAGAGTCGCTTGTTAATCTCCAGACCTGTTGTGAGCAGACTTTCAAGTGCTCACTGTGATTTATATATGTTAAGATTCGCTCTACAGCCTGAATTTTCAAGTTTTCATTGTAGTCACACCAAATGAACCAACTTAAATTAGCAACTTTACATATTCGTGCAGCTTGTTGCCAAGTAAAACCAAATATAGTGTTTTCCTTCTAGACAATTGATTGCTTAGAGTTAATATAGGTTTTTATTTTTGCTGTAACTGACACTGGTGATGCCACGATGACAGCTCTTTGTCAACGTGTCTATGGTTCTTTTCATTGAGGCTCATGTAAAAGTTTTTCCTCACTCAACTGTTTGTAATTAAATGACATGGCATGAATGCAGCATTAAAACAAAGACACCACACTCCTTTTGAGTTGCTTCTCTCCCTACAGCCCCATATACACTATAGGCTTGACAGAACGAGTTCAGTTTGTTGAGCTATAACTGGACAATCACTGCTGAAGGAGTGGGTTTAGTAAATCCCACTCTATCAGTTGACTTCACTCACAGTCAGCTGCAACTTCAACAGTCACAGCCTCCTGTTTCTGTGTCCATTATGTAATAAAGTAAAAACATTTTTACTGAGTAAATGCAAGTTCAGTGCAGGCGTCCATGATAATGGCACTAACGCAGGTTGTAAAGAGAGAGGGGAAAACATTGAGCACAATCATCTCCTCACAATCAGCTCTATTAGAAGGAAACAGCTCCTGATACTCTGATGATTGCATCATTAAAGTCATTTTAGGAGAAAAAAAACACAATAGGTGCTTTTTGAACTCCATTTATCAAGGCAGAGCTCTTTCTTTTCAAGCCATTTCTTAAAGAGATTTCTCAGTGCAGTGAGACCCAGTGACCTCTCAATGCCTGTGACGGTGGCAAAAAGCTACCGGGGATGAAAATGATGGAAAATTACACCGGCATTGTTCTCTAAACCTACACACAGTCGCCTTTTCTTCAGAAAAATCCAGGCATGTCATCAGCCTAAATCGCAAAATGGGATTGAAACAGTAAAGAGGCGGCGTTTTAGAAACAACCCCAAGCTCAGCTTTTATTATGAGATGTTATTTTGGTGAACCGTGTGGAGTTCAGCATCATGAACTGAAGTTAACTCTTGGAAGAAGATTGGATGGATGCTGGGGACAACAAGCTCTGACAGACAGCTCTGTTTTTTGTGATTACTTAGACTGTAAACCTGCAAAAAAAATAACTAACTTTTAGTTATTGTTTCACTTGCTGCAGTAGATTGAACTAATTTAAGGTCTTTCCAGAGTCTACAGGACATTAAATGTTTTGCTGTTATTTAATAAACCTCCAAAGCTTTAAAGATTTTAATTCAGTGAGAAAGTCTAGTCAGTGTAAAAGCTGTTTTGCCATGCAGAGTCACAGGGGAGGGTTACCAACTTCCAGAGGAACTGTCTTGCCTAATCTTGCAATTAATTCCTATTTTAAGATAGTTAATGTTTACTGTTAACCACATAAGATGCATCCACATACTGTTTTATGCAAATAGTAACTCTGACAGTGTAAATCCTTACTGTGCAGCATAGTTTGCTGTTGCATGTTTCAGATTTGTTTACACAGCTCAATACAAACACACACATTCGCACAATTACAAATTACAATGACAACATATGGATTATACATTACTTTTGATTCTAAATCTGCTTCAGTAATCCTTGACTCCCAATTTAAAAAGGCCTACAATCCCTGCTGATTCTTCTTCGTGAAGACTGAAGACTTTAAAGTAAAAATGAATATTTGTAATTATCCAATCCACTCTCTTCAGGAATTACATTAAATGTGACAATAATAGCGTTTACATGCACACTAATATTCCACTGTTGTTTTGAATTTGATATAGGCCATGTAAACAGCATGTCCCGAATACAGCATTTTTCGATTACGACATGAAGGATACGCCTTTAATTTTCATTCTTTGAACACATATATCTCAATTGGTGTTATACTACAGACACATGAATTCTTGCCTGTTCTCTGTTTGTTGCACGCAAACCAACAAGACAACAGTTTGCAAGAATGGGGTAGAGATGTATGCCAAAAGAAAAGGCCATATTTCAATTCAGAAGGAGAAAGACGCCTGAATTTAATCATTAAGAAAGGAAAACTTGGATGTCAATGAGTTTTTTGTATAAATATCAGAACAACAACCTTTTACCTGTCTATGGAAAACCAGACAATGCAAGTGGGAATATTATTATGATATTTGTATATTCATTACTCATATAAACAGCTTAGGAGGATGATTGTCCTCTTTGGACGAGGGACAAAAACTGGAACATTTTGTGCATGTAAATGTAGTCAGTTATTTATATCCAGGGCTAATGTTCAGTGCCAGTATTGGAACCGCAGTCTGCTCGGAATGAGATAAAAATAAAGACATAAAAACCCAACCAAGTCATTGTAGTTGCCAAATCTTAGCAAGATAAAGTAAGAGAATAATCATCTTCATCCAAGATATCACTCACTGAACATAATCTGAGGTTTCTCTAAATCATCTGATAGCAGTTTCTTCATGGTGATGGGGATAAACTATCTAAGAAAACTCTTCTTCAACTGAAAGATAATCATCAGGCTGTTTTTTTCACTGCAGGACCTTGCAGGCTGTTTGGTGAAGGATTAAAACCTTTGAGCTTGTTCCAAAGAATCGACCTGGTAGAACCTCTTCCAGTTTAGAACCAGGTACCGCTGGGCAGGTGTTTCTGAGATGCCCTGGAAAAGTTGAAGACAATGAACACTATTTCTTCTTCCCCCTTGATGTTCTCATTCAACAGCAGTCATCTCCTTTGAAACATCACCGCCAGCAACGTAAAAATGACAATATTTCTAACTTAACAAGCGTCCATTGTTCCTTTGTGCTCATAGAACTGGCAGTGACAACTAACAATTTCATTTGGAAGACACTTTTATCCAAAGCGACATACATCTCAGAGTAGATACAAGACAAGGTAGGTAGGTAGGACAACACTAAGGACCTTGCCTAAGGGTCATCATTAGACATCTGCACCCTGACCTGGATTTGAACCACTAATCTCCCATATCAAGGTCAGGGATGCCAGTCATTGAGCTGTCCAGCTGCAATATGCTCCATTATTGCTATTTATCATTGTTTTGGTGCGGTCAGTGGTCAAAGCTGTTGGATCTTGCACCACAATAGAAACAGAGAGCCTGAAAACTCCAATTACAAGGCCGTTCCTTTAAATGTTGGTTCCACCTCATTTCCTGCCCCGAGTTCCTGCAGTGGAAAGACGCCTATTAATAGCAAAGCATATTTCATCAACAATCTTCAATCCAAAGTTTTATCAGCACCAGTACAGCTGCCAGTTTTCAAAAACACAAAGGTGTAAATTTAAAGCCTTTAATATTAACAATAAGATTATTTTTGTCAAACCTTTTTTTTTTTTTAAAACTAACCAAATACTGGCATTTGTCAGCCTTTTTTCTGACAAATGCATTAGAGAAGTAATTGTACTAGTTTGAATTAATCAGTCACACACTTGGGGGGAAGTATACAACCAGACTGTGTGGACATCAGAGAGACTTAAACAAACTGTGGGTCAGAGGTGATGCAGACAGACACACTCATGAAGTGTTTTAGATGCAGATTCATGTGCGTTAGTTGATCTATTTTTCACAGTTGCAGCAGAACAGTAAGAGCCGATTCAATCTGAATATCAGACGTTCAGGAGGAAATGTAAAGATCAGCTTCATAAACAGGGACACACACACACACACACACACACACACACACACACACACACACACACACACACACACACACACACACACACACACACACACACACACACACACACACACACACACACACACACACACACACACACACACACACACACACACACACAGCCACTGTAGATGCTTCCAGTTGTTAGGATACAAAGTTTACATGAAATAAACATCTGTATACTGCTTGAAGCTGAGTGTCACTCAGAGCATCCTGCAGGTTCGCTGATTATTTTAAAGTGTTAGTTGTTGGTATCAGAGGTTTCTGTTGTAAAACTATGTAGGGGACTTTAAACACAGTAACTCACAGGTGAAGATTTTTAATTTTATTACAGATATACTTTATTGGGTGATGCTTTGTGCTTTACCACACATGCAAGATTTTTAAATGGTTTTTTTTTGTCAGTATTTTATTAAAATTGCTATCTACCTTGTTTATTACACAGGTGTCAGATGTTGTATGAAGTGTAAAGTATGAGTTTAGAATCTGTTTTTTATTTAAGAAATTCAGCATTTCGAATGTTATCTCTGTGTTGTTGTTATGTCTGTCCTACTGATTCTTGGATGAAAATATTGCTGGAGACATTTCAGAGACCAGCTGTAACAGACGTAACAGTATCGACGGCTTTCAGGTTTTTAAGCCACTCAGAGAGCCACTGTGGAGGTCCTCAGCGATTTACCTACACCTTTGATTCGACCATCTCAACAAATGGGAACACAAATAACTCATTTCTGGGGTTTTTTTCCCTGGAATTGTGTATACTTTAAAATGGACATGTAAAACCCACATGCTGTTTTTGTCGCATGCAAAGTAAGATTTCAAGAACACACATAGAGAGACATAAATGAATCATCTGTGAATTTACATTTAAGTTTATAATGTCTATTTTTACCACATTTGCAACCTACAAGCTTAGATTTGCTACCTGACATTATTTCATCTTCCATTAATTTTGCAATGCTTCACTAATCTAAACAAATGTCATAGTTGTGAACCAATAATGGGCGTCCAAGAGAGCCGCAGGACTTGTAAATATAGCATCAAGTTACTATATGTGTTTCAGCACAAGCCGAACTCGCAAACTGCTTGATGAAATGATTCATTATTGTCTTTTTGGCATCAGAAGACTCATATTTTCTGTGAAGAGCAAGCTGCCTCACGTCCTGAAGCATCTCCAAACACTGCATGCTGTCAGCTTTAGCAGCTTCATTATGAAATATTATTTTTTCAAAAAAAAAGCATCAACAAAGTAAATGGAAGAAGTGAAATTAACTTTTGAGACTTCACCATTTTATGGAGAAATTATAGGATTTTCACATTAATTGAACTTCAGTGAGAGCATTATTGGAATCCAAGAACCATCAGAGGATTTTAAAAAGCTTATATGTTAAAAACAAAATCCAACTTTAAGGTTCTTCTTGGTGTGAGGTTTGCAGTATTATATACTGCATTATATAATTTAGCTTCATCAAATTGCATGTTTTTCAAAGAAACAACTGTGATAATCATGTATTTCTACTACTGCAGTGCATAAAATGGAGCTTTTGACTGCTTTTTGACTCATACTTTCTCCATTTTTACAGCTTGTACTGTAGCACAAAACCTTACATCCTGTTGATGAGACCAAATCACTTTGTATGGGGAAAAAACAGCAAACAGATGTACATTTCATGATGAAACACACTGATTAAGAATAAAAAATCAGCTGTAGTTATTCTCTAGCGGACCTCCATGGTAGTTCCCAGTGTGGCTAGCAGCACATTTGTGATAAAAATAAAAACCCTCCATGCTTGGGGCAGCATTTCTCCAAGTCAGGACAGAGCTTAATCCCATTATGAAACATATACATTGATAATGTCCATCATGTGTTTGGGAGTTTGTACAAGAGATGACTTTGCCATACCTCCATATAGAAATTGGATGTATTGTTTGCCTTCATCTGGTTCAAACACGGCTCCGAAAGAGGACAAGTGTGTTTTTACTGATGTACAATAAATGTCCTGCTGTTAGACAGGCAATCCAAACTACACTGATTAACAGGACTTTGTTTTCCCAGTTAATAGATCAGTGAAAGTGGCAGAAATGACAGCACAGCCACTTTATAGATTGATACAATGTTCACAAGAGTTTTGTTCCAAAGTGAAGATATTAAAAAAACATTATCTCTGCAAATAATGTCTGTCATGAAAATGTTAAATGAATCAATCATATTTGTCTGATTTTATTAATCAATTTTCACGCGCTGTTATTCACATTAATGCTTCATTTTGGAATGAAACTGTGCATTCATAAGCTTTGTCAGTGTACTATAGACTCTGTAATGATTTATTTTCTTGTAGGTAATTGGACCAGCAATGTTCATTTATCACTGACGTTGACTAATGTTCGATTTCTCTCAGCCAAAGCCACTTCTTCCATTAAGAACCTAATGTATTGTTTCTTCTCATTAAGTATTTGTGCTTTGAACAGTTGGACGCTGAATGACATTTTTTTAATGACTGATAATTTTTTGAAAATGAATGCATTGCTTTCAGTTGATTTATTTAATTTTCATATCACTGATTGTATAGTTACAGTAGGAGCTGTAGGGAGACCAAACTAAACCTGAATTGTGAAGTTATTATGGAAAGCCAGTATATTATAGGAGCAAAAGCTGTTCAGTTAGCAGGTGTTAAATGTATAAATGTCCTCAAAGGCAATTTGCTGAAATGCATTATGTAAAATGATCAAAATAAATATGGACACACGCAGATTTTCTCACTGGTCACAGTTGTCTTGTTTTTGTGTCTTATGACTTTTTTCACCACATTTGTCTTTTCAAACCAACACAGTATCTGAGCAGGGCTTGACATGTACAGTGGCATGATAAAGTTTGGTCCAGATTTCCATTTCAGTGAATAGTTGAATGAGTAGAGCTGATCTCTAAAAGTCATAAAGTTATAAATGAACTTTCTTTACAGCTTTTTAGGCAAGAATAGTATATGGCTCGTTTCACCTCTATTCACCAGATTTTAAAAAGCGTTGACCCATGACTATCTCCAACTCAATATTGACTCAGTTGACCATGTGTAAAATCTAGGGTAACAGGCAACATTAGTTTTCGAGTTAACAATTCTCGAAGAAGGTGGGGTCATGCCAATTCTTTCTTTTTGAAGAGTGACAGCCTGATAAATAATGTAGCTAGAGTCCTGAATTTTTGCAGACTCATTGATGTATACATGTGGTTCAATGGTTATATGATGGTGCCAATTTGGTTAAATGTCTATGTTTCTGTCTACTCCAATATTCCACTATAAAACTTTATTTTTTTACCCTAAGATGCTGGGTGTGATTGCTTAAGTTACCACTTTTCCTAAAATTATGTGAAGCATTATGAGTTGGAAGACCTGGATTTTCCTTGTAATCCAGTAACAATATTATGTAACTCTTCCAGTTGGGACACTATTGGAATAGTTGTCAGAATAATTTCATTTTTTCTCATAAAGTTATGCCTCTGACTAGTACCATACTCTACTATACTCTAGGTTTTATGCTTAGTGGAATATCGGTGTAGACAGAAACAGTGAATTTTTTTGACCAAGTTGGCACCATCATATATCTGGTTTGTATTATCTTACAAAACAGAGTCGTACCATTGAACCATATGTACATATCAATGAATGAACAAAATTTCAGGACTCTAGCAACATTATTTTACAAGTTATGTCCACAGAAAGAATCGACATGACCCTACTCCTCTTTAGTAATTTTTAACGCGCAGCTAATGTCATCCATAACCCCTGGTTTTACACATGGTAAACTCAATTAATATTCACCATTTTAGAAAAAATACTGTCAAACTGAAGATGGTCAGGTGTGGAGCATTCAGTAAATTGAGCCAGAATGACCCATATTGTTTTTGTTTTGTGGAATTTCACAGTGAAAAATGCAAGATTTTTGAGATGTGAATTCCAATAGAGCTTTTGTCAAGGCCTTAATTAGCTTGTTAGGGATATCATTTGTTCACAGACATCATTAGCAAAGTCCCGGTGAAGCGTGTTTCAAAGCTTTACAATCTTGTTCCAACAATCAGCAGCCGTGAGCTTCAACAAGCAGCAGCATTGTACTCTGAACATTAAAATAACAGATTCCTACAAAGCAGGAGAAGGCTGTGAGAAGTGGTGTCAGGTACAATCAGTTTGCAATTTAATTGAGAAAAGGCAGCTAATGGGATCAGTGGAGGTCACACTGAGTTCTGCAAGACAAAGAAAACTGTCCCAGACAACTGCTTGAAAGGCAAATCAAAACCCTCAAAAGACCTTCAAGAAGATTGACGAAGTCCCTGAAGTGGTGGTTCAGCGACACCTGCACAAATATGACCTTCAGTGAAGAGTCTTCAGAAGAAAAACATCCTGCATTCTCGAAATTCCACATCAAAGGTTTGAACAGCTACACAAGCCTGCTGAAGTTAAAAAAGCACTTTTTAGCTGCAATGGTTAAAGGTTTCTGACTGTTAAATGCTGGGATAGCTCCATCTTGCTTTGGCCTTGTGATATAGCCTGTGGCAGAGGAAACATGTCATTGATTAAAGGGAAGAATGCATTCAATTAAATAGCTGCAAACTCTGAGGGTAAACATCATAACTTCTGTAAAAAGCTGAGGATGAAAAGAGGAGATGCAGCAACAAGATAATGATCCTGAACACACCTGAAAATCCACCTCAAGAGGCACGAGTTGAAGGTTTTGCCCTCAAGGTCCACGACCATAACAGCATCAAACATTTGTACATTGACCTTCAAAGAGCAGCAGACGCAAGACGACCAAAGAATCTCACAGAACTAGATGTGTTTTGCAGTCAGAATGAAAGATAAGCCTGACAGGTCTACAATCTGTGACAACCTTCTAATGTGGTGTTACAAATATTGACTCAACTTTTACTCCACAAGCCCTTTTCTTTTTATTGGTCTTTACAAACTGTAAAAGATTAAATAAAACATAAATCTTGCTTAAAATATTAAAGAAATGTTTCATCTTGAAATTTATTTGAAAATCAGGTCATCTTTTTCCAAACCTTTGCATGTGTCTGTAACAATCCTCACTGCAGCAGGGCAATGATAATCAAGATGGACACAAATACAACATAAATTATCTATATTGTGTTGTTGCTGTTGCTATGGGGGACACAGGAGGACATTCGTCACAGAAATATCTACAAATGACACATTTACTGACATCTTAAAACCTATGACTAATTTATAGTAATTTCAGATAAATGTACTGACATTTCTTTCTTGCTTTGCTTCATAACTCAATACAACTGTACTAGCTTTACTGATGATCTACCTGAACAAATCAAACTAAGAGAGTATATCAACATATTATTTGAAATACAAACTTCATTCAAATTGCACACTAAACTAGTAAAACAGTGACCTGTGAATCCAAACATTACGAGAAAATCTGAGAACTCGTAGGTGCACTGTATGTACAAGACCTATATATGACTAGACTAAACCTCCTTTTGCACCCCCACAACAAATTTCTTTCCATATGAATTATTCCAGATATATAAAGACACAGTAACACTCTCACAAATATCTGCAAATATTTATTCAAATTATGACACTAAAACTGCATTGTGGTGAACATATTCTACATCTTACACAGCAGACATTTTCAGTATTGTCCCTCGAGTGATGTTTCAGCAGCCTGAAGTGTCACTTATGACCTTTAACTGGCTCCTGAAATGTGACCGACTTGGGCTTCCTGATTTATCATGTGACTGCATCACACACCTCTGCTTTATAATACATGAACAGGTAGTTCATACTGTCTCTTAATGGAACATAGTTAAAATTACTGCCCACATTACAGCCTGATGAACTACAACAACACAAAAATATCCTTTCTAATTAAAATAAATTCCATTTTCTGCACAAACCACTGTATGAATTTGTCTTTCAGCGTGAGACCTAACGAAGTGTTAAGTCTCCAGAGTGCAACAAATGAAATTATCTACAGTCTTTGTACAGCATCTGAGTGACTGTTGTTGGTTGTATTTTACACTGGAGGGTGATCTTTATGTGGAAGAGAATTAAAACTGTGTGAAATATAACTCAAAAATGTGTTGCAGTCTTTGTTCAAATGACATTATCATGCAGAAAACAGAAGAAACTGTTAACAAAATAAATACATCATCGTCTAACAGAACCACACAACCTCAAACCTTACGTATTGTGGATAAGATTACGTTACACCTTCCAATTCCAGCAATTAATTCACTCTTATTGCTGTAATTACAACCTAATCACCGTATCATCCACTGACTGAAGGTTTTCAGACTGATTCTATAGGTTTTAGTGACAAAAATCCCAGGATAGCTATCTATGGCACTGCTGAGAGTCACCATCAGAAACTATGAAATGAAAACTGGGTTTAAGAGGACAGTAAGTTACTGCTCTGCAAGTTTTGAACCCAAATCATTTTGTAAAACCTTTTCTGTGAAACTGTAGCTCCTGCAGCAGGTAGGAAACCTCAAAACAGAATGGAGCATAAACCTAGTTTTATATCATTTGAATATTCCTTAGAGGGTTAAAAAAAAAAACTAAGGTCTTGACAAAAGCCAAAACATGATACAAAGCAGCATGTGCAGCTGTAATATCAGCTGGCATTATTTTACGACATGTTTTCCCTCTTTGGATGCTCAGCAGCATACTGTGTTAAAGTGGCAAACACATGAAGCAGAGCTGATTTTACATTGACAGTCTATTAATCACTGCAAACCATCATGCTCACGTCCATCTCATTCATTAGAAAAGATCACTGGACTGTTTATGCTGCATTCAGCAGTCTGGACAATCCACATTTAACAGAGCAATAAGATAATATGTCTGGCACTTTGTATGCGCAAGTAAGTGTAGATGACTTTGTGTAGTTTGTCATTTGGGAAAACATACTTATTCCCCTCCTTATAGAGAGATTTGACAGCGCTGATATTAACTCTAAAATGTGTCTGGTCAATATGAAGCTACAGTCAGCAGGTTGCTAGTTTAGCTTAGCATAGATACTGGAAACATAATTTAAAAAAAAAAAAAAAAACTAGCCTGGCTCTATGTTAAACGCCTCAACATGCTGTTTTTCAGTGCTGGGCGGCAACATTGCTACAAGTAGATACATTAGCTTACTAGTTTAACTGAATTTCTTTAAGCACCTGCTATTTTCTAAATCAAATAGCTTTTCAGAAGTGCAGCTCTTTGATCAAGTAGTGTTAGCGTCCACAAAACCTACATTTCCACCATGATTTCTGAAGCATTTCTGTCTAACTGCCAGCTAGCGACATGTTTTACAAAGTCTGTAAATGGGAAATTGATAAAATTGAACAAAAAAAGTCGAATAAAAAAGTTGATTCTGTTTTAGTAACTAATTTTGCCATATTGGTGTAGCTTAGCTTGCTACATTTCTCCTACTGTAGGTTCATTTAATGTACACTGTGCACTACACTTGCTAAAATGTATTTGTCCTTCATTGCTACTTATATTTGTATCATTGTTCTCTGCAGTAATCAGTATATAAATGTCTTTAACTCCATGCTTATGGCTTGAATTTGCAGTTTTCTGTGTACACTGATGGACACAGTTAAGAAACAGATTCCTGAAATGTAGCCCTTGCAACCCATCAGTGCTCAATTACTAAGCAGGAAACCTTTAAGTAGTTTAGTTGGTCAAATGGTTAGTAGGAAGCAGGCAATAAGAAGATTTATGCTGTTAATTCAGCTGGAATATGTAGCGATTACACAACTGAACAGACTTTTAAGAGCATCATACAGCATTCTAATCCTGGATAAGGTTTAGAAAATGTCTACTGGAAAACCAATTCAACATTTTTCTGCTCGGAAGACGCAGATCAATACCTATGACAGGGTCTTTGTGCAATTGTGGTTTCAGATAACTACTGACCAAAGAAGAATCAAAGAATGAAAGAAAAGTAGACAAGACATCAAAGTAAAACACAGTGATAACAGTGTCACACGGTAGTTTTCAGCAAAGCATGCATAAGTAAAAGCAGATCACTTGCTCTTAACAGCATCATCCAAACACGTATTTAAAACATGTAATCAGAGACATACAGTAGTTAAGGCTAAACCCAGTTTCCCATCTTTCAGTCCACATGAATATGTATAAAATTTGTACTTACATCATATTAGATTGATCTCTGATTGCACCATGTTCCTTTTAGTTTGCATTGTTTACATGTGATAATAGATAGCCCTCTTCAAGTCACATTAAATCACTGCTAATAATACTTAAAAACATAATTACAGCATACAGCTACAGCTGTATCCTGCAATTACTGACTGTTAATTTCATACATCTTCATGGCCTCCAGACAGCACAACCACACTACTGCTGTATCTCCCTGCTGGAATAGGATTCTTTTAAAAAACAACCACCTACAGTATCTCTTTCACACCTGAACACCACATTTTAAAGTGTGTTTTAAAGGTCACTCCTGTATCCATATACACTCAGCAGGCTGCTACTGCTAATGGTTGTCAGATCTCATTTGGACATAAAACAACTCTTCATATTTGTATTTCTCAGGCCAGCTGACCTAAACCCTGCACGGCAACAGAAAACCCAGAACTGCCTTAACCTCATTTCAGTTGGGACTTTTCAACCCAAAGTTCACACTCAAAAATCTGAACCGTGGTTGACATTTTCAGTACATCTAGCTGAGATTTGATCAGACAACAAACACAAAGGCAGCTCTGTAAACATCATTTCAGTCAGGACTCTATAGTAACTTCAGTTATCTGCTATTTCTCTCGTAACAGGGACATACAGCTGAAGGATAAGATTCTTCTTCACCTCAGGTTGCACAGATGGAATTTGCATGTTTTTGTTTGCACTCACATCTTTATAGATTTGCATCACCTCTATAATGTACTTCACTTTCTGTTTGACTTTTTGAGGGTAACCCTGTAAAGTTGTGTATAGATCTGCAACACAACAAAGACTAACAACTGACATACCTCAAACTTCAGTATACAGTTCAATAGCTGGTGTAAGTCAGTTCACCAGGTTTTACTAGGTTAAAATTACAACGTATGAGTGACTTGCACTGCTTCATCATGTTACTTAAAGAGTGAAACTGACAAAACTGGTGTTACAAACATGAATGAAATAATATCACTTAGTAGATTACCGCTACTGCTGAGAATGAATGAACTCTTAATATCAAGTGAACATTACAGCAGACTCTGGGCACATGTGTGTTTGAATCCCAGGATTATGCCTGTTGTAAAAAAAAAAAAAAAAAAAAACCTTTTGGTTCTCTTAGCATCAGGTTTCCATTTGGTAAGACGACAACAGCAAACTGCTGGTAATCCTCAGCAAAGGTTTTGTAGCACCAACAAGGCAGCCTTGTTGCTGAGGCCCAAAACCAGAGCTATGAATGAGTGAGGTAAATGAAAATATGACAATGTATCAGACTTAATACGCTGATGAGTAACACAAATGACATTCATTCACTGTAGCAAACATCACAGCGTCTCATGAGTTGGTCACATCAAACTTATCCTGCACCGACTCCCTGTCTCTGAACATGTTGACTTAAAACATCTGATATTTGTGACTTAGACAGAGTCAACGTAAGTAGTTTGACATTTTTTGGGATGAATAAAACAAAAATAGAAGACACTGACTGTCCATGAATTGCATTTCTTTTTTTAACAATCTTGCAATCTCTGGCTTTTGAGAAAAAAATCCAGACAATCCTGCTCGTTAAATGGTATTGTCAGGCAATAATGTATTATTAAATATAAAAACATACTGAGGAGGCTGATTCCCTACAGGTCACACACAAGAATCTTGACTGAATTTACACCTGGCATTAACATAATGGTTTTGCATACATATTAAAAATGTATGTGTATTGCAGCTACGCTACACTGAGTTTATGTTTATAAGCCTATAAAAGTCTTTTCAGTGCCTCCTGGATCTAAGTAAACCTTTATAGTTCCTATAATCCATATTTTGATTGGTGTCACACAGTGCAGTGCGGTATATAAAGTATCTACATGTATCTTGTCTTTTACCTCTTTATCTTTTTAATCAAAAATAACAGAAGTAGCTTTAATTGGCAATAAACATCACCTGTGAAGGTGAACTGGCCAAGATGCAGTCTGACACGTCTAAGAGAATGTTTCATCGCTCATCAGCATGCACCTATGTATTGATGAGACACATCAGAGACAGGGATGCAGCTGGGATCAATGTGGGAGCCCCTGGGATTTGACCCTCCAACATTTGCATGCTAATCTGTTGCAGACGTGGCAAAGCAGAAAAAACAAGCAGTGGCAAGGGAATTCAAGGCTACAAGATAGTAAAATCTGACGTTTTAAAATCAAAAGGTGGGACAAATAAAAGATCACAGTGGAAACTTGTCAACCCAGAGTTCTTTTATGTTATGAAATTTGATATTAGGGTTTGAATACAAAATTTTTCATTGATTTAATGGTTTGTGTAGTAAAACAATAGAACATGCCATTTGAAGTGATGTTTAATGCCATTAAAATTCAATCGGAGTTCTTTGTTTTCAGAATTTAATAAAGTAAACTTCCCCATTAACATTTCAATGCAAGATATTTTCCATATTCCAAATAGTACTGAATTTGAAAATAAGTTCCTTTAAAAGTTAAGCTAAATTTAAACTGCTTTAAATTAGCAATACATTTTAAAGAAGGTGTTGTGGAGAGAAAAACAAAAAACTGACATGCAAAGTTGTGACCCTTTATCCCATCCTAAATTATAAACATGTTCATTCTGTACATTATAGCTGTTATAACTATAAAATTATTCACAAAATGGTGCCAGAATTTTCTGTCCAAGACACAAGCGAGGCATGGCAGTGGCAAGTAGTGGAGGCAAAACACAGAAAGCATAAACAAGTAAGGAAAATGTGAAATATCAACCCCAGGAGCTCAACCACTTAAAAAAAAAATACATCAATAAATTAAAGACGAAATAGTTCTGTCCACTTTTCTCTGTGAGTCTGTGGTTGTCTTCTCTATTCGAAGATGCCACAGATTCAAACATCTCCCCCTGCTGGACTGGGAGATGCAGTGCTGTTGATTAAATGAGGTGAGAAGTTGTCGTCCTATTGTCCCGACGCTCTGGCTGCTCTCTGCTCCAGCATTGACCGGAGTGCAGGGGACAACATGGTGGGGGACATGGCTGGGGTGAAAGGTCGTAGAGGGTATTGTGCATTTTTGCCCGGGACATAAATGCACTGGAAGTATCTCTGGCCTGTGAAGACATAAAAGACGGACAGATTATTTATAAAGAGATGGTTTAGGTTAAAGTTAGTGATTAAATCTTAGCAGGCAATAACAGTCAGTCATACTGGTGGCAAAGGAAGGAATCAAGTCCAAACTAAGTGTCAGTTTGAAGAGTTAGAAAAAACTTTCAATCCTAAAGCTGTGGCTGAAATGCACATGTAATGTATGTTGACTGTTATTGGAATGTCACTGATCCCTGGATGCAGCCAGTAGTGATTGTGGCTAAACCAAACAGTGAGTCAGGAAAAAATTGTCAGCTTTTACTAGAAAAATAAAAGTCTGAAAGGGTGATCGAGACCCCAAAATGGAAACCTTATTTTTTTTCTTGAATTATTTTTTTTTAAAACACTTTTTGATCCATGTGTGCTGGGCTGCACATGTCAGATAAAACAAAATTTCACTAGCAATAACCACACCATCGATTTGAAGCTTGATTGTTGGATGCAAAGGATCATTATGTTGGTGATGCTGTGTGGGGTTAAAGCTTACCCCCTAGGAATAAGAAAAGACAGGAAAAGGAGGCTGGGTGGGGCACAAAAAGTAAGAACGAACAAGGTGCAAGGGCAAAGTGGTATGTATAGACGCACAACAGGAAGTGGAGTGACTGGGGTGTAGTCCTGCTCCTGAATCTCAGCTAAAGATTTTATCTCCATAAAAAGATTGATCTATTTTTATGTTTGCAATGTGGATCTCCACTTAAGCCTTGATTATTTCAGTTTTTTTCTTGAATTTGTCACATGTCTGCAGGTCTCACAGGTGTTGGTAGGAAACACCCACCCTTATACCTGTCATTTTATAAGGTTAGCGAGTATAACTGTCTATCCCTGACCATCATCATGTAATGTGATTCAACTACTGCAACTCTTACCAGGTTTCTTCTTTTCTGTGACATTTTCTTCAGTCTGGGCCTCTTCTGCAAGAAATCAGAATAAAACTAAATGAGCTACCGGCATCATGTGATTGTATGTCTGTGTGAGAGAGGAAGATACAGAGGATGTGAGTCTACATGCATGTCAAGAGGATAGGGAGGTAGGACAGACTGGGTTTCATTCAGCAAACACAGTGATGTTCTATTGATGTATTTTGTTGTGCAACTAAAACTGAAATTCTATTTTGCTGGAAATAAGCAGGCTGCATAGTGGCTCGATGGTTAGCACTGTTGCCTCACAGCTAGAAGGTCCCCGGTTTGCGTCCCGGCCTGGGTTTGGAATCTCTCTGCATGGAGTTTACATGTTCTCCCTGTGCATAAGAGGGCTTTATCCAGATACTCCGGCTTCCTCCCACAGTCTAAAAACATGCTAAGGTTAATTGGTGATTCTAAATTATCCGTAGGTGTGAATGGGAGTGTGATTGTTTGTCTCTATATGTAGCCCTGTGATAGACTGGTGACCTGCCCAGATCGTCCCCTGCCTTCACCTTAAGTCAGCTGGGAAAGACTCCAACCCCACCATGACCTTAGTGAGTATTAAGTGGTGTATAGATAATGGAAATAAACATTTATCTCCTTGATATTCTAGATATTTGCTTTGACTTGTTTTGTACCATATTCATTAAAAGAGAAACATTTAAATGTCAATTTTCTGCAATGACGGCTTCACTAATTTTAATGTTCTTTCATGGGAACAATTGTTCAATCTTACCACAGGCACTCAGCAGATGTTTGAATAACTTGCATGAAGAGCTACAACTTTAAACACTTAGCACTCTTGTCTAGCTTCCACTTTCCACCATGAAACTGACAGTAGATAAACATCATGTGTCAACATATCAGTCGTTTCTCCAATTCATAGCACACCACAACTCTGTGGTGTGCTAGAGAAAAGAGCCTCGAGTGCGTCTCTTTAAAAAAACTTATTATGACTCACTTCAGTGAGTCAGTTCAATTCGATCCAAGTTTCAGTATTGTTACGTTTCCCAAGCGGGACCCCAGGAAAATACCCAGAACCCCAAACTTTATTAAAGTATCAAAAGGAAAACCGTAACAAAACAAAGAACCCCAACACAAATAAACCAAACAAAAGGTCACAAAATGGGTTCGGAAAGGTGATAGAGGTAGATTGCCTCTATCACCCACTAAGCCAGCCAAAATGGCTGGAAGAATTATAATAAACAAAACCAAACAAAAGGAGAGAAGGGTGAAATAAATGTGCTTAGGGTGTAAACACAATTCAGAGGGGCTTTATTTCTCACAAGAGAGCTATTTGACACACGCTCTCAAACGAACAGAGAAATATGATGTGCAGTTCTCTGAAGTCGGAGCCCATCTGAACAGCTCAAGAGTCTGTCTTTTAAAGGAGTGTCACCAATCACTCCAGCAGGTGTGTCGGATGCAGCAGCTGTAGCCACTCAGCCTAATCAACCAGTGTCCCAACACTGATCACATAGACACATATGGAAAAACAGCAAAACAACACAAATTTGCAGTCACAAAGCCACAAAACAAGTTTGAAATGGCCAAAAATACAAGACACAAAACTCAAGTGAACTGATCAATGTGTTTTAAGCATTATTTCCTTCACTGTGGTCACTCATGAATTAAAAAGTCCCCTCACAAACACATGGCCACCAAAATTGGGCAAGACACCACACAAACTCATAACAGTATGATTTATTAGTCTTTTTGTGATTTCAAAAAATATGCTTGATACTGTTTCTCTTCCAAACTAGTCAAGGTCAGTGTCTCTGACTGTTATTTTTCCAGAGAACTGTGACTGGCTTCACTGGTAATTTCACCATTCAAAAATTCATGTACTGGTTAGTAGTGTCTATAAAGAAGTGACATCTCAAAAAAATATTAAACCCATCATTATAGACACTGTTCTGTTCTGATTCTAGTTTGCCTACTTTAAAGTTCCTTGCCAGACATTAATTAAATCTAATTAAATCTCTATAAACTCATTTCTGTGTGTCAAATTTACATATTGGGAAGTTTTTTCATTAAAATAATAAAAATAATCCCTTCTTGCCTTGAAATGGCTCAGAAGCAATTCTACATCGAGGTTTCCTTTGAAATGTCAGATCTATGAGACTCCTGCCTGTTTTTCCATCCACAGTTCACTGCAATTTGAGCACAGCGGCACACTTAGAATTCTGCTCAAACCGTAGATGATACATAGAAGGTGAACGCAACATACGATTCTGAAAACTCAGTGCCTTAAACCTGCATTCTTTCTAACAGCCAGCAGGGGCTGACTCATCTGGTAGCAAAAGTTAGTCTGATCGTATAGAAGTCGATGAGAAAATGATTCAACTTCTCACTTAATCTGCTAACTCAGTAAACATTTTCCTAATGATTTTGTGGTCTCAGTCACTCGTTTTAAGGCTTTTGAATACAGCAAGGTGGAAATTCTGTCATAGCGTTGACTGCTGATGTCATTGATGATATGTCTTTCAGAATATAAAAATACCGTATAAACATGTTAAAAAGAAAATAAAAGCATAATTTTTCTAAATCAAAATCATAAAAGGCTTCATGTTAGCCTTTAAACTTTGCTTTGAACCAAAGAAATCAAAAATCTTTTGATCTCAACCATAAGAAACAGGAGCAGCTGTGTCAGATATTAGGAAATTGTGGAGTTACTCGGGGCAGTGAGGGAGTGTTGATAATCCACTGGATGACTCAACAAGAACAGACCACTAATACCCCAATTTAATGTGTTTTGGTTCATGGATTTAATCAATCCAGCTAAGTATTATTGTTGCTATATTCATCAAAGGCCATAATCTCCTCCAATAATTCAAAGCGGCTCAAAGGGCCAGTAATCTGGTCCCAATCAGCTCATCTCATTAAATTCTAATCACTTATGTTCCTAATGTCATTAAAGCGAATGTCTCTTCATATTGAATTAACCAGTGGAAAGATGGTGAAAATTAACTGAATACCTCAGGCTTTACAGGAAGCTCTTTTCCCATCCTCTATTAACAACAAGCATACGGTATAAAGCATTATTGTCAGAAAATAAAGCAATTAATAGCACCACTGTGTGTCTTTGTCGTTTCAGTCATCAGAGAATTGAAAATCTAGAGGTAATAAGTTGGATTTATGTAGTCGTGTTTTTCCATTCATCCAAGAGACTTTATCAGTTCATTAAAATGATGGAAATGTTAAAATAAAGGTGATTTATATGATAACACTGTCATAAATTCCTAGGCATTGCCCTGCAGCACCAATACACTGATAATCAACACACATATGTTGACTACTTTGGCCTCTGTTCATCAGTTAGGATGGGAGAATTAAGTGAGAAGCTACACTATCTTATTGGTTTATAACTCGTGACCCCTCAGATTTATCTTGACACCCCTATAGGCTGGGAACTAGTAGCTTAAAGAACTATAAAAACTATAAATGAAAGAGACAAAACTAGTTCTACCTTGATGAGCTACAACAATAAAAGACTGCCTACAGATTGTTGCATCAGAATTAACAATCGAGATAAAGTAAAATAGCTGACATTTTGCTGTAGAGCTTATTCTTTGATACATAATGTACATTTTGCTGAGCACTTTTTGCACCTCTGCATTTCAGTGGAATATGTAGGAAATGCCTCGAGTCTGTTCAAGATTGTGTAGGAAATGCCCCAGCTTGACAAAAAGAGGCTGTTGTCAAGCTGAAACAACAACTGAGGAGGACATCAGCTACATAAAGTCTGGCATCTCCCATCTTAAACCATGTGACTTCCCACATGATGACCTTAATTATCCACAGGTGACATTAAAGACCAGAAGAGGTTTGAATGTCTGAAGGTCTTGAATAGAACTGATGAAGCCTCTTGAATGAAAGGTCTGCCGCAATAAATACCAACAATCTCACCTTTGACCTCTTCAGATACATGTTAATAGTCACTGAAGTGACTGGGTATAATGTGAAGATAAAAAACTTTGATTAGGTCATACTTACGAGCTGGTGGTGGTTGTTTCTCTTTATCTGAAAATTGAGAGAGAAGAAAAATGAAGGCAATCAGTGTGAAATGTACTCAGCACACATCAGGTTCACTTTCTCTACTTTAAATCCATACCTTGAGCCTTTTTGACAGACTTCTTTTCAGCCGTCTCTGCTTTGCCTGTGAGAAAAGAGACAGCCCTATTACAGCCTGCCAAATAACTCTCCGTAATTGTGGTGTACATTCAATATTCTTGCGATATTATACCCCTCTCAGCATAATATGGCTTGACGTGTCCCTAATTAGAACTATATCATGCATAAAACAGCCCATTTAATCACGTAATCTGCGTCTCTTTCCAAGAGGTGTCATTTGCCATGAAAGATGTCAACATGTTTCAAGAGCTTTTCTATGAAAAGAATCCACCCTCTTTCCTTCTTTTCCTGTGTTTGACTTCTACTTATTTCTTTGTTCAGATTCTTAAAATTTAACCCAAAGCCAAATAATTTATAAACATTTATGAAACTTGTTTTACATGCTAGCATGCCCTAGCTCGCAACAAATTAGGGCTGCTTTAAAGAAAGAGTATCTGCCCTGGAGTATTCTCAGTGACCATGAAGAAATGTTGTGCTGCCCACAGTGCTGACTGGTTAAACTCAGAGAAGACAACAACAAAATGGAACTTTTTTCTACCTTCTTCATATCCCTATTGAGCCTTCTCCCCAAACATCAACAATGTCATCAATGTAACAATGTCAACATGTAGGATTTAATCTACAAGCACCCAAACCAGACATAAAAATGCAAACTTACCTTCCTTCTCTACCAATAATTTTGATCTTGTCTTGGCTATAAATAAAAAGACATCATTGTTACCAACTTCAGGCTTCAGAACACTGAAACACAAAATGCTCACAGTAGATAATTTGGGTCCCTCTTTAGCAAAAGGAACATGTAGTACAATTCAGTATTATTTATATGAAGACGACTCACAGCACAAGATATCTCAGGACACCTGCCATAGTCTGGACCTTACAATATTGCATTATAGAGAAAAACACAGCAATTCCAAACAATACTCTAGGAGCAGCTCAGTGGCCACAGTGGGCAGAATAAAAGTCCATTCCAGTAGAAAGAAATCTCTGTGAGAACCAGGAGGGCAGCTGTCTGCCTTGACCAGCTGGGGTGAGGTAAAAGGGAGAAAGAAAAGGATACTAGAGAGAAAAACATGAGAGCAAATGCTGACAAATGACCTGTTTCAGATGAAGATCTGGCAGGTTTCTCCTCTTTGGCCGCAGAGGTTACATTCGCCCTCTTGACGGCTTCTAGTCTTGGTCTTAGTCTGATTGGCTGCGGATGCGGTTCTGTATCTGTGGAATACAAATTAGTACCGAGATTTAAACTGGTAGTTAACCAAGCTGTGAGTTAATGCCATGTGCATAATAGAAAAGTGAGGAAAATCTTCAACCAGGTGAGAAATTTAATTTTAGTGAACTCATTCATGATCAGAGTTTTACCTGCTGCAGATGCCTTGACTTTGCTCTTGACAGATGATGCTTCTGAGAGGAGAAAAACAATTAGTTTGCAATCATCTTTCATGTCACTGACATGACTGATGATTGGCTTGATGCAAATGAATGAATGTCAGTGTGTGGCATCACCTGTCTTTTCAGAGGCTGATTTCCTCCTCTGTCGAACAGCTGCAGGCTCTAACATAATGAGGAAAGAGTTGTGATTAGCAGCTTGAATAATTTGTTTTCTTATTAAAATATTAGCTTCACCTTCACATGAAAGAGGGTTATGTCAGATTGCATTTCATTTTGGAAATATTATAAATTTTACAACATTATATGGCTTTTTAATGTTTTACCTTTCTTAGGAGCTGCAACAGATTTGGTTTTCTCTTTCACAGATGGCTCTATACAAAACACATATTGGAACCAAATAAGGAAAAACTGAATGTCTGCAATGTACATATTTTATAGAATCTACCAAAATGTTCTTTACCTTTCTTAGCCACTTTGACTTTCTCTTTTTTTGCAGCAGGCTCTGTAGCAACAAACACACAGGTTTGTGTAAACATTTAAATGTGATTTATAATCATAAAGAAGATATGCATAGTTAATATTCACCCTTTTTTGCAGTGGCTGCTTTGCTTTTGTCTTTCAAAACAGCAGCATCTAGAATTGGAAAAAAAAGTAGAATTATGTTCTTCATATCCTCATGTGTGTAACTGTGCTTGTATATTTACAGCAGAGTACAGCTCATATTGCGGTCTGTATCATTTGTAACAGCACTCAAGTGCATGATAGTGAAAATACCAAATTAACCAGCTGTAAAAATGAATTACCTTTCTTTGCTTTCTCTTTGGCTGCTGCTGGCTCTGAGAGGGTAATTGCAGTGAAATGGGTATGCAAAGTTAATTTTCCTTAATGGATGCATTCATATAGCACATTGCGTCATTGTACATCATTGCTACGTTCTGCAGCTGTAGTTTGTTACAGGGGAATATTCCAGTTAGGGGGCAAATTAGGTGTTTTTAGTGGGTGTGGAGAAGCAGTACCTTTCTCTGAATCAGCAGCCTTGGTTTTCTTTGTTGTAGCTGAAAATGACAAGATCCTAATTATTGTTCACTGCTGTAATTAAGTGAAAAGTAATTATATATGCAAGTTTAGCACATTAAGTAGTTAGTACCTTTCTTAGTGGAAGCAGCCTTCACTTCTTCCTCAACCGTCTCTGGTTCTTGAAGAAAAAAGAGTTTGTTTTTCATGAATTATACTTGTTTTCTTAAATTTCCCTCGGGATTAATAAAGTATCTATCTATCTATCTATCTATCTATCTATCTATCTATCTATCTATCTATCTATCTATCTATCTATCTATCTATCTATCTATCTATCTATCTATCTATCTATCTATCTATCTATCTATCTATCTATCTATCTATCTATCTATCTATCTATCTATCTATCTATCTATCTACCTTCAAAAGAAACATTTAGTTTTATTGTAAAAATTTGAATCTAAACTATTCATTCATATTTAGATTTAGATTTATATACATGACTGTTCAAACGTTTAAGGGCAATTAGAAGTGTTCTTATTTTTGAAAGAAAAGCCGTTTTTTCAATGAAGATAACATTAAATGAACCAGAAATACAGTGTAGACATTGTTAATGTGGTAAATGACTATTCTAGCTGGAAGTGGCTGATTTTTAATGTAATATCTCCATAGGGGTACAGAGGAACATTTCCAGCAACCATCACTCCTGTGTTCTAATGCTAATATATATATATATATATATATATATATATATATATATATATATATATATATATATATATATATATATATATATATATATATATATATATATATATATATATATATATATATATATATATATATATATACATGCTCTGGCCAATGTTCTGCTGGCATTTGTGTAGATGTTACTTTGACAATTGTCAAAGCATGGCCCTTTATAGCAGTGGTATTCTCACTGATAGCAGGGTCTTGTCTCACCAGCATAACATTCACTGCCACACAGCAGAAATTGTTCAGTGATGTTTTGGGGAACATGACAAAGAGTTTAAGATATATAAGTAACATTTTCAAGATACTGAATATTTTGATTTGAAATTAAAGTATTCTTTTTGGATTTTTTTTCACACCTCATTCAAATATTTAATATTTTAAAAATGTGAACTGGATTTGCATAAAACACATTCTGAGAAACAAAAATACATTGACAGGCAGGTTTGAGTCTGTAGGAACAATTAATCAAATAAATAGAACAAAATATAAGGCTAAGACATTATCAACGGCTGTTTGAACTCTGAACTCCTCCTCACCCTGACCTGGGCCTGCAGCAGCTGGAGTCGGGACCTCGGGCTGAACAGGGGTGGCTTGTTCTGAGGCTTCTGGCTGCGCAGCCTGGGCTGGTTGGACTGGCTGAGCTGATTCGGGTGGAGGCGGCATCATTGGCTGCATCATTGGTGGATATGGAAGATATTGTGCATACAGCGGGTGCATCGGTGGTGGAGGAGGTTGCTGTTGATAAAGAGACTGCGTGGATGGAGCTCCAGGAGGGACGGGGTGGGCGGTCAGAACAGGAGCTGAAAAAAATAAAAGTATGTTTTAATCTTCCAGCAGAAAAGGCAGAAAAAGCAGTACTCACACTGATCAAAACAACAGGGTAAATACCTGGCATGGTCGGAGGAGGGTATGGATTGTCTGTGACTACGTGATGAACTGAAAGAAAAAGAGCTAACTTGACATTTCTTCTGATGAATAGGAGAAATCAGCATAACTGAAGCAGACAATCATCTGCAGGTTATAATTTTCCCTGCAGAATATTATTTAAATGGATTGCTGAATTCGTTGTCACTTACCGTACCATCCAGGTGGGGATGGACAATAGACGGGTGCAGGTTTGCAAGGGCCAACTGTAATGACAGCAAAATACCAGGTTAGTGTTTATTTATAATCCAAGGCGACAATCTGAATTTAGTGTGATTGTGAATAATGAAAATGGTAGGGTTTTTACCTTCTTGTCCAGATTCTGTGTCCTGTTCTTGTTTTTTGGTCTCTGGAAATTAGGATAAACACCAACAGCAATTGGTTTATATTTGAAGTACTATATGCTTTCTGTCCCTCATCACAAAATGATGGTGAATGTCACATATTAGTAGCAGAATGGTTCACTCACCTGTTTTGGGAGTCTTGGTCTTCTCTCTCTTCACTTTATAGAAGATAAGATAAAACTTTATTAATCCCAACAGAAATTCATGTCAAAACTGTGAAAAAGTGTTAAAATATATCTATGTTTTGCTAATGACAGATAAATCTCTTTTCACTGTTATATGTCTGGAATAAATGTCTGTACCTCTGAGAAGAGGAGAAGTTCTCATGATCCTCCTGATTCTCGGCTGCAGACCTGCAATTCTGGGAAGAGCTGAATACAACACATTGACATGACTGTATTTATCACACCATGGTAAGGACAGCATTGATAAATACATATAGGTTTGAAGACAAAGGTGATATAAAGAGGGTAATTAGTTTTACCTTTTCTTTTGGGCTTTTCTTCTGTCTTTACAGGTGCCCGCTCTTAAATTGAAAAATGATCATAATGAATAAAAATGGCTACTTAACCATGTGAAGGACCTTCACTTGGTTATGCATCACAATGTTTCACTGCAGCTACCGCATTATAGCCATAAAAAAGTATTAAGGAATTTCTTCCCCTAAATTCTGGCATTTACCTACAAGCCAGCCTTCACAAAACATTTTTAGTTTCAGCTTAGAAATGGGAGTTACATTAAAATATCAGCTTTATTTTTGCAGGTGAACTTGAACACAATTTTTTTTCAATGCTTTGTATTGTGACATTAGTAGCGATAGCTTCAAAATCCTTTGTCATCCTTACCCTTTTTTCTCCTCACAGCTGAAACCCTCCTGGGAGCATCTGCAAACACAAATACCAGACCTTCAAATACAAAATCGAGGATGTAAAACAAATTTTTTTCAACAGTAATGCACTTCTGACACTGCACACCTGACCTGCAATACGATATGATATGTACGATGCAATGCGATGCGATATGATACGATGTGACATGATATAATACGATACGACACAATACGACATGATACAATATGATACGACATGACACGATTAGATACGATACAATACAATCGGATAGGATAGGACAGGACAGGACAGGACAGGACAGGACAGGACAGGATAGGATAGGATAGGATAGGATACAAAAGATGGGATACAATACGACACGACACGATATGATCAGATACGATAGGATAGGACATGACCAGATAGGAAAAGATACTATATGATACGATACGAGGCGATTAGATATGATCCAATATGATAGGACAGGACATGACAGGACATGACAGGATAGGATATATTAGGATGCGATACAAAAGATGCGATATGATACAACATGACACGACATGACGCGATACAATGCGATCAGATATGATACGATATGACAGGACAGGACATGATAGGATAGGATGGGATACAAAAGACACTATACGACGATATAAAAATGCGATACTTTAAGATACAATATGATATGATATGATACAACACGAAACAAAACGATACAATACGATATGATATGATGCAATACGATACAATACGATATGATGCAATACAATACGATACGATATGATACGATACGATGCAATACGATACGATACGATATGATACGATATGATGCAATACGATACGATATGATACGATACGATGCAATACGATACGATACAATATGATGCAATACGATACGATACGATATGATACGATATGATGCAATACGATACGATATGATACGATACGATGCAATACGATTTGATACGATACGATATGATACGATACAACAGTACATGATAGGATAAGATACAAAAGATGCGATACAAAAGATGTGATACGATACTTTAAGATACAACATGATATAATATGATATTTATAATATAGAATGATATAATACAATACAAAACGATACAATACGATACGATATGATACGATACGATACGATATGATACGATATGATGCAATACGATATGATACGATAGGACAGTACATGATAGGATAAGATACAAAAGATGTGATACGATACTTTAAGATACAACATGATATAATATGATATTTATAATATAGAATGATATAATACGATACAAAATGATACAATACGATTTGAGACGATACAATAAGAAATGATACAATATGAAAAAATATGATGCAATATGATACAATAGGACAGGACATGATAGGATCGATAGGAAAGGATATAAAAAATGCAATACTTTAAAACACAACATGATAAGACACAATACAAAATGATATGATATGATACAACACAAAACAGAACGATACAACATGATAAGATATGATAAGAAATGATGCGATGCGATACAGATAACTAACAATACTTATCTAATAAGTGTGGTAAATAAAAATGTATATCTGACATATATATATATATATATATATATATATATATATATATACATATATATATATATATATACATATATACATATATATATACATATATAAGACTAGTACAAACCTTTTGTGTCAGCAGACTTTGTGGAAGACTCTTTGGTCTTTGCAGCAAGCATACAGGGACACACTGAAATCACAAAGCATAAAGTTTCAGTACACAAAAAACAAATATGACAGAACTTCTGTAATTATCTGCAGGTTCTGACCTGTGGGTTCAGTCTTTGGTGCTTCCTCCTCCGGTTCAGGCACAGGTTTGATCACATCCACTGTTGCCTTCTCATCATCATCATCTTCGTCATACTCCTCTTTCTTATCTTCAGGTTCATCTACAGATTTCCGAGGCTCTTTGGTCGCTGGCTCTTCGCCCTCTCCATCATCATCCTCCTCAGGAGCAGCAGGCTGGCTGGTAACTGATGGTGAAAACAGAAAGTGACCCTAGCAGAAATTTTAATTATTTTATAGTGTCTTGTTGTACAGTTGTGGATGGATGAATTGACAGAGTCTGAGTTTTCCTACCTTTGTAAGAGCAACATGCAGTAAAATAACAGATTCTAAGACTTATTTGTTGCCAGCAAAAAAATAAGATATTTGGTTAAAAAGCTGCAACATCGCAGGAGATCAAGAAGAGAAAATAGCAATAAGATTAACTACATTTTTAAACTAACCATATGAGCTCAATTTAACAGTGCTGTAGTGTTGGCTTTGGCTTTACCACTGAGAGTTTTTCTGCAGCCAGGTTTGAGGATTCTAAGCTCCACTGAACTGTAGATGTCTGACTGAACCTAGAGATAATAAAGCACTGTGACTGAAATATTACTTCTTTTAGTTGCCCACTCTTTCATAGCAATAATTTTCTCGGTAACAGGCATTTTGCTGCTTTTAAAAAAAGCATTCTGTATATTGTGTTATTACAGGTGTGTCTAAATTTGTCATGAAACCAGTACAAATTAATGCGCTGCTGATATTTCAGCTAAGAGGACAATGCTGGTCATGGATTTTTACAAAAGATTTTAGGAAAGTCTGGAAAATCATTCACGTTAACAGATTGACTGACTATATATTTTAACAAACCACAGCAGCCACATTGACAATGTGCTTCTCACCAGTTTGCTCTATTTCAGCTTCTTCAGTCTTGTCTTCATCTTCACCCTGTTCAAGCTCGTCCTCTTCATCATCATCGTCTGCCTCAGTCTTTGCTGCCTCCTCCTGGACAGTGAATACTGATGCTGTGGCGGCTTCAAACACACAGTATAGTATAAATACACATTCATATGTATTGTGGCATGCTAAACATTAGGGAGCTGGAATGATGTGGCAAGAAAATAAATAAAAATTAAACAGCTAAAAATTATCAGCAACTTGATGCTATAATGATATTTATTACAGTTACCTTTTGGTTTTTGACAAAAAATGTGTGGATTCTTTTCCCCCTGATTTTCACCAAAAAGAACAACCTATAAACACCATGCAGCAACTTTTGAGCTGCCTGATACTCCATGAAAGGAACTTTCCTGATTTTTTTCTACAACTTTTATCTATTTCAATTTAAGGGTTCCTGGATACACTGAGCTCTTTTAAAAGCCTACATTAACAACGCACAATTTGTTGACATGCAAGCTTCACATGTGCACAGTAAAATGACCTAGGATCAGGAGAGAAACACTGACAATGAAGATTTGGTTGCAAAAACCAACACAACATCGGTTTTATGGAAATACATTTAGGTAACAGAAGTGTTGACCAAAAATAGACACCCGTTGAGGAGTGTCTTGTTGCCATCACACAAGCAACACAAATGACCATTTATATCAGCACCCCAAAGCTCTGTATGATGGGTGCAAAGTCAGACCAAGCTGCCTACCCAGTAGTGTGTGAACATGAAACACAGCTATCATGAGTGGAATATTATGTAGCTACAGTGGACTTGAGCAGCACAGCAGACATGAATCTGACTGTCCACTTCATTCATGAGGACTAACATCTGAAAAGTTTTTGTTAGAAAATGTCATTTGAGTGAGAACACTGTAGTGATTAAAAAAAAAAAAATAATAATTGATGGCCGCTCGGGGCTTCCATGTGAGATGTCAGTTCTATATAAGAACAGATAAACATGGTGGCTCTAAACATGCTGACCAGACTGCAGAGCTTTGGCCACAGTTAAACCCACATTGTCTTTAACAGTTAGTTTTATTATTGTGCAATAATAACAGGAAAAAAAAAATTCAATAGACCAATTCCCACCACTTAATTAAAAGCATGGCTGTAGGATAAAAAATTCTCAGACAAACCTCGTAGACTGCAAACATAATTTGCACGCGTTGGGTTGACTTAATAATGTTAATGGTCATTGCATCAACTTTTTATATTGTGTGTAATTCAGACTCAGATTTCTGTATTCGTTGATTTAAAACCCAATTCCAATGAAACTGGCATAATAGCTACATTTTTCTTCACCTTGAGGTTAGGCTTTAAAGCCCCCTTCTCTACCTATTTAATATTAGAAGAATTTCATTGTTTAAATTTGCCAACCTAATATTCATTGTTCATAATTATAGTAATTAAGTATATCATAAAGAACGACTTCATTTTTATGAGCAGTCAGCTTAGAGACTTGTGTTCATGCTACCGGTCCTTTTATCAATTGTAGTTTGTGGGTCAAACATCATTTCATTGGAAGCTGTCATCACTCAGATTGATGCAAATGTTATGTTCATTTTTTTTTCCTTTTGTTTTTTTTAGAATGTGGTGTCTATGAAGATTTTTTTCAATGGAAAGCTTTTAGCCAGAAACTAGCCTGTTTTGCGCTGATGGTAAACTTTAATACGTCTTAAACTAAGATGAATCGATCATGTCGAAATTTACCTGCCAGCAAGATGTCATCAGCATCATCATCGTCATCCTCGTCTTCATCATCATCTTCATCCTCATCAGCTAATGACTCTGCTGTGATTTTTTCTTTAAGGTCATCTTCATCTTTATCAGCATCAACAATTGTTTCTATGGTTTCTTTTTCGTCTTCAAGATCAAAGGTCAACTCAAATGAGCTCGTATCGAAATCTTTTTCATCGTCATCGTCATCATCATCATCATCATCATCATCGGTTGTGTCATAGGAGATGTCATCACTGAAGACAATCTCTCCAACAGATTCTTCATCTGTTTTAAAAGCAATGTCATCATCCTCATCTTCATCACCTAAGACTCCACTGTCTGTGCTCGCAAAGGGAGGAACATCCTCCTCTTCCTCCTTGTCATCATCATCATCATCATGGATGTCTTCTTCAGTGACATCATCAAGTTTGTCATGATCGTCTTCAGTGTCCTCAAGTTTGGCAACGATATCTTTGTCAAGGTCACTGTCAAATTCATCGTCATCATCATCATCTTCATCATCTGCAAAGTGTTCAGAGGATGCAACAGAGATGTCCTCGTCTGATTGGTCCAAATCATCATCATTATCATCCTCTTCGTCATCCTCATCAGTGTCTTCAGCAGCTTTAATGTCTTCGTCGTCATCTTCAGCAGCAGGCAGAGGGGACAGATCTTCCTCTTCTGGGAGTTTCTCATCATGGTCTTCCTCGTCATCACTCGGCACTGCGATAGGAGGAAGATCCAGGTCATCATCAGAGTCTTCTGCAATGACATCATCGCTGTCAGATGTGGTGACACCCTCAGCTAATTTGTCGTCGTCATCATCATCATCATCCTTCTCCTCCTCGTCCTCACTGGAAAGAAGTGCTGATTCACTGACGTCTGAGGTGTCAGTGAACTCATCGTCACTGGTTTTATCGTCATCATCTTCATCATCATCATCATCTTTGTCTTCATCAGGTAGAATTATGTCTTCGTCACTGTCTTCAACGACAACAGGTACGTCAGACTCAGAATCAGGAGACACAGCCGACTCTTCATCCTCAGAAGTGGAAATAGGTTCAGGAGACTCTTCCTCATCATCATCCTCAGCATCAGCAGCTGCAGGTTCCTCAGCAGACTCTTCTTCATCGTCATCTTCATCGGCAGCATCTACCTTCTCTTCTTCTTCATCCTCATCATCTTTGTCTACCTCCTCTTCTGCTGCCTCCCCTTTCAATTCATCTTCATCATCATCTTCATCCATCTCTGGTGCAGCTGATTCAGGTTCTTTCTCATCTTCCTCATCTTCATCTTCCTTTGCCTCAGCAGCTACCTCCACCTCATCTTCCTCCCCTGCCTCGACCTCATCCTCCTCTTCATCAGCAGCTGCTTCAGCTTCTGTCTCTTCCTCTTCCTCCCCTTCTTCTTCTTCCTCTCCCTCCTCAACCTCTTCCTTCTCTTCCGCTCCTTCAGCCTCTTCTTCCTCTTTCTCCTCTTCTTCCTCCTCTTCAGCTTCTGCCGCCGCCTCCTCCTCTCCTCCCTCCTCCTCTTCCTCCTCCTCCTCCTCCTCCTCGTCAACTCCTGCCACCGCTTCCTCCTCCTCTTCTTCCTCCTCCTCTTCCTCCTCCTCCTCCTCAGCTTCTGTCTCCACCTCGTCCTCCTCTTCTTCTTCCTCCCCCTCCTCCTCTTCAGCTTCTCCTGCTTCTTCTTCCTCTTCATCTCCTCCTTCCTCCTCTTCCTCCTCCTCCACCACTCCTTCCTCCTCCTCCTCTTCCTCCTCCTCCTCATATTCTTCCTCCTCCTCATATTCCTCTTCATACTCCTCTTCATACTCCTCCTCCTCGTACTCCTCCTCATAGTCCTCCTCATACTCCTCTTCTTCCTCGTACTCCTCTAGTGTTTCTTCATCTTCCTCCTCCTCCCCAGCAGCTTCCACTTCCTCTCCCTCCTCCTCTCCCTCCTCCTCAACTTCAGCCACTGGTGGTTTCTTCTTTGCTTGCATCTCTACAACTGTAAGAAATACAGGATGCTATTCAAATTATTGCAGCAATTCATGGGTAACTTTTTCTCTTGGAATAACTTTTAATCAGCACCAAAATGGGAAAAGTCAAAACTGTCACACTCATAAATGTCAGCCATTACAAAAATGACAATAAGTCTAAACCCCCCTGAGCAAGGTGTGATGAGTTACCCTTTAAATGTTACTCATCCTTAACAATAATACTAATGGTGATGATAAAATAATAGCTGGTAGTAATGATAGAGGACAATCATTTTAGGAAGAGCCTAAGAATATGTTGATGCTGGATAGATAAAGAATCTAGTGAAGCATCCACAGCAGATGACAAGCCATACAGACCTTTAGTTCGTGATGGTAGAAATTCTCCTAGAACATAGAAAAAAAATGAAAATCAGCAAGAAAACAGCACAACTAAACAGACTCAACTGGATCGAGCAGTTTTACTAAATATTTTAAAGCGTAATGGCAGCACTTAGCATTGAAAATTAGTTGAAAACCACCAAGCCTTCTTAGAAGAAAAGTTAGCTATATCAGCATCAACGCTCACTCCCAAAACGTACATTCCTATAAAACCAAACAGCATTCTGAATTTAAGGAAGTGTAGTTTCTCCTGGATAACATTGTATGTGATCTATCACAATTACATTTCGAATCAACGTATCTTCATAGCAAGCCATTTTAAATTCAAATGCTGACTTTGAAATTAACATGACAGATATCATCACTTCTGAAATATGTCAAATAAAACATTTTTTAAAAAGATTTTTAAAAAAGACTGTGACACATGGGAGAAAACACACTTCTTTCTAAATGTAATTAAGAATGCAGTTTAGTTGAAAAGACTGAATTTTTGTGAGATGGAGGTGATTAGCACAGCTGCTAGTGATAGATAACACACTGGTTTTACTGTAGTTGAGTACTGTGACTTCCTGTTACTGCCTCCATTAGTCTACTGTTACAGGGTGGGGGACAGGACTCATCTGTTATTATCCATGTAGAATTCATTTACACAATCCCAAAAGTATAGTAATTGAATACCTTTTGCTTTCTTACTCTTCACCTCCACTTTTTCCTCCTCCTCCTCCTCCTCCTCCAACCATCTTGAATCTTTGAGATGGTTCATAGATAAATCAGCGTGAATCTATTACCACAATAATAATCAAGTCCATGGCCATGTTGTCAGATAGATCCATGTTTGTCTCTCAACAGTCCCTCAGTCACACAGTTTCTGTGAGCTTTTAACGAATCAAAGAAACTCATTAAATGATGTCTCTAAAAGCAGTAGCTTCTTGCTGCGGCATCATTATCCTCCTTATGAATTTTCATCTATTCTGTCTAGTTTGCTATCCTCACAAATCAAAGCTTTGGAAAAAAAAAGCATTGGCCTCATAAATTCATCACAAGAGAAACAGCATTACATGTGTTGTTCCTTTTAATGAAGCACATCCATCAAAGCTCCAGTGTATAACTTCAAACCGTGGCAAATCCAGCTCTAAACTTAGATTTTTTATGTGTACTGACAGTTGCAATGACTTCTTGTGGCGTTCATGTTGGTGGAATGTAAAGAACTCCACATGTAATGCAGCACAGCATGGCTTAGGCATTTAAAAAGCAGAAGGCAGGGTTTTTTTTCAATGAAAGAGGAAAACCAATCAAAGCTGCATTAGTACAAACCTTTTTTCCTCACTGCATATATATTTCCTAAAGAAAGAGGGAAGGAAATGAGTAAATAGTGATTGCAGGTTTTTCATCAGAAAAAATGCATTTTCCAACATACAGTATAACCCTTAGCATGCAGTTTCATGAAATGCACTGTGTCTTTTTCTGATGTGTAGTGTTCCTGAGTGTACCTTCATCTTCTTCAGGTGCAATCAGGTTGGCAGCAAATTTAAATATTACACTGATTACATTTGCTGATTCCTCCACGGCATCATTTACAGCCTTCATGGGGTCTGAGCTGATCTTACTGATGCCTCCTGGTGGACCATAGACATAAGCACAGGCACAAACACACCATTAGGTTTAGTCACTTGTTTAGGCTGAACTGAAGCTGCTTTCCTGGCTGTTCCTGATCAAACCAAACAAATCTGATTTCAGCAAGTTTCTGAGCTCTCATTCTTACATTTCCTCAGTGCAGATAAAGCTTCCATTCTTCTGGACTAAGGAAATGTCAGAAAGCATAAATTATAGCTCGGGGTTAAACTGGGATGGGGCTACAGGATCTGAATGTGAAATATGGAAATGTGTAGTTCACTAATCAATTGGTGTGCTATAGTAGAAAAGTTAACCCCTCTTCCAGTTTAACCACCACGATGGACAAAAAGCATTTCAATGATCATATTGACCCTCATTCATCAAGGTAATATCCCTGTGTTCTAACCACACTAAAATTTTTCATTTTAAAATTCTGCAAGGACAAAATATTTTGCTTTACAGAAAGTGTAAAATGTACATGTAACTAGCTGATGCATGTGCTTTGCTTGTTTAAACAGCTGAAACTGAGCTAACATCAAATCTTTGCTCATAAAGATGTTGTGCAGTAATTTCACTGAACAAACAGAGGTTTACAACAGACTCCTTGAAGACAGTTTGATGAAAGAGGGCCAGTGTTCCCAGTGCAAACGCCACAACATTGCTCATTTTAAATGTGGCTGCCCACAACAAGTTTTGCATATCGATATAATATGATTATTCTGAAATGCAGCCTGATTTATACAAAATACAGGTAGAACAAACAACTGGAAATACTATGACAGAGATTTCAGTAGAGCTTGATTTGTCTTGTTTTGAAGACATAATATCTGCTCCTTACAGCACCTTTTTTTTTACAGTTAATTAAATCAAGCTCTCCTGAAGTTCAAATATCCAAAACCTTTTTTTTTTTTTTTTGGTTTAAAACAAAATACTGTTTTTGGTGTTTCAAATATTTGAACCTGTTTTTTTTTTTTTTTTTACCACAGAAATACGCAGAGAGCAGAAACAAATGTGAAGAAAATTATACAAATTATAGATGAACCAAGTTACAAATTGCTCACAAACGCACATCTGAACACCTAGAATACTGACAGTATCAAGCACGAAGGCAGAACCTGACAGAAAGCAGCTCATACTTTATCATCCTTCTACAGAGCTACGGACTTGGCTGTGAAGGACTTTCTAACATTGATAGCTAATATTAGCAGTCAATGTTAGGTAATCAGTAGTTTAGCATCTTTAGGAAAGGCTTGTGTTCTGTGGTGTTAGTAGCAGATAGGGTGCCTTGCCTCTACGCCCTGAATCCTTTAAAACCTTCCTGATGCCAGGAGGTGGGCGACCTGGTTGGATGAGAAATACAGTGGCAATGAGCAAATACTTAAAGCACAGTGGTGAAGCAAAGAGGGGAAGATATGGAGAGAAAGGTGGAATAAGAAGTAAGGTGGAATAGATGAATGATGATGAAGTATTTGTGCGTTTACACTGTAAACATCGGCTCTAACGTGACATGAATCTTAATAAAAACTGTGAAAAATGAATACAAGAGAAGTTCTATTTTCTCTTCAAATCAATGAACACATTGATTTGTGTTTGTGCTTCTCTTGTCCTTATTTCAATGTGAAATTGTGATTATGGAAGACATTTATTTAAATGGTTGTACTGCATACACTGTTATATAATATGCACTAGTTTTGCTATGCTATTCCAGTTTCTTGTGTAGTTTTCCATTAATATCAGGTGATAATTATACATAATAATTTATCAAAAGAAAGAGGAATGAATGAGATGTTTACGATAGGGTTAGAAAATTGAGTAGAGATGTAGACAATTTAAATATATGGGGGTTTTCAGGCAATGATTTTTCATCGCTTAGTGATGTTACTGTTACAAGAACTAGTAAAATTAGTAGGTTTTATATCACAGTATGAAATTCTGCAAGCATGTAATAAAAACATATAAACTAAAAGAAAAGAAAGAAGATGCAAAAAACATTCATGATGAGACAGAAATACATAAAACCGTGTCAAAAGGGAAGAGAAGGAAAGAAGAGAACAGACATTTCAGAGCACAGTGGAAGTGTTTA
This sequence comes from Amphiprion ocellaris, assembly GCF_022539595.1. Classification (NCBI taxonomy): domain Eukaryota; kingdom Metazoa; phylum Chordata; class Actinopteri; family Pomacentridae; genus Amphiprion; species Amphiprion ocellaris. The sequence continues at coordinate 12,774,431 of NC_072777.1, forward strand.
TACCTAAGACAACACCATTTAAATGCTGCAGTGTTAAACTGTTTGCTTAGAGTAATGAAGTTAGATTTCACTTCTGCATGGTCAAATAGCAAACTAATTTGTACAAAGCAAATTGTATTAAGCCAATTTTTGGTTTTCATTAATGGTTCATTACAAATTACACTCACAGTGAGTGTTTTTTCAAGTTTCACACAGTCTGCCTGTATGCAATAAACATAAGAGTTTGCTGGTAGTTAACAATAAAGACAAGTCCAGTAGGTAGGTAGGTAGACATGTTTACCCTGTTTACACACCTTTAACATTATTATTGCTCCAGTAGTGCTAGCAACAAATTGCACTGGCCTCCTGTAAAACCCATAGCATTTATTGTTTCTGTAAAAGTATAGTTTCTGTATTATATTTATCAAATATAAAAAAGAATGTTTCAATGTAGTAATACAGGAACATATTAGACCACTGATAAACAAATTCCAGATTTTCAGTCAAGAGATTTTACCACAATCTACGGAAGGTGAAAAGTATGGGATGAATGATTGGTCATGTTATTCCTGAAACACTGGAAGCTATATGTATGTTTTTTAATCCGCTTTATACACATTTTCCTCTTGTCTTGCTTTCTTGCTTTGTTCTCTTGTTTTCTAACATAACTTAAGATTTTCAGTTACCTCACCCAATGATGTGTATACATTTGTCGAAGATATATGATCATATATTCTTGTTGTTTTTAAAAGAAAAATGGGGAAAAAGATTTCTTTCACATACCAATGTGGCTTGTAGCCAGTAATGATATCCAATAAAAATATTCTTCAAAATGTTTTTTAAGCAGATTCATAGCCTCAACTTTCTTGAGCTAAGAAAAGTAGCCTTATTGTATTGCTTTGTGATGAAGCATTTTTCAAAATATTCAGCAGGTTTTCTCTCAACCCCTGAAGGAAGGTGTAATTTCATCCATAAATTGCATAAACTGCAATAACTTATAATATGCATATGGCACCCATGTATCCTGGTTGCCAGACTTGTGCTACACCTTTGTGAAATAACGTGCCAGAGATACTGTAGTTTGACCTATGTAATGCACTATCATTGCCCCAATTATACCCATATTCCACGAACAAATAACCCACATTGTCATCCCAAATTGAATTCACATCATGCAGCCACATATGGGTCAGAGCTGACCCACATGTGGTTGTCTATCAGTGGAGCAGCCCCAGTTGAACCAACAAATCTGTGTGGCTCCAAAGACTTCCTGATAACAGCTGGCTGTGCTTGTTATATAAATGTAATTTCCACGTTAAACTTTAAATCTTTTAAACCTTGTGTCTTAATTAAATTCAATTTAAAGCCCGTTAGTGTACCTGAAATGGTCTTGTAGTCCATCAGATCAAACATAATGACGAAAACACAAGACCATGTAATGATGAGGGCCAGAACCAAGATCCAGGCCAGTGGGGAGCTAAACGTAGAGTAGACATCATCTTTAAAAGTTTTCTTGGACACCCGGGAAGGTGGTGACCCTGCGTCTCCGTTCTTATTTTCGATGACCATGGTGGTGGTGGTGGACGACCGTGCTGAGGAATAAAATATGAGAAGCCATGGTCAGATACACTGCAATAAATACGAATAACTCCTTATACTTTTTATCCCTAATATCTTAAGACAACAGAAACTTGAAATACAAGGCAGGGTGTTCATATAAATTGACATTTCCCAAAGTTTTAATTTGGAGCTGCTGTTGGCACAATTGCCGTAGTCAAAAAAGTAATTGGGGTTGAAATCGATGCAACAAGAGCCCTACAGTAAATGCTTCTTCAGAAAGGTAATAATGCTCTGGGTTTTTTTTTTTTTATTAAACTGTTTCAGAGAAGAGTTGATGGAACTTTATAGGTATTTTCAAGGTTGCAAGATACTAAAGGACACTGTATTTTGCCTATCCAATTTATATCTTTAATGGCAGACTACAGTAGATATTAGAAACATGTCTCTAACACAATAAAAAACAAAACAGGCCAACAAGCCTCCAAAATAATCAAAAACTTAAATGAAACTGGGGAGTGGAAACATTTAGTTTCCCTGCAATCAGAATTCACTGATTATGACGACGTCTCTGTGTAGTTGAATTGACAAGGTCATTGTTTTGTGACAGCAATAACAATAGAATATAGAATATAGAATAACAAAGGTTCAATTAGGACATGATCACACAAAAGCCAAAGTAAGAAAATCATCTTTACCAGCCTCTTTCCACAACATTCTACACACATCCATTTAAAGCTATCAAGTTGCCCTTAATGGTGGGATCTCAACAAGTCAGTGATTTACTATTATGAAAAGATGCTTCAAAGGAATGCAAAAGATCCTTTAATGAGTCTTTGCCAGAATGTGTGGCAGCTGGTACTGAGGGCCAAAGGAAATCCAAGCATGTACTGGGGAAATATGGGTTTATATGTTCCTACTGACTGCAAACCTGACGTGCAAAGTGTTTCAGTATCTTTCAATACATTGTTAGATAAGTATTTAAAGCATCGCTGGCTCCTCATCTGTTGTTTTTAAGATTTCTTGCAGGAACTATCCACCAAAAAGAACATTTGTTTTTGACATTTGTCACAAATAAGAGCAAAAAGTATTTCAAAAGACTGCACAAGCCTGTAACTGTGGGTAAAATGCACTCACATCACTTATGACTGAGGAAAGAAATAGCAGTTTTCATTAATATTTTAATTTTATCCACAATTTCAAAAAAGAATTTTGGTCCCTAGTTCCAAGAGGCAGAACACAAAACAAGCTATATGTGGCCTTGACCCCACAAAATGTAATATTATCTTGTTAGCAAATATTGTACATGCCTCACATCTAACACACGTGGAGCAACATTAGCATTCGTTTGTAGTCATATTGCTGTGTACTTAACAGGTGTAAGTCAAAATTTCACTGTCATTGTAGTTCAGTTTTGGTCACTACCCGCTCATTTTGAAAACTATCTATCTTTTCACCTTACGCAGGAATTGTCACAGCTTTTTATTTTATTTAAATTTTTTTTAACTATAACTGGCTACAGAAGTTGATAAACAGTGATGCAAAACCATGTACGTATACCCACAGTTGTACATGTAGCTAATTTCCATGAATAGTGACTAGAAGAGAGGGCTTTTACTCAAAATTAATATCACAAGTATCAATCAGTGCAAGCCAAGGTTTCTTCTATAATTTGTGTTCTCATTTATAACAAGTGAACTAACTAGGCCTTAGCTTCTAATTATTCAAACAAATGTAGCTTTTTAAATGCATTCTGTGTTGAGTGTACAGAGCAACCGTCTTTTCACTATGCACACATTTCATGAGTTACACTGCATGTCACAGGATATAGCTTTATAAGGACATGTGTCTGCTCTCAGTCATGGTCCAAAGATTAGAAACCATCAGACTCTTTACACTGACCCAGTTTTGTTTTTATGGCTTATTTTTAATCTGGATTAATCATTAAGATGAAAATCAGAATACGGCAGGAAAATACAAGCGTACATAATTTCTTTTATTTGATTCTGTTTGTTTTGCTTCATAAAACCAGTCACAGTTTAGTAGTTATTGTCAGTGTGTGTTAGAAAAGTTCTGACCACCTGTTGGATCTCTTCAGCTCACTGTTGGCAGCTACTGTAGGTTACTCTGTTACTGCTGACTCAGATAGCTTAGCAGCACGCTTACCACACATCACACACAAACACACACACACATTTCCATCTAACCTCGTGACTCTAATTCCAACAGGTCAGTTCAAAACACGAACGACTGCATATGAACCCTCTCAGAAGCTATTGTAGCATTGGATGCCTGCTATAAATGTGAGTAAATGTGCCTAAATGTTCTGAAAATGTAGCTAAGCATTTTTGTTTTTCAAAGAATTAATTAGAAATAGCATCAGGCAACCTATTGTATCACAAATGTTGCTCCTCAGCAAAAAACAAAGTTAAAGTAAAATGATTTTAGAAAGCATCGTATAGAAAATTAATTGCTTGCCTTTCTGCCCTATAAATTTACTTTTTTAAACACTTAATTTGACATCTACCACTGAAATTTGGCACAGATACACCTGGTCCCCAGAAGGTGATTCCTGATGATTTTGGCAAGTCCTAAACATTTATTTAGTGTCACCACTGAGCTTGAAACTGAAAAACATAAAAAGGTAATGGCTGATTTTTCATGTATAGGTGCAAATTGAGACAAGTGTGTAACATGTATCCTGTATAAAGAAGGATCATAATAAAAACTGCTGTTTTAAAAAAGAAGATACACTATTAAATTTACTACAGCAAATGTAAAACATTATTAGGATTAACTAAACCTAGATATCAAGATATGATTTAATGTGCAAGGGAAGAATGCTAGAAAATGTTATCTATATTGTGACTATGTATAAAGTAGAAGAAAAATTGAAATTAAAGTCATAATTAGCATAACATATAACATAATTGTCACTTATCTATACATCAGGGTTCAGAGCAGTCAGGTTCAGTCAACTTTAAAACAGCTTTTCATTTTAATGAGCAGTGTATAATTTGAACATAAGCTAGTTTCTAAGTTTATGCATAGCTTTTAAATTTCCTCAAACTCATGAGCTACAAATTATAGAATCTAATTTGTTGCATTTATTGCACTTTCAATCTCAGTAACAAATAGGCTAAAACAGAGGTGTGGCAGAAGTTTACATTAAGACACTAGTACATAGTTCAAACTTGCTGGTCTCTCAGGTCATGTTGAAGTTATGATTTTTATTTGAGTAACATGCTATGCTATAGAGCCATATTTCTGCAATGATAGCTGCCCAGTGCAACCACAGTGTTTACCAAGAGACAGGATTTAATGAAGCTGATTACTGCTGCATTTACAAGAGAAAATGTAGAAGAATGTCTTAGACAGGTCATTTAGTCGTAGTTACAGTATTAGGTAGAGTTGTGCTTCCTCTTTTTAGCTGTTGTGTATTGAGTTTACTACATCTTACAGTCATCTGACGGTATCTGTTGATACCTAACATGTCCACTGAACACTTTGGCCCTGTTATATTTTAATATATTTATATATTTTAAATTGCTATGGACTTTTAAAAGATGTCAGGGGCCCAACTGGTTCTTTCATAGTTTTGCTCAATGGTCATCTTTTGAGCTGTGCTGCCTGTAGGTTCCTGGTTTTGTCATGTGGTGCAACATTAAGCAAATTTGCTCTTTAGATCCTATTTAAATGGTACAGGAACAAACTACTTAAACACTAATGCCATGATTTGGGTTTTCTACTGACCCTTCACCTTTTCCAAGTCACACCAACAGGCTAAATGTTTACCTTATCCACAAAAAATACCCAAATTCTAATGTCAAGATCATATTCTCTCAGAGAGGATGAGCCTTTATGATTTTGGTCACTCTGAGCTCCTCTTCCCGCACTACCCTCCATTCAGATGTCTGGATTACCCACAAGACGTCTAGTGAGGTCTTCTTGGGCACCATTACTGGAAATTTATACGTCAATAACTAATCTTTCCATCTCTCTTCACTTTAATCCCTCTGTTGACCTCTGCTTTCTAAGCTCAACTTTAAATGGTTTAATCATCCATCCATGCATTGTTCCTCCTTTTATGGCTGACCTGCCTCCACACTGTCGATGACATTTCTGCTGTTGCTCTCAGTGGGTATCCATGACAGCTCAGCTCAGAGCAGTCATTAGGAGCTAGTGGTTAGCTATTGAGTCAGAATACAGGAAAGTGTAGTCATAACATTTCCTGAGTGCACAGAGCTGAACTAGGCACAGCAGAGAACTTTTAGATTCGGTTGAGCATGGTGGCTGTTAATCAGGTTAGAAACTTGATTCAAGCTGCTGTTTCTGTGTCTCAAAATAGTGCTGTATCTGCTGTAATGTTCATGTTGACATTGCAGACTGCACAATGACACGGTTTAGGTTGCAATAACAAGAGGGAATGGAGTACAGGTCACTATGAATGGAAAGTGCAGGCATCACATCCTAAATACTACAGTAGAAACAACACACAGTAATGTAGATCATTTGTCTATGTGACAGATGCAGATTTTCGCTTTACACATATTCACTGTTGTGAATGTATTCCATTTTTACAATCACATTTATGGTTAGTCTGCTCTCTGCCTCACAGCAATCCATTCTTGTCCCTGTTTATCCCATTCATAACCTTTGCCATGGACCATTTCCATAGCATACCACTTAAACGTAAACTTTTGACCAGACTTATATTCTGTCATAGCTCCCATAATTACACTTAAACACACTTCCTGCCAAAAAGTAGATCAGAAAATACATATTTTGCAACGTCAGTAAATGGAAAATAAATGGAAATGGAAGAAGCTTTGTGGAATCGGTGCATCTAATATTCCAGGGAAAAATTAATTCAGGATGTATAGTGTACTTTCCAAATGTTTCCCTCTTCCAATCTTTTCTGGACAAAAGCCAAGTGCAAAATGTGATCTCAGAACATCTAATTTCATTATTGGGACTTACCTAGCAGGACCTTGTTATTTGAATGGTACTCGTATCTATAAGTTTTAAGTGCATTGTGCTGGCTTAAATATTCAGTATTATAAATATTCTATCTTTTGGAGGATTGTGAGTTGTCACACTGGCATTTATGCAGGTCAAACTTCATTTCCATGTGAGAAGACATCCACAATTTGTTTTTTTGTAATGAAAAGATATTTCAGATATAATCATGCCATAACAGCTTGATGTCCTGAAATATTTATATAGTTATTGGGAATACCATTATTTAATAAAATAATTGCAACAACAACGGTTCAAGATTGAGCATTATTTTTGAACATGGATTTGCATTGAAGACCCTGGAAATAGTAGTTGGATGAAGAAATCTTGGCACAAGGTTCTCTTGATATTTTTGGAAAGCTTTTGATCAAGGCAGATGCAGTTGTTCTTAGTTGTCATAAGCAACTACATCCACTAATTAAGACCATAATATGTTACTGATGACTCCAGTAAAGATAGTTTAAGTGGACCTTAAGATTAAGTTATGTTTTCATACACAGTTTTTAATGTGGAGATAAGGCACTATTTATGTTGGGATAATTATCATCTCGTTATCTTAATTAAAGGGACTTCAGAGTCAAAGCTTTCACTTAGTCTGGCTGATTAGTTGTTTCATCAGGCTATAGGCAGGTGCTTCAACTTCATTTAATTTTACTGTGTTGTATTTGCTTCTCCAATTGTGGCACACTAAAATGTCCTCTATGAAAAAGGCCTATCACGGACCTTCAAAGTTTGTGTCAATCCTATTAATTTTACCCATAGAAAATGCTACATTTTCACTGTAGTAACATTTCTGTGGCTGAGATCAACAAGAAATCTTCAGTTCTCTCATGGTAAATTCTGTTTCTTTCATTAAAAGTTAAATGTTAAAGCATGTGTGCAAGTTTTGTAGAAGTAAACTGCAACTCCCAAAATGCATTACCATTACTATAGTGAACAGGAACTAGTGACTACTTTAAATTTCGGTGTCAGCTCTGACTTCAGTAGCTGTGGCGCCACATTTTTGAGTGGTGCACTTTGAGTTCCCCACCATTCCAGCTGGTGCCAGTGAATTTTGAATTCTTTGCTATGTGAATGTTGTGTGAGGCTCATGGGTATTGTAGTATTTAGAGCCATCTGCCATGCCAACATCACCAGAGATCACACTGAAATAATTAAAACTAGAGGCTAACATATAAACCTGTGAATTTGTTACATCATCCAGAAAAGTTTCATATTTTTGTGTTTAGTAATAAAGATGCCACTTAAAGGAAAATCTGAAATAGGAAAACAGAGTGGAGAGGGGGAAAAAAACAGCAAATCCTCCCACCTAACAACTCTGTAAAGGTGCAGGTTGATTCATAGGGCGGTCAATCAAGTACAGTCTGCAAACAGCCACACAGTCCTGAGAAGACATTTAGTCAGCCAAAATAAGTGTAACCACCGGTAGAAGTGCATCACTGGTGTGTAATTGTGATTTTCATGAGATCTGAAAGCAAAAAGTCTGCAAATGTTAATGGCAGGAGCAACTGATAGATGCTTACAGACCCTTTAGTTTTCATTATCTGCAGACAAAAATATGTCGCAGCAATATCAGCTGGTCGTATGCAACTGGAGGCACACTGATGATGCTGACTGATCCTATACGGTATTGCAGATGTCACAGGGGTCTTAAAGCTGCATTACAAATAGCAGATACATGATAGCAGCATATTTTTAGATACTTCCAATCATGCAATGCCCTACACACCACACAGCACAACATCAGAAGGACTGCATGCAAAACAAGGCATGCATTGCCCGAGAAGAACTTCATAACATTTTGAAAATGATCCTTATTATTCTTGTTAAAATGAACCACTGAATGTGTCATACTTTACCTTCAACTGCTTCAGTCATAGTTTCAAAATAAATGTTCTATTCCAACAATTAATCCTTTGCGCTGGTTATGTTGCCATGAAACCAAATATTTGTGGTAGATCCTCAACTCCTCCACGCTTTTTAATCCCAGTGTTTAATTCCCATCCAGCAACGTCATATGAATGGCTGGTGCTGAGGATATGCGGAAAACCTGAACTCTTTGGCCACCCCTAGTTTCAGTACGCCTCTTTTCCCATTGTGAGAACTTAAATCTGCACTTTTCTTTCTTGTTCCAAAGGTGAAAAACTCTTGATGGGTCCAAATGACTTGCAAGGTGGTCCAGAGAGCTGACTTCCGTCCCAGTGGATGAGGCTGGGGAGACAGACACAGACCAAGTTGAGGTGGTCAGTGTCTTTTCCCTTTGCCTGTTAGGGCTGGGATTGTAGATAGAGCAGCTTGTCCACCCCACCTCCACTGCCTCAGACAGAATTAGATCGACCACGGGGACTGACGGACGATGGAAGGGAAAGAGGGAAGAGAAGTTGAGAGTGAGAGCTTCAAGGTAACGTTACCCCTCCAGCCAATGTTGCTGCTGGAATCACGTGATCACAGCAGGGACGATGATTTCACACTTAAAAAATGTGTCTAAAACATTTGGAATTTCATCTTAAGCGTTAATATCTTTCTATGTATTTGTTGGTTTTAAACATAGTCTACAGCTAACCATAAAAGTCTGAATCTAATTAGGTACTGTTACATTCATGCCATGTTTCTGAGCCTCAGGCCCTGAGTTATTCTTAGAGCGGCCCACTGCTGCTGGTATTCTGCTTTGCCTTTTTAGGCCAGAGGCGTGACCTTAACAACTCACCCACCCCGTCCCCCCCATGTTAACTAATCCCTCTTCTCCAGACCTCTAGTGCTCAGTGCAGAGCTGTCATCAAGCAGAGAGGGAGAGAGAGAGTGCAAAAAACAGAAAAACCGAATATGCTGTGTTGTCATGGTCATACAGGTCTGTTGGCTTAATGATGTGAATGCCATATTCTTGCAGGAGAAGCTGGTCAAAGTTGAATTCTAAGTGTGCTTCAAACAAGTCAGGTCGTATGACGTCATTCAACTGTCAAAAGGCCAAAATGTTCCCACCTGTTCCTGAAAGGTTACACTCAAAGTTGTGTCAAAAACGCTGCTGTCATTGCTGCCTCATGCATGGCATCATCACGTTCAATCTCTCTCTCAATTAACTCTGTGACTTTTTTGTGTTTGCTATCTTGGCATGATGAATTACACACACTTGCTCCCACAGTCTGACCTCAAAGGCAATTAGCGTGTTGTACTTTAGCATACCTGGCCAACTTCTGCTTCAGTAATTAAGATCTGTGGATTGAGTTCACAAAATCAAAGAAATATTTTGTTCATGGAAACCTTCAATTTCTAGCTTTTTTTCAGACATGGAATATGCAACACTGCTGCTTCATCAGTCTATTAAAGTGATAGCATTCTGTATTTTTAAGAAAGGTTACACAGTATATATTACCGTTAGGTAAATCCACATGCAAAAATATGCACTACTCCCTTGCTTGTTTAATTCTGCGAATATTAAATAAACTCAGAGGAAATGCTTCTACAAATAACTGGAAGCAACAAACTAAACTTCAGGTTTAGAAAGGGGCTTAAAACTGGTACAAATGTTGAGTTGTTTGACAACTTTTTTATTGGCATCCATTTGAAACCATTCTACTCTTGAATGGACAGATGTGCTGCTTGCTTGTTGGACTGTCAATGGTCGTTGCATTTACTTTTCCACCTGGCAGTACATTGTCATGGTTTCTCTTAGACATCGAGGATGTGCAGATGTTGAAGAAAATGTCCGTTGACACTGACTTGCTTAACAATGAGTTTATTATAAAGAAGAACAGCATCGATCAGACAGAGAGACTGCCTGGGAGGATTCAGAGCCAATATGAACCTCCCCGAATGATAACCGAAGGTCTCTTTTATATGCTTTGGACAAGTATGAGGTCACAACATATGTTTCCTAATTTGAAGACATCTGGTCATAGAACAAGACCCTACTGATCAACCCCCTGTCATTAAGACACCCAAAGAGCCATTAGGGCCCCTGAGATCAATTATCATGACCTGGACATAACGACTCCCAATCTATTCACAGCAATGACTTCCTTCAGCAGAAGAACACATTCTATTCTGACAAAGCAACATATATTTCAGATCAAAGCAACATATATTTCAGATCAGATACTACAACATGGTAGCTCTTCCTTCCAATTTCAGGTAGCTGTGAATGTCTTTGTGTCTTTTTCCTGGTTTGACAGCTCCATCAGAATCAATGCAGTTTTCATTTCAGTTCAACTCTGAGCCTCAGCTTGTCTTGTCCTGGCATTACTCTTGAATATTTACCAGGCTGTATGCTTCACCGTTGTCTTCCACAAATCTGAAACTTTATTCAGGTCACTTCAGAAAAGGCTTTATAAGGATCTCTCTTCATTTGACCCTATTGATCCCTTCAGTCTGACCAGACTCCTATTGTCAGTCATCAAAACATTCATACACCATGATGGTGGTATTCTTCACTGTTGGGTTGTTGCTGACCAGAGATTAACTGTATCCTGAACTTAATTTTTTATTTTTTTTTTTAATTTAAAAAAGCTGTGAGCTAAAATGGAAACCGAGGTCTTATTACCTTTACCTCATTATTATTATGAAATCACCGAGGCTTTTTTTTTTTTTATCAGTGATGAGACAAAGTTACAGAGACGGGCAACACAAATATAACCACTTTGATTCATTTCTCTTTATTTTTTACTCAAAATGTAATCTTAACATTATAATCTGCACAAAACTGCATACTTATTTGACCTAGCTGTTTTGTTTTTACTTAAAGTGCTATATAAATACAGACCATTTACCATTTAATCTGCATATCTAATCTTAGAAAGTAATCACACATTTTAACGCGTATAATGTCACAAATCTTGTATCTGAAAACCACAGTTACTGTCAGATGATGGGTAACTTTGCATTTACATTCTCATCAAACAACATTAACATTTTTTTCAATTGCATCTTAAAACAATACAGACACATGTATTACAGTGAAAGGGCAGTTTCAGGAACTACTTGCCACAAAGAAAGACATTTCATAGTGAGTGATAAAGGACAACATATTCAGCCTTGATTCTGTGTAAATATTAATAGATAATATAGGGCTTCAGCTGTCTGAATTATAACATTATAAAATCATATTTTCAGCTCAGCAGCAAAGAAGAAAACGGTTTTAACTTTTATTGAAGCTTTACATCAATGAGGAAGATTTGTTCATACACATCCTGTCTCAATACTTCTTTAAATATAAGCTATCCCCACCACACTATTCTCTCTGTCACTTCTGTTATCCCACACTGTCAAAATGACTTCCCTATTACTATATCATTACTCTCGTCCAGTGATTGTGTATCAGCACTCTCTAGGCCCATCAGCCTGTAGCCATCATTCCTTCAGTTCATTGCACTTCTGTTCTTTCTCCCAGTCTGTTGAACGTGGACCCTCCTCCTCCACATCTCCACCTCCTCCAGATGTTCAGAGCACCACAACCTGTCACCTGCCATCTTGCCATCACCACCAACCTCTAGACTCTTTGGGGTCCTGTATTCATCCCATATCCTAATCCTCAAAACCATGCATTCTTGCATGCTAAAAACAAAGGATGAAGGGATGAAGTGGAACTCGATGGAACCACAGTAAGAACATTTTCTTTTAACTGTACAAAATGAAACTATCTTGATGTTCTTTAAAACAGATGAGATCTCTTTTGACAGCTGAAACCTCATTTTAACAAACGTTTGGATGCATTTTAGTATAAAACAAGACTAACATTGATATTAAATCAGAAGGAGTTTCTTTGCAGTCATTTTCTTCTCTGTTGTGTTCCAGATATATCACCGATTTAAAGCCTCACAACCATAATACAGTCACACTAACAACAACACAGGACAGTAGCTACATTTTTGCAGTTGATTGCACAACATGATGTAACGTGCTTATTTTATCACTTTAAGGAAAAGATATTGTGATGACAGCTTACCATGATTCCTTTTGGTTTTGTCATGCTTGTTATAGATGGAGAAGGTGCCATATAACAATAGAGATTATCACAATGAAAATCAGCCCTAATAAAGCTACTGTAATAAATGAACAAATCTGCATTGGAGTATTCATCATACCTAGAATAAAGAAAAACAAAGCAATGAGTCATTCGGTGTCATTTACAACTCAAACAACACAAAACCAACATAGCAATAATAAAGATACCATAATAATAATACATATAATACAAATAGTTTTGGCCATCAGTCCTGTCATGTTTTTTTTGTTTGTTCGTTTTTTATCTTATGGACAGAGCAACACCAATTAATTTTACAGTGAACTAACACAAGAAATCAATTATCAGAAAGACGTAAACCAATGTCCAGTTTAAGTCATCAAAACGATCTAGAGTGATAAATGTGAACATACTCAAAATGTCCACGAAAATCCCGTTATATGGATTCCTCAAAATGTAGGGCTCGCAACAGACACTTTGGATTGCAATTTGGAATAGTTTCAATATCCTGTGTATATTTGTTTTTACTTCCAAATAAGTGGTTTATGTAATTTTAGGTATAGAAATACTGTTAGGTTCAAGTTGCTAAGAAAACAAAGGTGATTCTTCTACACACGAGTGAGGGAGATTTTAATTTTATTTCACAGCAGCTATGAACAGGAGCATTAAACAAACCTATTACTAATAACTGTGAGACAAGTGTTACAGGAGACTTGAGAAAAATCTGATCTGTAACTTGAAGTTCATAATTACTGTCACACTTACATCTCAAGGAGATTCTCCAGAGAGAGTACTGAAAGAAATAAAAAAAGTTTTAATGATTTGTAACAGACTGCAACATGTGCATCATTTCAGATGTGGAACACAGTGACCTGTTTTCAGTAAATCTAGTCTTTACCTGGGAAACACCAAGAAAGTTGTAGACTTCATGCCACATCTTAACATTGAGATCACAGTTGAGAAGTTTGTTGTCATGAAACAGACAGTCCACAGTGAGGAGAATGTTTGGATTCTGCACCAGTCTGCTGCTTGCAGCTATAACATGGTGGTGATTGAAGGTGTGATGCATCACCACCAGAACTGCTTGTTTACCAGCTGTAAGCACAGACACAACATGAACAAATGAGTCAAGAACAAGATGAAACAGACAGGTTTGGTTATTCCACCTGTAGCTCATGATGCAGGGCTTAAAATCCATGTGTGGCTCTTTCCTGTATGCTGTATGTGTCTCTGTTCAGCTCCTGTTAAGTTTTCTGAAATATTTCTTTTCTGCATTTTTATTTCTCACATTACATCTCTAAATCATTGCCTTTATAGAACAGCATCTTATCTAAATGAGACAGAAGTGAACACCAAATGCAAGATCAGTCACTTACAGATACATTTTAAATACTGTGGTATTTTTCAACATACTTTCTCTTGAACATTTGGAGGCATGGATCAGTTCACTATAATGGCAGAGGCACTAGAGAAGCTCATCTAAATAACTTCATTTCAAGCTTATTTTCATCAGGAGGTGGGCTCTGAGCCTGGAGGTGACTAATCAATGTGAAATTTGCCAAACACTGACCAAAGGAACTCCTTACCAGGAATGTGGTCCAGGGCCTCGCTGATGTCTGTTCCAACTCGAGAAGCAACAGGACAGAAAACCAGAAGGTAATCACACTGTTCAGGAGACGTCACCTCAGTCTGGCCTTCCCTTTTAAACCCTCCAACAATGGGTCGATGAGCGCCGTTCGTAGTTCCAGCTACGATGACGTGGAACTTTTTCCCCGACACTTAAAATGAATCAGAAAGATTATTTAAGTTGTTGTTGAGCTCTAACATCATTTAGTGTAGCCACACTACATGAAACAGGTGAAGCAAAATCAATCTTGTCAAATAATTAGATTTTAGTAAGGTGTAGCATAAATAAAAAACATTTTGTGAATTTCATCACAGTGTTTCTTTATTTTTGTGTCACTGGAGGCATTCAGTATATGAACAAATCTTCAAGCCATCACCAAGCAAAATTCAAATTGAACTGAATCAACTGGTGGCTTTTTGCATCCAACCTTCTTTTAATATTTACTGTGAGTCAAAGTGTCATCGTCAGTCAAGTAGAGATACAAAAGTTTGCTAGTTCCTGGTTGAAAGTTAATACACGTCTGCAGAGAAGCACTAACTCTGCTGCAGACAGATAAATACCAAACATTTAAGCTGAAGAGTTTCCATTTCTAACCTATCGGTCCACTTCAAATTCTTATGCATGTTGTCTCATTCAGAAAGTGATCCTGAGAAAAAGGTGTGTTGTTTTTGCGTCTCACTCTACAGATCCCTACTACAGTATTCAAATACCTAAAACTATAGTCATTTTCCAGAATTTTTGCCAAATTAATAAATAGTCACTTATTATTAGCTAATATTTATTGTGAAGCAACCATGTAAACCATGCTAATAGAGGCCTGCTTTGGCATTATTATGTGTCAAACACTTTGAACAAGTAACAGATTGGATTAGATGTCATGTTGTTCTTTGTTTGTTTGCTTGTTTGTTTTGTTTTGTTTTGTTTTGATACTGTCACTTGGGGGCATATTGTATTCAGCAGGTCATTCTTGAAGAGTCAATTAAGTTTAGTTTTGATCTGAAATAATTTTTTTAGTGGTGGGACATGATTTAAAAAATTAAACAAATTAATTACAGGCTTTGAAATTAATCGTAATAATTGCATTTTTGTCAAATAGCAATATTTGACACAATAAGCAATTATTTTCAATTTTTACATTAATTTTGGTTGACAGTTGAATCAACGAATAGACATATACGTGTTTATAATTTAGAATTTATAAAATTAATACAAATCAATACAAAATGGGACATATAGAAAAAAAGTGATTTTGATGATTTAAAGCCTGGATTTAGTTTGTTTTTCCCACTGTATGGCACATAACAAAAGCATAAGTAGTTCAAGGGCCTTCAAAAAGTTAAAAATCCATAGATTCATTCTGTTTTCAAAGTTTCTGGGTCTGATAAATGGTGCCATTTTGATGTTTCTTTTTTTAGGAATATAAATTTTTATTTAGAAACAAAAATATTCTTCATAAACTAAAAGTTTATAATTAAGTTATTAAAAGACAGACATTTTTGTGGTTTAACTTATTACTCTGCCGAGGCTCCGCCTCTTTGGTAGTGTGATAACTTAAACCACAAAAATCTTTGTTTCATTTCGATTTATCTGCATTTTTCATCTGTCTGCTACATTCACAGATTACTGCAAACTCTAAATGCAATTATAGCAATTATATTCAACATTTTATGACTTTTTGTAAACTAAAGCACTTTCAGTGTCTTTTAAAGTGGTCTGTTATGGGATGGCTACACCATTAGCTGTTAGCAGGACTGTCGTAGCTAACGTTAGCTCTAGTGCTAACAGCAACATGTTTTACATTGAGATGATACTGTCGGCTTGAAGTGATGCAGTGATCAGAAAACTCTTTGTAGCACAATTTGCACACAACCACACTCTTATCCAAGCTGCCATCAGGAAGATTTGTAAAAGAAAACTTTCCTCCCAACAAGCACAATGTATTCTCATCTTCCTTCGCTGTTCACCAAACCTCCTTGTGCGCTGACATTACTCCTGTGCATCTTCTTCACGGCTGCAGACCATAGACTGTATGCTGCAAACATACTTTAGGTTCATTACCACCATTTTTTTGTTTCACGTATCTAAACGTGAAAACACAAGGTTTAAAGTTGATGTGATAAACTTTTGGTACCAAAGAGTTGCTTTCTTACACATCCAGTAGACTCAGGATAGCATTAGCATTTGTGTGTGTTTCTGACCTGCAAATGTAGCCTACTATGAGTTGAAATTTCACCCTCATTGTATCTCTGTTTTGGTCTCCACCATCTCTCAGTTCAGTTGCTTAAATGCTCCATTCACCAGCTAATTGTTAACTTTGTCCGTCTGCTGTCTGATACTGTCAGGTTGTGCAAAGTAAAGCTTTGTTGGTCCCAGCAGCTGCTTGCTGTGGCTGAAAACTCAAACTGCAGAATCACAATTATCTTTCGGCTCATCACTCTATGAGCAACTTGTTTCACAAAGAAGTAGTCAGACACTGATAAGATGAAAAGACTGGTACAGCTGCTTTACATGATATTTGTTGTAAAAACTAAGTGAGGTTTAAAACTGTAAATTCATTTTCTCACCATTTTCTATTCCCGGGGTCGGGTTCCTAAAGAAGGATGAAGAAAAACAGAGGGTCCTTTAGTCAATAAAACATAACTCTAAATAAAGCACGTAGGTGTATGTGCATCACAAACTCTCGTCGCAGCTGCACTATACAAGTGTTTCCCAGCCCAGTAGTCAATAGTATGTGTCTGCAGCACCCTAGGATGCTTTGTCAGGACCACACCCATCTAGAGTCCATTGTTTCAACGGCACCTACTGGAATAGATGACAACTAAAGTGTGTGACTTCCAGCTTTATGGACTGATAACGAGCAATATGCTACTTATAGTTTCAAAGGTTTATTCAAGAAGCATTCCACGCAAAGTGCTACTTGATGTTGAAGCATTTAAAAATTACCATGTTATGGCTTTAAATGTTTAATCCAAAATTCTACTTTCATTCAATAATTTCAATAAATAGATATGCAAACAAGCTACAAGTTGGATTTGCAACAGTCATTAGTTTAAACATGACAGTTACAGTGCCTAGTGACAAGTTAAAAATAGTTTGCTGTTCACACCTTGGCAGGTTAACTGTGCTGCGCAACTGAAGACATTGGATCTGTATTTAATGTGAAACAAATAGAACTTGATTTAAATTCACAACTTGTGCTGTGCTGCAGACACACTCTTCCTGTCCAAATGACACAGCTGTAAATACTTAAAGTTGGATCACCTAAAATACTCCAAAACACAGTAGAAACTCAGCAGTTCACAGCCTCATGGAGGTTATTGAAAACATTTTTAAAGTGGTTACTTACGGAAAAGATTGATAATTTCCTGGGGTCTCTGGCATTTTCCTTCCACGCAGTGCAGACTTACAGCTCCTCTCTGACAGTGAAACACTTTCACTTTTGTTTTGAGACACCAGACTTCCTCAAGGAAACCACCAGTACAATGGTACTGTGTTATTTATGAATACAGCCTCCTCCCTGTTTTTTTAATACTTCATTTACACAATGCTGTATACAAAAAGGTTCAATGGCAGTCAACAACAGCAACAAACAACACCAGGTGAAACATCCCCCTTGAGGCAAGGCAGGAAGAAAGTAAATAAATGAATGAAAAGTTTAAAGAATAAACAAAAAAGAAGAGGTAAACTAAGTTAAATTAAAGGAGAAAAAAATATATTGTTTAAATTCATTACATAAGGCTTTAGTTTTCACAGCTTTAACATTTGTGCAGAATTCAAGAGTGTCCAAGTAGGATTTTAAGCAGGTTTTAAAGACCGCAAAGTTGGATTTCTGATTGGCAAATTTACTAGCATGAATATGAAATTTTTGCCAATAATGACACGAGATTAACAATAAACAATTTCTTAACAGGCAAATCATTAATAAAAAAAACTAATAAAATATATTCAATTTTAAAGTTCAGAGTAATATCCAATGTTCTATTTAAAAAAAGACTGATATCACACCAAAAAAAAATTGACTGAATGCACATTCCCAAAACAGATGAGCTAATGTTTCATCAGCTTTGTGACAAAATGAACAAAGAGGGTCAGTATTGATCTTATACTTAACCAGAGCTGAATTAACTGGATAACACCTGTGTAACAATTTCAGGGATACCTTATTCAAGATGAAAAACTTTGATGAGAATTTGCATAGGAAGTAGAAACAAGTAAGGGGAGACGGGACATCCCTGACGGATTCCCCGTCCCATTCTAAATCTTTTGCCATGAGGTAACTTAATTGAACTATTCCCAGAAGCATATAAGGTGCACATTGATTTTTTAAAATGTTCACCAAAGCCAAATAAATCAAGAGTTTTAAAGATAAATTGATGTTCTATACAGAATCAAAGGTCTTATGAAAGTCTAGAAAAAGAATGAAACTTTCATCTTGTATTAAATCTGAGTAGTTCAAGATATCAAGAATAAGTCTTATATTATCAGTAATATATCTACCAGACATAAAGCCATTTTGAGACTCATCAATTATATCATTTAAAACTTTTTTAAGTTTGTTGGCTAAACATAATGCAATAATTTTATAATCATTGCTCAGCAATGAGATAGGACGTCAATTACCTAACAGTAAGACATCCATTTGTGGCTTAGGGATTAATGTAATTCAACTTTGGCAGAGAGAGGGTGGAAGGACTAAAGTTAAAACTTTCAATACAGACATTAAGTAGAAAAGGGGCAAGTTCTGCTGAGAACAGTTTATAAAATTCTGAAGTAAATCCATCTATTCCAGGGGATTTATTTAATTTCAGTTTTTTAATAGCATCCCTGATTTCTGAAACAGTAATTGGAGAATCACATATTGCTTTGCCTTGATTTCACCTAAAGAATCAAAACAGTCTTCCATTTCAGATGGTGAAAAATGAGATCCATAAAGAGCTTTGTAATAATTTTCACAAATTTCAGCAATGTCTTTTGGATTATCAACAATTGTGTTGTTTAAAGAAAGCCTTGTAATGCCATTTCTGTTTTGTCTTTGTTTTTCTAGCTTGAAGAAATAGCTGCAACAGACTTAGGAGGTTTATCTAAAAAAAGAGCATGTGCACAGGCCCTCTAACTTGCATCCTGGATGTACTGTACTCACTGTGCTGCTGACTGCCGATGCCTTCAGGGTCTGCTTATGAACCTCAGACCTCTGAGTGGTGAAAAGTGAAATACATCTGGCTGATGCATTCACTACTTTTTCTTTTCTTTCTTTTGTTCAAATAAAGAACAGATAGACTCTGTAAAAGTAGGTTTTCTGCTGGAAATCTTGCAGCAAAAACTTGCAGCAGCAGCATAAAAAGAGCAAGTGCCTGTTTGAGATGTAACTCGTGTTTCAGTACTACACTCATCTGTGATTGCATAATAAATTAAAATTACGAGCTGAAAATATTTTTTATGTTAACTTCAAAAACAATTCTAGTCTCTTGGGTGACAGATATGATCAGAGATTGTTTTAAAAAGTTATGTCCAATGTGTAAATTTATTTGCTGACCAGCTGCATCTCCATCTGGTTTGGCAGCTCCAGGACCTCAGACAGGAAGTCACTGCAGAGGGTGGTGAGGACGGCAGAGAAGGTCATCGGGACCTGTCTTCCATCCATCCAGGATGTTGCACACGAGCGCTGTCTGAGCAGAGCCCACAACATCATCAGAGACTCCACACACCCCCATCATGGACTGTTCTCCCTGCTCCCCTCTGGGAGGAGGTTCTGCAGCATCAGAACGAGAACAGCCAGGTTCTGTAACAGTTTCATCCCCCAAGCCATCAGACTCTTGAACTCAAAATAATCCTTGTGGGCAGGGGCGCCCGTAGTCACTGTGAAAACGTAACTGCTGCTACTTTTTTCAGTGTCCGTGCAATACTGATGCTACGACTTCACTGTAAAATAAGTACGTGCGGATGTGTGTGTTTACAGATGTGTGTGTGTATATATATATATATATATATATATATATATTTATGTGTGTATATATTCATATATACGTATCTATATATATTTATATAGTTGTTTCCATGTATATATTGGAATTGTTTTTTAGAAAATTTTTTTGTTTGTTTTTGTATTTATCAGTCCGATGGCGAGCTAGTTGCATCGGAATTTCAGTCATAATGTGCACCAACTAGTATATGTTCTGGCTGACAATAAAGTGGCTATTCTATGCTATTCTATTCTAAAAGTAAAGCTTGGTAATGAAGGGAAAGTCAGGATAACAGGACATTTGTCCCGGGGCAAGTTTAGTGTGTGCCAGATGGTTCTGTGGATATTTGATCAACAGTGATCTGAATGTGCATTATAGAAAATTATACCTGACCTTCAGCTGACAAGGTTCTGTTTTATTAACTGGTCTTGAGGTTTGATGTTGAAAACTGTCACAGTGTAGTTTTATGATGAAACTACATTGTCAGTGACTCTGGAGTCTCACTTTGGTCCAGTGTTTATATGATATACATATGTTCTTTCTTCAGAATGGTAGAATGACTATGTAAAATGGCTAATATACTTATTTTTAAATTTTGATTTGTTAGGTGGGTAAGTACAAACTGTACAATGGTACCACCCTGACATGGGCGTTGGCATCATCCTCTCCCAGTGAGGTTTGACAGCTCCATCAGAATCAATCCAGTTTTCATTTCAGTTCAACTCTGAGCCTCAGCTTGTCTTGTCCCGACATTACTCTTGTAATATTTAACAGGCTATATGCTTCATTGTCGTCTTGCACAAATCTGAACCTTTATTCAGTTCACTTCAGAGAAGGCTTTTTAAGGATCCCTCTTAATTTAACTCTGTTCATCCTTTCAGTTCAATCAGACTCACATTCTCAGTCATCAAAAAAAAAAACACACAAAACAGCATAATTATATCTCTGAGCTGTTTTTATTCAATCTGCATATTTAATCTGCTAATGTAATCACACATTTAAACACGTATAATGTCACAAATCCTGTCTCTCAAAAGTACAGTTACTTTCAGATGCTGGGTAATTTTGCCCTTCCATTCTCATCAGACAACATAACATTTTTTCAATTGCATCTTAAAACAATACTGACACATTACAGCGAAAGGGCTATCAGTTTCTGTAACTACTTGCCACAAAGAAAGATATTTTACTCTAAGTGATGAAGGAGAACATAGTCAGCCTTGACTGTGTGTAAATATTAATAGATGGATAATATGAGGCTTCAGCTGTCTGAATTCTAGCATTCTAAAATGATTATTTCAGCTCAGCATCAAAGAAGAAAATGATTGTAAATTTTATTGAAGCTTTACATTAATGAGGAAGATTTGTTCACACACATCCTGTCTCAAAACCTCTTTAAATATGAGCTATCCCCACCATACTATTCTCTCTGTCACATCTGTTTTCCCACATTGTCAAAACCACTTCAATCACAATTACTATGTCATTACTCTTGTCCAATGATGTGTCTGTCAGCACTTTCCAGGCCAATCAACCTGTAGCCATCGTTCTTTCAATTCACTGCACTTCTCTTCTTTTTCCAAGACCGTTGAATGTGGACCTCCTCCTCCATATCTCCACCTCATCCAGATGTTCAGAACACCACAACCTGTCACCTGCCATCGAGCCTTCACCACCAACCTCTAGACTCTTTCCTAATCCTCAAAACTTGAACCTGGATGAGTTTGTTGTGCAAAGGAATAATGCCTTGCTTTCCAAATTACACATGTGACAGACACCACGAAACATGCATAAACAGTACGAACCGGTGTCAACTTTATCTTCAGCCCTATAATAAAGAAAAACAAAGCAATGAGCCACCTGGCATCATTTACAACTCAAACAACACAGAACAAACATAGAAATAATTTTTAAAAATACCATATTAATAATACATATAATACAAATAATGCTGGCCATCAGGCCTGTTGTGTTTGTTTTTTTTAAATGTGATGGACAGAGCAAAAAATATCAGTCATCTTCAGCTTGCAGGTTGTTTTTTAAAGTGGTGATTCTGATTGAGCTGACCATGTGTAAAGTCAGAGTTCATACGTACCATTAGTTTTTGTGTAAAAACTTCTTAATGACAGGTGGGGTCATTTTGATTTTTGTATTGTTTTGCACCATCGCAAAACTGGCTTGTATTATTCTACAATGTAGAATTGCAGGATTGAAATTTCCGAATTCTAGCTACATTATTTCTCAAGTTATGGATCTTCAAACATTCGTCCACAGATTGGTGTGAAGAAAACAATGCAAAAATTAACATGATCCCACCTTCTTTAAGAATTATTAACTCACTGTTGATGTGTTACAATTACAGTTTAGTTTCAAGATGACAAGAAAACAAAGGTGATTCTTCTGCACACAAGGTTTAAAGGTTTAAATTTAACTTCACAGCAGCTATGAACAGAAGCACTAAACAAACCTAAAACTAATAACTGTGAGATAAGTGTTCAATGAGACTTGAGAAAAATCTGATCTGTAACTTGAAGTTCATAATTACTGTCACACTTACATCTCAAGGAGATTCTCATGAGAAAGCACTGAAAGAAAGAAAAATATTTTAAAATTATGAGTGTTAATGATTTGTAACAGACTGCAACATGTGCATCATTTCAGATGTGGAACACAGTGACCTGTTTTCAGTAAATCTAGTCTTTACCTGGGAAACTCCAAGAAAGTTGTAGACTTCATGCCACATCCTACTATTGAGGTCACAATTGAGAAGTTTGTTGTCATGAAACAGACAGTCCACAGTGAGGAGAATGTTTGGATTCTGCACCAGTCTGCTGCTTGCAGCTATAACACAGTGGTGATTGAAGGTGTGATGCATCACCACCAGAACTGCTTGTTTACCAGCTGTAAGCACAGACACAACATGTACAAATGAGTCAGGAACAAGATGAAACAGACAGGTTTGGTTACTCCACCTGTAGCTCATGATGCAGGGCTTAAAATCCATGTGTGGCTCTTTCCTGTATGCTGTATGTGTCTCTGTTCAGCTCCTGTTAAGTTTTCTGAAATATTTCTTTTCTGTGTTTTTATTTCTCACATTACATCTATAAATCATTGCCTTTATAGAACAGCATCTTATCTAAATAAGACAGAAGTGAACACCAAATGCAAGATCAGTCACTTACAGATACATTTTAAAT
The DNA here is from genome assembly GCF_022539595.1 of Amphiprion ocellaris. Lineage (NCBI taxonomy): Eukaryota > Metazoa > Chordata > Actinopteri > Pomacentridae > Amphiprion > Amphiprion ocellaris. The sequence goes on from NC_072777.1 coordinate 12,797,726, forward strand.
ACTGTGGTATTTTTCAACATACTTTCTCTTGAACATTTGGAGGCATGGATCAGTTCACTATAATGGCAGAGGCACTAGAGAAGCTCATCTAAATAACTTCATTTCAAGCTTATTTTCATCAGGAGGTGGGCTCTGAGCCTGGAGGTGACTAATCAATGTGAAATTTGCCAAACACTGACCAAAGGAACTCCTTACCAGGAATGTGGTCCAGGGCCTCGCTGATGTCTGTTCCAACTCGAGAAGCAACAGGACAGAAAACCAGAAGGTAATCACACTGTTCAGGAGACGTCACCTCAGTCTGGCCTTTGCTTTTAAACCCTCCAACAATGGGTCGATGAGCGCCGTTCGTAGTTCCAGCTACGATGACGTGGAACTTTTTCCCCGACACTTAAAATGAATCAGAAAGATTATTTAAGTTGTTGTTGAGCTCTAACATCATTTAGTGTAGCCACACTACATGAAACAGGTGAAGCAAAATCAATCTTGTCAAATAATTAGATTTTAGTAAGGTGTAGCATAAATAACAAACATTTTGTGAATTTCATCACAGTGTTTATTTTTGTGTCACTGGAGGTGTTCAGTACATGAATGAACAAATCCTTTAATCATCACCAACCAAATTCAAACTGAACTGAATCAACTAGTGGCTTTTTGTATCCAGCCTTCTTTTCCTGATGAGACAAAGTGTCATCGTCAGTCAAGTAGAGATACAAAAGTTTGTTAGTTCCTGGTTAAAAGTTAATACACATCTGCAGAGAAGCACTAACTCTGTTGCAGACAAATAAATGCCAAACATTTAAGCTTTCCATTTAAGAGTTTCCATTTCTAACCTGTCAGTCCACTTCAAATTCTTATGCATGTTGTCTCATTCAAAACGCAGCAAAAAGCAGCATATTATGTCAAAAAATGTACATTTATTTTCTCACCACTTTGCACGTCCTGGGGCACGTATCTGAAGAAACATGAAGAAAGACAGAGGAACCTTTAGTCAACATAATTTAAAGCTAAATAATATGGGATCATATTGGAAACTAAAAAATGATTGTAAAGATGTATGCTTAATAAAACTCCCAGTGAAAGGTGATCTACATGAGTGCAGAAACTACAGAGGAAACACACTGTTTTCTATTCTGGGAAAATGTCTAAGTAGAGTCATTCTTGAAAGGTGAAAAGCAGCCGTAAATGAAAAACTGAGAGACAACCAAGCTGGCTTCAAAAATAGCCATTCATGCATTGAACAAATCACCACTCTTAGGATCATAGTCGACCAGTCGTCAGAGTGGAATTCTTCTTTGTGTATAAATTTCAAGCATGATAATGTGAGGCTTCAGCAGTCTGAATTATAGCATTATGAAATTATGTTTTGAGCTCAGCAGCAAAGAAGATAAAGATTGTAACTTTGGAATCAAGCTTATGCTTTCAAGCTTTTGTTCAATGAGGAAGATTTGCTCACAGATTTGTCTCAGTACCTTTTTAAATATGAGCTATCCCCACCGCACTATTCTCTCTGTCAATTGTTTTCCCACACTGTCAAAATTACTTCAACCACTATTACTTTGTCATTACCCTGCCAGCACTCTCCAGACCAATCAACTTGTAGGCATCGTTCCTTCAGTTCATTGCAGTTCTGTTCTTTCTCGCAGGCTGTTCAGTGTGGGCCCTCTTCCTCCACATCTCCACCTCATCTAGATGTTCAGAGGACCACATCCAGTCACCTGCCATTTTGCCATCACCACCAACATCTACACTCTGTGGGGTCCTGTATTTGTCTCATATCCTAATCCTCAAAACTTGGACCAGGATAAGTTTCTCTGCAGTCAGTGTGGACAGGAGGAGCAATTACACAAACAGATGCCCTTGAAAGATACACTATATTGCCAAAAGTATTCGCTCACCTGCCTTGACTCGCATATGAACATAAGTGACATCCCATTCCTAATCCATAGGGTTAAATATGATGTCGGTCCACCCTTTGCAGCTATAACAGCTTCAACTCTTCTGGGAAGGCTGTCCACAAGGTTTAGGAGTGTGTTTATGGGAATTTTTGACCATTCTTCCAGAAGTGCATTTGTGAGGTCACACACTGATGTTGGACCAGAAGGTCTGGTTCTCAGTCTCTGCTCTAATTCATCCCAAAGCTGTTCTATCGGGTTGAGGTCAGGACTCTGTGCAGGCCAGTCAAGTTCATCCACACCAGACTCTGTCATCCATGTCTTTATGGACCTTGCTTTGTGCACTGGTGCACAGTCATGTTGGAAGAGGAAGGGCCAGCTCCAAACTGTTCCCACAAAGTTGGGATCATGGAATTGTCCAAAATGTCTTGGTATGCTGAAGCATTCAGAGTTCCTTTCACTGGAACTAAGGGGCCAAGCCCAGCTCCTGAAAAACAACCCCACACCATAATCCCCCCTCCACCAAACTTTACACTTGGCACAATGCAGTCCGACAAGTATGGTTCTCCTGGCAACCGCCAAACCCAGACTCGTCCATCAGATTACCAGATGGAGAAGCACGATTCGTCACTCCAGAGAAAGCGTCTCCACTGCTCTAGAGTCCAGTGGTGGCTGCTTTACACCACTGCATCCCACGCTTTGCATTGCACTTGGTGATGTATGGCTTGGATGCAGCTGCTCGGCCATGGAAACCCATTCCATGAAGCTCTCTGCTGAAGCACTGTTCTTGAGCTAATCTGAAGGCCACATTAAGTTTGAAGGTCTGTAGCGACTGACTCTGCAGAAAGTTGGCAACCTCTTGGCACTATGCCCCTCAGCATCCGCTGACCCCGCTCCATCAGTTTACGTGGTCTACCACTTGGTGGCTGAGTTGCTGTTGTTCCGACACACTTCCACTTTCTTATAATACAGCTGACAGTTGACTGTGGAATATTTAGGAACGAGGAAATGTCACGACTGGATTTGTTGCACAGGTGGCATCCTATCACAGTTCTACGCTGGAATTCACTGAGCTCCTGAGAGCGACCCATTCTTTCACAAATGTTTGTAAAAGCAGTCTGCATGCCTAGGTGCTTGATTTTATACACCTGCGGCCATAGAAGTGATTGGAACACCTGATTCTGATTATTTGGATGGGTGAGCGAATACTTTTGGCAATATAGTGTATGTTCTTCTTCAGAACATGTAAGCAGGTCTGCAGTTTTGTAAAGAGTGACACTAGAAAAGGTGGGTCTCCTTTAAAGCAACTCACTTCTCAACTTACCAATTCTCCTCTATTGTGTTCCAGATATATCACTGATTAAAAGCCTCACAACCATAATACAGTCACACTAATAATAACACAGGACAGTAGCTACATGTTTGCAGGTGACTACACATACATGATATAACATGTTTATTTTGTCACTTCAAGAAAAACTTATTGCGATGATTGCTTACCTTAATTTCATTTGGTTGAGGAAAGGATATCCTGCTTTCCGAATTGCAGCCACCACCATCAATGCGATAAAAAGAAGAACCACTATCACTAGAAAACAGGAAAACAAAACAATGAGCCATCTGGTGTCATTTACAACTCAAGCAACACAAAACCAACATAACAACAATAATAGTACCATATCAATAATACAAATACTACCATTCAAAAGTTTGGGGTCACTTAGAAATTACTTTATTTTTGAAAGAAATACATTTTTTTTCAATGAAGACAACATTAAATGAATCAGAAATACAGTCTAGACATTGTTAATGTGGTAAATGACTATTCTAGCTGGAAACAGCTGATTTTTAATGGAATATCTCCATAGGGGTACAGAGGAACATTTCCAGCAACCATCACTCCTGTGTTCTAATGCTACATTGTGTTAGCTAATGGTGTTGAAAGGCCAATTAATTATTAGAAAACTCTTATGCAATTATGTTAGCACATGAACTACAGTGTGAGTTTTCATGGAAAACATGAACTTGCCTGGGTGACCCCAACCTTTGAACAGTAATGTACAATAAAAGAGTTTGGGTCATCAGTCCTGTTGTGTTTGTTTTTGTAATCTGATGAACACAGAAACCCCAATTATATTGATTTTACACTGAAATAACACAGAAAGTCAATTGTCAGAAGGACTTAAACCATTGTCCAGTGTAAGTCATACTTAGCTTATCTTATAAAACTTATCTGAAGGAGTCATTCGATCTAAATTCACCGAATACCCCAAACCTGACCATCTTCTGTTTGACTGACGTTTTTCGAAAGTGGTGCATCTTGACTGAGTTGACCATGTGTCGAATCTGGGGTTATAGCTAACATCAGCTTTGCAGTTGAAGATTCTTAAAGAAGGTCCATGTTTAATTAGATTTATTTCATGCATGTTATATCAAGTGAAACATTCCTTGTTCAAGCCATGGTTGTTGTACAATTAGCATTACAAATCAATGTTTATAATATTACTTCCTCTGCTTAAACCATTTTGCCCAATGACAGTTATTTCCAAATTATACACCCATATCGTATAACATCGGTATGTTTTGGAATATCCAGGAAAATCCATCCACATGGTCACCAACATGAACTTAATGTTGCATCAAAGGGGAATGAACTGGGGAAACTATTTTCCACAAATAATTGGGAAAAACTACTTTAAACAGGGATTTGATGCTGACATCAGCACACCTTGTAAGAGTGCAACTAATTTTCTCTACACCATTTTTCTGTGTGACTAACTCTTTGCTAACAAGGTTATAATGAAATAAAACAGTCATTGATAATTACAGAAAAATGAGAGAAACTGAAAACAAGTGAAAATATACAGTATATGTTCGACACATACATATTTTGCTCATGTTCCCACTTTTCCTAAAATTACTTGAAGCATGATGAGTTGGAAGACCATGATTTTTCTTGTAGTCCAGTAATAATATTATATAACTCTTGCAGTTGGGGCACTATTGGAGTGGTTTCACCAATCAGACCTGCTCAATACAAGCTCAAATATTGGCCACAAATGCAAAACATGTAATTTAATTTTTTTTTCTCAGAAAGTTGTGCCTCTAACCGAACCATAGTGAAGTTCCTATTGGTGCCAGTCACAGAAAAAAAGTATCTCTTTGGCTGATAAAAAAGTTTTATGGTTAGTGGAATATCAGAGTAGACAGAAACATTAACATTTTTTGACCAAATTTGCAGCATCATATAACTGGTTTGTATTGTTCTACAAAGCAGAACTGTACCATTGAACCATTTGTACATATCTACGAGTATCCAAAATTTCAAGACTCTAGCTACTTTATTTCTCAAGTTATGGCTCTTCAAACATTTCTCCACAGATTGACGAGAAGAAAACAATGCAAAAATTGACATCATCCCAATGTCTTTGACGATTTTTATCTCAAAAACTACTGTTACCTATGACCCCAGATTTTGCACAGTTTTACTTAATAACATACGTATGCACAGAAAAAAATCGGGCAAATATGAGATGGTCGGTCGTGAATATTTTTATCATACATAAAAACTGGTACAGCTGCTTTATAGGGTATCTATTCTAATAACTAAGTGTAACTTAATCTCTTTAATATTGGCATGTTGCGTTGTCTTGAAATAGCAGCATATTTTGTCAAAAAATGTACATTTATTTCCTCACCACTTTGCATGTCCTGAGGCACGTATCTGAAGAAACATGAAGAAAGACAGAGGAAGCTTTAGTCAACATAATTTAAAGCTAAACAATATGGGATCACATTTGAAACTAAAGAAATATCTAACGATTGGAAAAATTGATGCATAATAAAACTCCCAGTGAAAGGTGATCTACGTGAGCGCAGAAACTATAGAGGAATCACACTGCTTTCTATTCTGGGAAAAGTTCTAAGCAAAAGGAAAAAAAATGAGAGTGACACTAGAAAAGGTGAGTCTCCTTTAAAGCAACTCACTTCTCAACTTACCATTTCTCCTCTATTGTGTTCCAGATATATCACTGATTAAAAGCCTCACAACCATAATACAGTCACACTAATAATAACACAGGACAGTAGCTACATGTTTGCAAGTCATTGCACATGCATGATGCAACATGTTTATTTTGTCACTTCAAGAAAAACTTATTGTGATGATAGCTTACCCTGATATCGTTTGGCTGTAGAAATCATATCCTGCTTTCTGAAACACAACCACCACTGCCACTACGAAAACAAGAAGAACCACCATCGCTAGAATAAAGAAAAACAAAGCAATGAGCCATTTGATGTCATTTACAACTCAAACAACACAGAACCAATGTAACAATAATAATAGTAGCATTAATATTAATAATACATATAATAGTTTATGCCATCAGTTTTTTTGTTTGCTTTTTGTAATGTGATGGACAGAGCAACATCAATTGTATTGACTTTACAGTGAAATAATACAAGAAGTCAATTATCAGAAAGACCTTAACCAATGTCCAGTTTAAGTCTTACTTATAAATTTATCTGGAGTAGTCATTCTACCTAAATTCACCAAATTCCCCAAACCTGACCATCTTCAATTTGAATGATGTTTCTTTTAAATGTTGAATATTGATTGAGTAGACCATGTGTCAAATCTGGGATCATTAAAAAAATCGTTTAAAAAGGTAGGGTCGTGTTGATTTTTTATTTTTTTTTGCACCATTTGCTTCACACCAATCTGTGGAGAAATGTTTGAAGAGGAATAATTTGATAAATGATGTAGCTAGAGTTTGGAAATTGCAGGAAATCTGCCTTTGGTTTTGTTATCAATTTGAAGCTAAACTGTAATCATAGCACATCAACAGCACAGCATGTTGAAATGATAGACTATACTGTTGATGTTGTTTTGTATTTGAAAGTTTTAGAAGTAGTCAGACTGTTCTGACTTTCAATTGACTTTGTTCGGAAAAGTTGTGACAATCACTCATATATTTAAGGTTAAAAACTGACCCATAGAGATACAGTGATGAAAGACAAGTAAATGCTGGATAAGAATCCTACACATGACAGACAGTATTTATATACCACAAAGTATATAAATCGATTATTTGGAAAAATAAAAAAACAGCAAAGATGCTCAGTGTATTATAACTATACAAAGTGTCTGCTGTGAGGCCCTGCTGCAGTTTCAGAAGTTATTTTCATGTAACAGGGATTTTTGTGGACGTTTTGAGTATCGTCACATTTATCCCTCTGGGTCATTCCACCTAAAAATCCCAAAATTTAAAAAAAAAAAAAAAAAGTTCACATCTGACCAACTCATATTTGCCAATTTTTTTCTGTGCATATGCATGTTATTAAGCAAACCTGGCAACATCTAGGGTCACAGATAACGTCTGAAGCACTATGAGTTGGAAAAACAATGATTTTTCTTGTGGTCCAGAGACAATATTACGTAACTCTTCCAGTTGGAGTGGTTTCACTGATCAGATCTGCTCAATCATTGTTCAAATATTGGCAATAAATGAAAAAAAAATGTAATTTAAATATTTTCTCTCATAAAGTATGCCTCTGACTGGCACTATACTCTACATTTTTAAAGCTCCTATTGGTGATTCTAACAGGAAACAAATTCAGCCTCTTAGGGTGAAAAATGAAGGTTTTATGGTTGGTAGAATACTGGAGGAAGCAAAAACATTGACATTTTCTGGTTTGTATGGTTCTACAAAGTATTATTGTACCATTGAACCATATGTGCACATCAATGAGTCTGCAGAATTTTAGGACTCTGTTGAGCTACTTTATTTCTCGAGTTATGGCTCTTCAAATATTCCTACACAGATTGGTGTGAATAAAACAATGCAAAAATCAACATGACCCCACCGTCTTGAAGAATTATTAAATCACAAACTAATGTTACTTATGACCCCAAATTTTGCACGTGTTTTACATAATAACAAACATATACATAGAAAAAAAATTCAAGCAAATATGAGATGGTCAGATGTGACCTTTTTTTCAAATATGATGAACTGAGGTTGAATGATCCAGAGGGAAAACTGTGATCATACTTCAAATGTCCACTAAAATTCCTGTTAAATGCAAATAATCACTAAAGCTGCAGCAGGAGCTCAGAGCAGACAGTTTGAGTAGTTATAATACACTGTGCATCTTTGTTATAATTTCCAAATAACTGGCGTATGTTGAAGAAATTTCACTCTTAGTCCTTCGAAGTTTGCTGTAGTGGGGTGTTTATTGGTATTCCAGCATACGGTGAGCTTACCAACACAGAGCATGAGTCTGTGAAGGTAAGCTGACTCAGAACATTTGGAAAGTACACATTTTACAGGGATCGTCACAGAGTGGGAGCGGAACGCATGTAAATGCAAGGGTGAATAGTGGTTAATTTGTGTATGGTTGCCAATTAGCAACAGAAGGTAATACAACACACATTTAGGATTGTCATTCATCATATTATACTTGTCCTTCATCACTGTATCTCTATGGGTCATACTTGAAAGATATGAGTAATGGCCACAACATTTCCTTCAAAAAGTCTACTAAAAGTCAGAATTCTTTGATGTTTTTCACCACTTATAAAACTTTCAACTACAAAACAACATCAACAGTATAGTCTATCATTTTAACATGCTGCATTGTTGATGTGTTACGATTACAGTTTAGTTTCAAGTTGATAAGAAAACAAAGGTGATTCTTCTACACACAACAGTGAAGGAGATTTTAATTTAATTTCACAGCAGCTATGAACAAGAGCATTACATAAACCTAAAACAAATAACTGTGAGACAAGTGTTACAGGATACTTGAGAAAAATCTGATCTGTAACCTGAAGTTCATAATTACTGTCATACTTACATCTCGAGGAGATTCTCCAGAGAGAGTACTGAAAGAAAGAAAGAAAAGTTTTAATGATTTGTAACAGACTGCAACATGTGCATCATTTCAGATGTGGAACACAGTGACCTGTTTTCAGTAAATCTAGTCTTTACCTGGGAAACACCAAGAAAGTTGTAGACTTCATGCCACATCTTAACATTGAGGTCACAATTGAGAAGTTTGTTGTCATGAAACAGACAGTCCACAGTGAGGAGAATGTTTGGATTCTGCACCAGTCTGCTGCTTGCAGCTATAACATGGTGGTGATTGAAGGTGTGATGCATCACCACCAGAACTGCTTGTTTACCAGCTGTAAGCACAGACACAACATGAACAAATGAGTCAGGAACAAGATGAAACAGACAGGTTTGGTTACTCCACCTGTAGCTCATGATGCAGGGCTTAAAATCCATGTGTGGCTCTTTCCTGTATGCTGTATGTGTCTCTGTTCAGCTCCTGTTAAGTTTTCTGAAATATTTCTTTTCTGTGTTTTTATTTCTCACATTACATCTCTAAATCATTGCCTTTATAGAACAGCATCTTATCTAAATAAGACAGAAGTGAACACCAAATGCAAGATCAGTCACTTACAGATACATTTTAAATACTGTGGTATTTTTCAACATACTTTCTCTTGAACATTTGGAGGCATGGATCAGTTCACTATAATGGCAGAGACACTAGAGAAGCTCATCTAAATAACTTCATTTCAAACTCATTTTCATCAGGAGGTGGGCTCTGAGCCTGGAGGTGACTAATCAATGTGAAATTTGCCAAACACTGACCAAAGGAACTCCTTACCAGGAATGTGGTCCAGGGCCTCGCTGATGTCTGTTCCAACTCGAGAAGCAACAGGACAGAAAACCAGAAGGTAATCACACTGTTCAGGAGACGTCACCTCAGTCTGGCCTTTGCTTTTAAACCCTCCAACAATGGGTCGATGAGCGCCGTTCGTAGTTCCCACTACTCTGACAAAGAAGTTTTTCCCCCACGCTTAAAATGAATCAGAGAGATTATTTAAGTCATTATTGAGCTGTAACATCATTTAGTGTAGCCACACTACATGAAACAGGTGAAGAAAAATCTTGTCAAATAATTAGATTTTAGCTAGATTTAGCATCAATAACAAACATTTTGTGAATTTCATCACAGTTTCTTTATTTTTGTGTCACTGGAGGTGTTCAGTACATGAATGAACAAATCTTCAAACCATCACCATCCAAATTCAAACTGAACTGAATCAACTAGTGGCTTTTTGTATCCAGCCTTCTTTTCCTGATGAGACAAAGTGTCGTCAGTCAAGTAGAGATACAAAAGTTTGTTAGTTCCTGCTAGAAGATAATACATATCTGCAGAGAAGCACTAACTCTGCTGCAGACAGATAAATGACAGACATTTAAGCTGAAGAGTTTCCATTTCTAACCTGTCAGTCCACTTCAGATTCTTATGCATGTTGTCTGATTCATAACAGAAAGTGAGACTGAGTTAAAACGAAGGTGTGTTGTTTTTGTGTCTCACTATAGATCCTCACTACAGTGTTCAAATACCTAAAACTGTTATCATTTACCTAAATCTTTGCCAGATTTAATGACATTTGAGTTGTTTGTTTGTTCGTTAGTTTTGGGACTGTCACTAGGGGGCACAAAGGTCAGAAAATGTTCCATAATTTTCTGCTAGGTGCACATTTCTAACCAGATCTGTTATTTTAAATTACTACAGCTACAAAGTTGACCCATAACGTCACAGATATCATTTATTTCTATTTATATTTTTAAATTTTATATTTAGGCATTTAAATCAATGAAAAAAATATCCAAATCTGTCTTATTGTATTCAGCAGGTCAACACTGAAGAGGTAATTAAGATTTGTTTTGATAACACAAAAGAAGGTTTAAAGCTAATATGGTAAAATTGTTACCAAACAGCTGCTTTCTTCCATATCCAGCAGACAGGGTGGCGTTAGCATTTGTGTGTGTTTCTGACCTAAAAATACAGACCACTATATGTTGAAAATTCACTCTCATTTTAGCTCTGTTTGGGTCTCCACCATCTCTCAGTTCAGTTGCTAAATGCTCCATTCACCAGCTAGTTGTTAACTTTGTCCGTTTGCTGTCTGATACTGTCAGGTTGTGCAAAGTAAAGCTTTGTTGGTCCCAGCAGCTGCTTGCTGTGGCTGAAAACTCAAACTGCAGAATCACAATTATCTTTCGGCTCATCACTCTATGAGCAACTTGTTTCACAAAGAAGTAGTCAGACACTGATAAGATGAAAAGACTGGTACAGCTGCTTTACAGGACATTTGTTGTAAAAACTAAGTGGAGCTTAATCTGTTTCATCCTGAAATATTACTTCGTCTTGAAAAAGCAGCAATTTTTGGCAAAAAATGCAAATCTGTGTTCTTACCAGTTTCCATGTCCTGGGGCATGTATCTGAAGAAACATGAAGAAAAACAGAAGAACCTTTAGTCAACCTAATTTAAAGCTAAACAAAGCAATCAGCTGTAGAAATGTCACAAACTCTCGTCTCAGTTGAGTTACAGGTTCAAATAACTTGGAAGTGGATCACCTGGAAAACTCTAAAACATGGTGGAGACTCTGCAGTTCATGTAACTCACAGAGATCACTTAAAACATTTCAAGACGATTACTTACGACATAGATTGATTCTTGGTGTCTCTGGCGTGTTCCTTCCACACAGTGCAGACTGACGGCTCCTCACTGTCGGTCAAACACTTTCCCTTTCGTTTTGGACTTCTTCAAGGAAACCGCTTGAGCAGTGTTCAACTTTTTTTTTCCACCATGGACCGCTTTTCTTCAGTCTCAGCCTCTCCTTCTTTTTAAAGAAACTCTCCAGAGACGTTTGTTTTCAGGCAGTTTTGCAGGGGTTAGATTGACTGCTTCACTATTTAACGGAATAAAAACAGAGTCGAGCACAAGATGCACAAACAGACGTGACGGGGAAAACGAGCTAGTCATTTTTCAAAATAAAACACCGTGGAGTCTCCACCGGAAATAACCTTCTCTACTTGTTACTGTGCTCAGTCACTGAAGTTAGTCAAACTATTAAGAGTAAGTGCAGAGAGCAGCAATCTACATCTGAAAAATGTTTCCTGTGTTAATTTCAAAAACAGTTCTAGTCTCTGGGGTGATAGATGTCATCACAGCTAAAAATGTTATGTCCTGTAATATTTAAAGGTAAAGCTTGGTAATGGAGGGAAAGGTAGGATAACAGAGCGTTTGTCTCTAGTTTAGAGTGTGCGAAATTGTTCTGTGGGTATCTGGTGAACAGTGAGCTGAATGTGCATTATAAACAATGATACCTGACCTTCAGCTGACAAGGCCTGATGGTGGGTTCTGTTTTAACTGATTCTGAGGTTTGGTGTTGGTAAGTGAGTCACAATTTACTTTTATGATGAAACTAAGCTGTCATTGACTCTGGAGTCTCACTTGGGTCACTTGTAATGATTATCTAGTCTGGGCATTTTCATAGTCTTGATGGTAATAGATCAGAGTCAGAACCTGTAATCTGATATTTTTACTTTAACCACAGATTATTGCAGGACGTTGATTGAATTGAGTGACTGTAAACCAGCTAATATAATCTAATTGTTATTAAACATGACATCATGCCTGATCAGCATCCAGAATAAGACCTCCTGACACTCTGCTGCCAGACAACTTCAGCTGCCCATGGTCAGACATCTCTTTGTCAGAGGTGTCCTTGTCTCAGAAGGAAACATTTTCAAAACTGTACAATGGTACCACACCCTGACATGGACGTTGGCGTCATCCTCTCCCAGCAAGAATCTCCACCTCTGTGCCTTCCTCTCCTGCCATCTGATGACAGCTTCATATAGATTTGATTGTCTTTGTTCTCCTGGTTTGGCACCTCCATCAGAATCAATCCAGTTTTCATTTCAGTTCAACTCTGGACCTCAGCTTGTCTTGTCCTGGCACTATTCATCTAATATTTACTAAGCTGCATGCTTCGTTGTTGTCTTGCACAAATCTGAAACTTTATTCAGTTCACTTCAGAGAAGGCTTTTTAAGGATCTCTCTTAATTTGACTCTGTTCATCCTTTCAGTCTGGCCATATTCCTATTCTCAGTCATCAAAAACATTCATACACCATGATGGTGGTATTCCTCATTGTTGGGTTGTTGCTGACCAGAGATTAACTGTATCCTGAACTTAAGAAAAAAGCAGTGAGATAAAATGAAAACTGAGTTTTTCTTACTTTTACCTCATTTTAATTATGAAATCATTGTTTTTTATCAGTGCTGAGACAAAGTTACAGAGACGAGCAACACAAATGAAACCACTTTGATTCATTTCTCTTTATTCTTTACACAAAATGTAATCTGAATATATTCTGCACAAAACGGTATAATTATTTCTCTGAGCTGTTGTGGTTTTATTTAATCTGCATATCTAATCTTCTAATGTAATCACACATTTTACCACATATAATGTCATAAAACTTGTATCTGAAAACCACAGTTACTGTCAGATGATGGGTAACTTTGGATTTACATTTTCATGAAACAACACATTATTTTTTTCAATTGCATCTTAAAACAATACAGACAGATGTATTACAGTGAAAGGGCTATCACTTTGTAACTATTTTCCACAAAGAAAGACATTTCATAGTAAGTGATAAAGGACAACATATACAGCCTTGATTCTGTGTAAATATTAATAGATAGTGTGAGGCTTCAGCTGTCTGAATTATAGCATTATAAAATCATATGTTCAGCTCAGCAGCAAAGAAAAAAGATTATACCTTTAAATTAAGCTTTAAATGAATGAGAAAGATTTACTGACGCATCCTGTCTCAATGCCTCTTTAAATATAAGCTATCCCCACCACACTATTCTCTCTGTCACTTCTGTTTTCCCACACTGTCAGAACCACTTCAGTCACTTTAACTGTCATCACTCACATCTTTCAATTCATTGCGGTTCCGTTGTTCTTTCTCCCAGGCTGTTAAGCGTACACCTTCCTCCTCCTCATCTCCACCTCATCCAGATGTTCAGAGGACAACGACCAGTCACCGGCCGTATTCCCTTCACCAACAAACAAGAGGAGCAAATATGCAAACAAATACCCTATAAAGATATGCTCTTCTTCACAGCATATGAACAGGTCTGCAGTTTTGTAAAAAGTGACACTAGAAAAGGCGAGTCTCCTTTAAAGCAACTCACTTCTCAACTTAATATTTCCTTTCTATTGTGTTCCAAAAGTATCACTGTTTTTAAGCCTCACAACCATAATACAATCATACGCACAGTAACACAGGACAGTAGCTACATTTTTGCAAGTGATTACACATGCATGATATAACATGTTTATGCATATTCACTTCAAGAAAAAAGTATTGTGATGACAGCTTACCTTTAGTTTGAAGAAATGCAATGCTTTCCAAATTCCATACGAAACAACCACCATTATCAATGGTGAAAAAATTAAAACTGGCAGATACTTTTTGTTCATCCCTACAACAAAGAAAAACAAAGCGATGAGCCATTTAAAACCAAACCAACATGACAATAATAATAGCATCAATATTAATAATATACATGATAGTTTTGGTCATCAGCCCTGTTCTGTTTGTTTTTGTAATCTGATGGACAAAGTAACACCACTTATAGTGATTTTGCAGTGAAATAACACAAGACATCAATTATCAGAAGGACTTAAACCAATGTCCAGTTTAAGTCATACTTCTCTTTTAAAACTTATCAATGCAGCATGTTAAAATGATAGACTATACTGTTGATGTTGTTTTGTAGATAAAAGTTTTACACGTGGTAAAAAACACCAGAGAATAATGCTGACTTTTAATGGACTTTTTTTATGAAATATTGTCACCCTCACTCTTATCATTTTCCATGTACCAATAGTGTCCCAGCTGAAGGAGTTTTTCAATATTGTTACTGAGCTACAAGAAAAATGATGGTTTTCCAACTCATAGTGTTTCGAATAATTTAGGAAAAGTGGTAACATGAGCAATCATGTTCAATTTGATTTATTTCATGCATGTAATATCAAGTGAAACATTCCTTGTTCAAGCCATGATCATGGTTGTTGGATAATTTGCATAACAAATCAATGTTTACAACATTACTTCCTCTGCTTACACCATTTTGTCTAATGACAGGTATTACATACTTACTATAACATCGGTGTGTTTTGTAATATCCAGGAAAATCCATCCACATGGTCAACAACGTGAACTTAATGTCGCATCAAAGGAGAACGAACTGGGGAAACTACTTTCCACAAATAATTGGACAAAAACTACTTTAAACAGGGATTTAATGCTGACATATGCACACCGTGTAAGAGTGCAATTAACTTTCTCTACACAATTTTTCTGTGTGACTAACTCTTTGCTAACATGGTTACAATGAAATAAAACAGACATTGATAAAGAAATAAAAATGAGAGAAACTGAAAACAAGTGAAAATATACAGTATATGTCTGACACATACATGTTTTTGCTCATGTTACCACTTTTCCTAAAATTATTTGAAGCACTGAGTTGGAAAACCATGATTTTTCTTGTAGTCCAGTAATAATATTATATAACTCTTCCAGTTGGGACACTATTGGAGTGGTTTCACCAATCAGACCTGCTCAATACAAGCTCAGATATTAACCATAAATGCAAAAGATGTCATTTCAAATTTTGACATAAAGTTATCTAACCCTCTAACTGAACCATAGTAAAATTCCTATTGGTGCCATCACAGAATAAAATGGCCTCTTTGGTTGGAAAAAATGTTTTTTAAAGTTTTTTTTTTTTTTTATTACGATTGATGGAATATCAGAGTAGACAGAAACATTGACATTTTGACCAAATCTGCACCATCATATAACTGGTTTGTATTCTACAAAGCAGGACGGTACCATTGAACCATATGTACATATCAACGAGTCTCCAAAATTTCAGGACTCTGGCTACATTATTTCTCAAGTTATGGCTTCAAATATTTCTCCACAGATTGACATGAAGAAAACAATGTAAAAATCAACATGACCCCACCTTCTTTGACAATTTTATATCTTAAAAACAAATGTTTTTAATGCATGTTTTGCATAATATCATACGTATGCACAGAAGGAAAAAAAAGGGCAAATATGAGATGGTCGGGCATGAAAATTTTTTCAAATATGATGAACTGAAGTTGAATGATCCAGAGGGATGAATGTGACCATATTCAAAATGTCCACTAATATCCCTGGTACATGGAACGAACTTCTAGCACTGCAGCAGGAGCTCAGAGCAGACACTTTGGATAGTTGGATAATGCACTGCGCATCTTTGTTTATGTTTCCAAATAAGTGGTTTATATAATTTATAGTATATAAATACTGTCACATTTAGGATTGCCATTCATCATATTATACTTGTCCTCCATCACTGTATCTCTATGGGTCAGTTGTTAACTTTAACAACTTTTATATCATAGCTTCAAGTTGAGAAAAAAAACAAAACAAAAACATAAGGCAATATTTCTGCACACAGTGTTTTTAGTTAGCTTTTCCAGCAGCTATGAACAAGAGCATGAAGCAAACCTATTACTAATAACTGTGAGACAAGTGTTACAGGAGACTTGAGAAAAATATGATCTGTAACCTGAAGTTCATAATTACTGTCACACTTACATCTCAAGGAGATTCTCATGAGAAAGCACTGAAAGAAAGAAAAATACTTTAAAATTATGAGTGTTAATGATTTGTAACAGACTGCAACATGTGCATCATTTCAGATGTGGAACACAGTGACCTGTTTTCAGTAAATCTAGTCTTTACCTGGGAAACTCCAAGAAAGTTGTAGACTTCATGCCACATCTTATTATTGAGGTCACAGTTGAGAAGTTTGTTGTCATGAAACAGACAGTCCACAGTGAGGAGAATGTTTGGATTCTGCACCAGTCTGCTGCTTGCAGCTATAACATGGTGGTGATTGAAGGTGTGATGCATCACCACCAGAACTGCTTGTTTACCAGCTGTAAGCACAGACACAACATGAACAAATGAGTCAGGAACAAGATGAAACAGACAGGTTTGGTTATTCCACCTGTAGCTCATGATGCAGGGCTTAAAATCCATGTGTGGCTCTTTCCTGTATGCTGTATGTGTCTCTGTTCAGCTCCTGTTAAGTTTTCTGAAATATTTCTTTTCTGTATTTTTATTTCTCACATTACATCTATAAATCATTGCCTTTATAGAACAGCATCTTATCTAAATAAGACAGAAGTGAACACCAAATGCAAGATCAGTCACTTACAGATACATTTTAAATACTATTTTTCAACATACTTTATCTTGAACATTTGGAGGCATGGATCAGTTCACTATAATGGCAGAGGCACTAGAGAAGCTCATCTAAATAACTTCATTTCAAACTCATTTTCATCAGGAGGTGGGCTCTGAGCCTGGAGGTGACTAATCAATGTGAAATTTGTCAAACACTGACCAAAGGAACTCCTTACCAGGAATGTGGTCCAGGGCCTCGCTGATGTCTGTTCCAACTCGAGAAGCAACAGGACAGAAAACCAGAAGGTAATCACACTGTTCAGGAGACGTCACCTCAGTCTGGCCTTTGCTTTTAAACCCTCCAACAATGGGTCGATGAGCGCCGTTCGTAGTTCCAGCTACGATGACGTGGAACTTTTTCCCCGACGCTTAAAATGAATCAGAAAGATTATTTAAGTTATTGTTGAGCTCTAACATCATTTAGTGTAGCCACACTACATGAAACAGGTGAAGAAAAATCTTGTCAAATAATTAGATTTTAATAAGATTTACCATAAATAACAAACATATTGTAAAATGCATCCCAGTGTTTCTTTATTTTTGTGTCACTGGAGGTGTTCAGTACATGAATGAACAAATCTTGAAATCATCACCAACCAAATTCAAACTGAACTGAATCAACTAGTGGCTTTTTGTATCCAGCCTTCTTTTCCTGATGAGTCCAAGTGTCATCATCAGTCAAGTAGAGATACACAAGTTTGTTAGTTCCTGCTAGAAGATAATACATATCTGCAGAGAAGCACTAACTCTTAGCTAATACTTAATGTGAAGCAACCATATAAACTATGCTGATGAAGGCCTGCTTTGGCATTGATATGTTTTTTTAGGCATTTAAATCAATGACAGATGAATGTCTTATTATATTCAACAGGTCAGTGTCAAAGAGTAATAAGTTTTGTTTTGATCTAAAAGAAATTTTTGTTTGACGTATGTAAACGTGCAAACACAGAAGGAGGGTTAAAGTCGATGTGGTGAACTTGTTAACAAACAGTTCCTTTCTTACACATCCAGCAGACAGGGTACCATTAGCACAGTGGTTCTTAACCTGGGTTCAGTCAAACCCTAGGGGTTCGGTGAGTCAGTCTCAGGGGTTCGACGGAGGTCAAGACACAGCCGACTCATATGATTGGTGATGACACGCCCTGCTTGGCCATCACTGGCTGCAGGTGATCACGCTACATTGCTTGGTCAATCTGTGCTGCAGGGAATTTGTTGCGCTCAGTAATCGACTTGTGACTGTCATGATGGTACGTTGTGTGATTTCTTTCTTAATATTTTAATCCATACTAACTATGTTGAGCAAAAAAAGAAAGTGATCGGACGAATATGTACAACATGGATTCACATGTATAACGGAACGTGATGGGAGTCAGCGTCCTATCTGCATGATTTGCAATGCCAAGTTAAGCAATTCTAGTCTAGCACCGGAAAAACTAAAGGAACACTTCCTTAAGCTGCATGGAGATGGGGAATACAAGAACACAAGTGATGTTAATGCACGGTTCATTTTGTGCACCAGTAAAACATATAACTATGTCTTGAATTTGAAAAAAATCATATTTTATTTTTCAATAAAGAAGGGTTCGGTGAATGTGCATATGAAAGTGGTGGGGTTCAGTACCTCCAACAAGGTTAAGAACCACTGCATTAGCATTTGTGTGTTTCTTCTCAAACTGCAATCACAACTATCTGTAGGCTCATCACTCCATGAGCAACTTGTTTCACATAGAAACAGTCAGTCACTGATAATACATAAAAAACTGGTATAGCTGCTTTAAATGATATCTGCTTTAATAACTAAGTGTGATCTAATCTCTTTAATAGCGAAATATTACTGTCTTGAAAAAGCAGCATTTTTTGTCAAAAAGTGTAAATTTATTTTCTCACCAGTTTTCATGTCCTGGGCCATGTATCTGAAAAAAACAAAACAAAACAGAGGAACCTTTCGTCAACATAATTTAACGCTAAACAAAGCAATCAGCTGTAGAAATGTCACAAACTCTCTTGTCACAGTTGCTCAGTAGAGTTACAGGTTAAAATAACTTGGAAGTGGATCACCTGGAAAACACGGTGGAGACTCAGCAGTTCACAGCCTCAAGGAGATGATTTCAAACATTTCAAGACGATTACTTACGACATAGATTGATTCTTGGTGTCTCTGGCGTGTCCCTTCCACACAATGCAGACTGACAGCTCCTCACTGTCGGTCAAACACTTTCATTTTCGTTTTGAGACTTCCTCAAGGGCACCACTAGAGGGATCTTGATACAATGGAAACACAAAGCCACTGGCAGCTACTATGTTGTTTATGAATGCAGCCTCCTGGTTTACATTCATGAGGGAGACAGAGTATTATAACGTATGTACAGCTGTGTTGAGCTACTTACAACAGTATTTTATTATTATTATTATTATTATTATTATTATTATTATTATTATTATTATTATTATTATTATTATTATTATTATTATTATTATTATTATTATTATTATTATTATTATTATTATTATTATTATTATTATTATTATTATTGCCATTGTGATAGCAGACTTCATGGCCAAATTGCTGCACAATAAATATAATATTTCACTCAGCAAACTGTGTTCCACACTCCACAACCACGGAGGTACATGCATCCAGATGTTCTCTGTTCCAGGTTCATCCTGCAATCCTTTCTCTGAGCAAATGAAGTACATTTAAAGATCCACTTGCATGATTTATTTAAATGTCACCTTCATCTTCATCTTGAATGTTAAATCATTGTCCATTTCTGTCCATTTTGTGGTGCTTCCCTTTTTGTCTGTTTTACATGATTGATGTTTGTTTTATGGTCTTTTTTTTATAGCACCAAACAGTAGACTGGACTTTCATCACACGACTCTCAATGAATGCTAATCTGCTTTCAAGCTTGCAGGATGTGACGTAAATACTTGCTAAGAAAAACAACTGTTAAACTTTAGATGCCAGTTACATCAGGTCTGTTTTGTTTCTGTTTAGCTTGATGTAATATTTGTACTTGACCTCACACCATATTTCAGAGATCCCACACATGGACCTGATATAATAATAGTTATTTTTTCTTACCTGCACAGTCTAATGCAGTCCAGTAACTCTTCTGCCATGAGATCTAGTCTGATAATACCTCTGATGTTTGTTTTTTTGTCATAAAGGTGTTAATTCAGTTACATATTTTAGAACTGAGGTCATAGATATTGATGCTGTTGTACTGGACCGTATTACCCTGACAGTTGTTTCTAATATTCTGCCCTATTAATGTTTGCAAATGGGAAGAACTTCCATATAACACATTTTAATTCACATAGCTGCTGCCGGCAATGTCAGATATGAATTCGTAGAGAAGCTGAGAAGCTACCAAGTGTGTATACAGGCCTTCTAACCTACTCCCTGAATGTGCTGTCAGGGGGACCCGCCCCCTGGTCCCACTACTGCTGCCTTCAGGGTCTGCTCGTACACCTCATAATTCTGAGTGGTGAACGAATTATTTGGAGTGTAACTTACTATTTCTACAGTCATCTAGATTTTTTTTTTTAAATGAGGAAAAGCTGCAGAATTTATTTGCATATTACAGTCTTAATATTTTTTTTTTATCCAATGACATCAATTAAATATGTCAGTTACAATCACAACTCCCAGCTCTTTGGTCCAAAAATGCAACTTTGTAGAAGCTAATCATCACATCAGTGGACTGGTTTTCAGGAGTGATTAATAGCTTTGTCTTTATTCCAAATGAGTACCACACCAGTTGATTTCTCTCGTGACTCCAGTTATTGTTAATCAGCCAGCTCATGCTGTGGTTGGCTGAAATTACATGCAGTTCATGATGAGTCATGACTTAGAAACACTGTTGGAGACAGTTCCTACTTTCCATGCTGTAACTGCACGTTGAAAGATCTCATCTGTCTGAGCTAAAACTTTCTCTGCTTGTTATTGTGCTCAGTCACTGTGATTAGTCAAACTATAAAAGCTAAGTGTACAGAGCAGCAATCCACATCTGATCATTTCATTTTTAATTTCGAAAGCAATTCTAGTCTCTGGGATGATCGATATGATCACAGCTAAAACTTTCAGGTTCTGCAATAAATGTAAAGGTAAAGCTTGGTAATGAAGAGAAAGGCAGGATAACAGGGTGTTTGTCTCAGGGCAAGTTTAGAGTGTTGATGATACCTGACCTTCACCTGACAAGGCCTGATGGTGGGTTCTGCTTTAGTCGATTCTGAGGTTGAAAAGTGAGTGAAAATATAGTTTTATGATGAAACTGAACTGTCACTGACTCTGCAGCCTTGCTTGGGTCAATTGTTGTCGTTATTATCTAGTCTGGACATTTTCACAGCCTTGTAGGCAATAGATAAGAGTAATAATCTGTAGTCTGATGTCTGCACTTCAGATATTGCTGATCGAAACAGCTGACAATGCACAGTACCTGACTAGTGTCTAGTTCTTTATATATACACTGCGTGTGTGTGTGTGTGTGTGTGTGTGTGTGTGTGTGTGTGTGTGTGTGTGTGTGTGTGTGTGTGTGTGTCTATACACTGTACTGACAAAAGTATTGGGACACCCCTCTAAAGTACTGAATTCAAGTGTTCCCATCACTTCCATGGCCACAGGATCAAGCACCTAGGCATGCAGACTGCTTCTACAAACATTTGTAAAAGAATTGGTCACTCTCAGGAGCTCAGTGAATTCAAGGTTGGTACTGTGATAGGATGCCACTTGTGCAATAAGTCCATTTGTGAATTTTCCTTGATACTAAACATTACATGGTCAGCTGTTAGTGCTGTTAGAACAAAGTGGAAGCAACTGGGAACAACAGCAACTCAGCCACTAAGTAGTAGGCCACGTAAAATCACAGAGTGGTGTCAACAGAGGCTGAAGGGCACAGTGTGCAGAAATCAATGACTTTCTGCAGTCCACAGCTACAGACCTCCAAACTTCATGTGGCCTTCACATTAGCTCAAGAACAGTGTGTAGAGAGTTTCATGGAATGGGTTTCGATGGCCGATCAGCTGCATCCAAGCCTTACATCATCCAGTGCAATGCAGAGCATCAGATGCAGTGGTGTAAAGCAGCCACCACTGGACTCTAGAATCAAGCTTCGCTGTCTGGCAATATAATGGACCAGTCTGGGTTTGGCAGTTGCCAGGAGAACGGTACTTGCCTGGCTGCATTGTGCCAAGTGTTAAGTTTGGTGTTTAGGTGGATTATGGTGTGGGGCTGTTTTTCAGGGCTTAGCCCCTTAGTTCCAGTGAAAGGAACTCTGAATGCTTCAGCATACTAAGACATTTTGGACAATTTCTGCATCCAACTTTATGGGAACAGTTTGAGAATGGCTCCTTCCTGTTCCAACACGACTGCGCACCACTGCACACAGGAAGGTCAATAAAGACATAGAAGAGTGAGTTTGGTGTAGAAGAATTTGACTTACTGGCACAGAGTCCTGACCTCAACCTGATAGAACACTTTTAGGATGAAATAGAGTGGAGACCAAGAGCCAGGCATTCTTGTCCAACATCAGTGTGTGACCTCACAAATGGGCTTCTGGAAGAAAGGTGAAAAATTCCCATAAACACACTCCTACACCTTGTGGACAGCCTTCCCAGAAGAGTTGAGACTGTTATAGCTGCAAAGGGTGGGTCAGCTCCATATTAAACCCTACGGATTAAGAATGGGATGACGTTAAAGTTTATGTGCGTGTAAAGGCAGACGTCCAAATACTTTTGACACTATAGTGCATAAACCAGGGGTAAACAATATACACACACAGAAATATAATCATGGATAAATCTATTTTGCCTTCAGCTGCTGCTTTCCTTGTGGACCTTGTTTTTATTTATACTATTGCATCTGATCTGAGTGGAGGCCTCTGATTGGTCAAAATATATTCTATTGATCTATCTATAGATTCTAGATTTTCTTAAGCCTGAGAACAGAGAACTCAAAAAGACCGGACTCCTGTCAGACATGAATTACAACATGCTGAAAGCCTTGTATGAAATTTTTGCTTAGTGATGCAAAAAAAAAACAAAATAAAAAAAGTCTACCCAGCTTTAACCTGCTAAAACATTAAATGGTGCGTGTGTGCAGAAACAAACTTAGTGTACATGTCACAGTAACTTGAGATATTTTGCCCTATGATCACAACAAAAATATCCTGCCTGCCCCTAGTTTAAACTGTTGCATGCATCATAATATACTAAAGGTTTATAAATGGTTGTAAAATCTTAACTAGCAAAGTAGTAGAATAGTTACTTTAGTAGTGAAAAAACTTTTTTCGTCTAATATGTAGAGGAATAGAAGTATCAGGTGGCTTGAAACAGATCAGAAAATACTGAGCAATAATACAAATGTCTTTTGCAATACTACTTTCTCAATATTGCAGTAATGTACAATGCAGAAGTAAATTATCATGTGTATATTATTTTATTACTTTGGGATAACATTGTTGTTGTTGCTGCTCTATTCTAGTTGTATTGTAGCTAATTTATTTTTAGTAAATGTTTTACTTTTATTGATATTCTGTTTTAGGCACTGTTGTTTGCTTGTATGCTTTAGTACTTAATGTTTTCTGTTCTTGGTTTATTTTCATGTCATTGTACTTTTTATTAATCAACGGCTGATAAAAGAATTTCCTTCAGAACTATTAAAATTCTGTATCATCTTAAAACTTGAGTAAATGTTCTCAACTCCCAAATCGAGTATTAATGTAAGCATTAGTGCATCTAATTAAGCATTTAGTTGCTAGCAGTAGAAAATGATGCAAGGAGTTTTGCATTCTTCTGATAGCTTTTCTACTACTGCTTGTCTTCAGATTCCAAAGCCAGTGTGCGAGTGTGGGTGTGTCCGACGGGCCGTGAAGGCAGCAGCAGATGCGGCTCTTATTTGTTCTCTCCAGCAGGAGGGCGTTCCGCTCGACAACACTGAGACACTGAGCACGATTATACCGGCGTTCACCGATTCATATTTAGATGCTGCCGAAGCTTGGGCTGTGTGTGTGAGCGCTCTGACAGCCGGAGCAATCCTTCCTTCATGCTAGCCTTCCTGCTGCTTTCACTGCCGGGGGAAAGGCGACGGAGGAGGCCGGGCTCGAAGACATGGAGGCTGGCCGTCCTTGCAGAGAGACTGAACTGTAGGACGGTAGGCTCTCTGGCATTTCTTCCTCCGTTAAGAAACAATGAAAGGCAGGCAGGACAGGTTAGGGACTCTCTGCTGTTAGCTAGCTAACACCAGCTCTGTTTTTTTTTTTTTTTTTTTTAGCTTTGTTTATTTTCTTCCCCGTCGTCGTCAAAAGCCAAGTGTTATTTTTTTTAATGCACACAGACGATGATGATGGTGGCTCAAGTCCTTTTTCTTCAGTCCGGGAATGGCTGGTTTTCACAGCTTTGCTGGACCAAGGAGGAGGGGAAAAACACCACATACTTTATATTTGAACAGTTTTCTGCCCCTGTTTTGAAGGCTGTGTTCAGTTAGTCCTCCATTAAAGCAGCAGGATTCAACGTGACATGAGACACGTACATTCACAAACACCGTTCAGATGTCAAGCATGATGGAAACAGTGTAAACACAGCAGGCTGGAGCTGCAGGGCACATCAAGGCTCTGACAGACCTGCTTTATTCACAAATACACTCACATTTCTCCGAATTACTTCAGTGTACAATTAGAACTGAGAAATTACACCAAATCTAACGTTTAGTAAAACACATGCATAATCCATGTTTGAAATGAGCAAGAAGAAGAAACATTTAGATGAATCAATATTAATAAATGGACTGCCAGCCCCTTTATAAGCTGCATATACATTACTTGTGTCCTTGTATATTTGTCTTGTTTTCTAAACAGTCTCTATATTAAATAAGGCTTAATTCAGTTTTCAGTTGAAATTTCCCTCTGTTAATATTAGCTCACATATTGTACAAAGATTTCAATTTCAGTTCAGTCCTTAACTTTAAAGAACCGTGTTCCAGTGAATCAGATTAATTTATAAATCACATGCTTTTTTCTGTTTAGTTTGAAAACCATGCTAATGCTACAGAACAAATGGGCCAACTTTATTAGGGAGATCAATAACCAACATTTTATTCTGTGCTTCAGTAGAAGCAACTGGACTTTTCTTTTTAGTTCCTGAAAATATTTCGCTTCTCATCCAAGAGACTTCTTCAGTTCTAACTTCATTAGTTCTGATGATATTTATTGTCACCCCCAGTCACATGGCTACTGGTTTATTAATGACTCACATGCCTCTGGGTGCAAATGGCTGTGAAACTGCCAGGTCAGGAATGACATTTGGGAATGACGTATATTTGAAATAAAAATGAAAATCTTGGTGTCACATTTTAAAATATCCCAAACGCCTTTTTTGAAATGCCTTTGGTATTTATGGTGTATATGTGTTCTTTAAACATTTCGTAATCAGCGTTAGTAGGCTGCTACTTTTGATGTGTAACTATGGCTGAACAGTTGACCAATTTTTAGTTAAATTTGAAACAATGCAACTAGCAAATCATAAAGGCTGCATTTTGATATACATTGTGTAGCGTGTCTGATCTAGGCTTTACAGTGTTAGTGCTTTTACAGATTCATGCTGTCCTCTTTGTGACATTCATATTTTTGATAGCGTCTCATGTGATACAGCTCAAACACACATTTTAAATCTTTTCCACGGTGACTCTTGGACTGAAGCTTGACTTATCTTAATATCACACCAATTAAACCAAAATCTATGTCAGAAAATCCCTAAATCATTCAGCCCTGCATGTTGCCCTGATATTTGTGACTACAAGTGGAGAGAGGTGGCTACATCAGTGACAAAATAGCACATTTTTAAATTAATATATTTTATCAGGAATTCCTGGGAAAAAATAATTTAGTGTTATAATTGGATTGGATGTTATTTGACTTAACAGAGTTACTGCTTCATGACCCCTCGTAATGACTCTTATCAAGTGAATGAGAGTTAAGTGAACAGAGGTTAATTAAACTGAAACTCAGAGGGGCAGTCGAGAAAGCAAATCAGAGGACTATATAATTGATGTGACACATTATTAAAATTGAATAAAAACAACATGACACTGAAGCGCTGACACCACAATGCAGTGAATAAATACATAATCCCAGCTTTGCCTTTTTAGGGGTCTTCTTCTGCTTCAGTTGCACAGATGTTGTGATGGACGGCAGATGATTGTCCTGCAATGTATGAAGTATCCAAGAATCACATCATTACTGTGTGTTACTTTGTGTCTCTCACCCCAACAAATAAGTCATTAAATGTGTTAATATTTGACTAGATTGGCCAGATTTCAAACTTACCAGTTTCTGAGAATTTCTAAAGCTCAGCAAAGCATACTAAGACAAGGTAATAGCAGATATAGAGTTGGCACAAATGGTTTTATCTGGCACATGTGTTTGTTTTTAATCTAACACCTACGATAAACTTGAGATCATTTAAAAGGGCTCTGTCAGTGTTAATTATCTTTACATGATGTACAATTATCCATAACAGGTTAGCCAAGATATTCAAAATCAGTCCTGACATGAAGTTCAGAAGAAAAAAAGACTAAAGAAAGTCACATTGTCTTAGATTTTTGCCTTTCAGGAATAATGAATTACTCTGTCAATTACACTGACACAATCATTTGATTTCAGTTAAATATGGTGAACCTGTTGTGCTAATTCAAGTTAAGTAATGCTCTACAGAAATGCCTTTCAAGCATGGAACAAACATAAAAGTTGGTCTCTTAGTTTCACACACAAACAGCCACACAGTGGCACAAAAGCACTCTTTTGGTTGGCATTTTAGGACTATTAAAAGTGACTTTCCTGAGTGTTTTCACAAATTTCGTCAGTCACAAACATAGCAGTAGAAATAACGGAATTCTGTGGCTCTGTGGAAGCATAATTTAAAATACAGCTGAACCCAAAATGCATGAATGTATGTCCACTACTGCAAATGTTTGTGTTTTGTTTTTGATGTGCTGTCAGTGATTTCTTCGGGGTGTTGACCCCCCTAGCATGGACCCCGCCCACACTGGAGGGGATATGTCACCGTTGTATGTGCCAAGAAAAAGGAAGCCTGTCCAGTCACAACCAAAAAGTGGAGTGCCATGTCCAGGTAAAGGAAACACTGTTCAGTCACATCTTTAAGTAGCAAGGTACAACTAACGCTGTTGTCATTTTGACAGTGGCCATTTTCACCTTTTTATAGTGTGTTTCACTGATCTTGAGTAAGTATGTCTTCTCTTCTCCAACAGTTGTCCAGCGAATGCCAGAAAGAGCCTGTGAATTAAATTCAGTTGGGTACCCAGAGGTAAGAATGAAAACATGCACAATATATAGAACAGAACATGCATCCTGTCTATTTTTTTTTATTTTTTTGCTTTGCTTTTTGTATTGCTAAATTATTATATCTAACATAGCCATGCCGTATGCGAGTCCACTTATACATTCTAACAATAAAAATCTGTTAACTGTGACTGTTTCAGAATGACGAGTCTCAAACCCAAGAAGCAGTAAAGATGAAAAGAACTTATGGGAGAAAAAGGTAAGAGATTCATTAATCTGTTGATTTCCAGACTTGTTTGACACTACACAGCAGATCTCTTCATGATCGTGATAATGTGCCTCTTGACATTATATTGCAAAATCCATCGTTATTGCCACATAAGGAGCCCACTAGTGCATGTTATTACCCTTTTCAAAATGTTGCAAACACAAGCCACTTGTTGAGATATTCCTGTCTCTTTTAGCACCTTTAATGTCTCTGGAACTGTTTTTATCAGCTGCTTTCATTGCTCACTTTAGTTTTCACTAAATTCATCCATGTTGCATGATTTAAGATGTGGTTTATGTAGCCTTCAGTCTTACTAAACTGCATAGAGGAACAAACTGATAAAAACTGAGAATAATTTTTGAATCAGTTCTATTTCAGGGTCTCTGTCAAAAGGTCAGAAATAATTGGAAAATGCATAGATTTCTGTTCAGTAAGTTTACACAGACTAGTCAACCCACAAAGGCCCATTTTATTTACTAAATATTAAAACTTTAGTAGATGTGACTGATGTGTAGGTGGCTAACGACAAGCAATGAAAGACTTCACACAATGAGATGTATTGTGAAGTAAACGGCTATAACAGAAATAAAGATGTGGTCTGATAACAAAAGCCAGTTAAACAGTTACTACACACTAGTCTCTATAATTTTGTTTTAGGGTTGTTTGTGCTGCCAGTTATTCAATATATGCTTCATGCTTCAGGTGTACATACTGTAGTTTAGTGTCACCTTGTACTTTTTGCAGCACACCTGACCCAGAATGAAAACTGTGATTCAGTGGTTTTATAAATTCATGCCGTCCTCATTTTAGGAGAGTCACACGTTTGATGGTGTCTCATGCAGCGCTGTTCCTTCACATTTTGACTATGTTAAACAGTAAATATTGAACTGAAGCTTGACTTTGAAATATTATTTCACAAATTAAATCACAGTGTCTGTCAGAAAATTGCAATTACATATTTTTTTAGTAAATCATTCAGCCCTGTTTCATATTGATGTTGATGTGAGCCAAATGCCTGCTAATGGTTGAAGTGACATTGAGGTATTTTGGTTCATTATTTATCATAAATAGAGGTTATTACAGTGACCTTTTTAAAATAAACAGTAGGCTGGCCTCAGGTTCACATTTTACATCCTGTGACATCCTGTGACAGTTTTAAACATCAGGTTGTGTTGAAACAGAAAAACAATATCTTCCTGACTGACATTGGGAACAGTCCTGAACTGTGCTTTAAGGTCTTATTCATCTGTTTTCATGCTTAAAACAACCTTTAAAGAAATACTTCAGTAGGAACATCAGTTGAGACCTCACACTGAGATCCTGCGGCTGCGTTCTTATCAAAAAAACAACATGTCTCAGATCACTTGGAACAGAGCAGATCAGTGCTTATTACAAAATCAAAATGAGAAACTTTGCATGGTCTAAAAGGAGTCATGCCGCATCTGCATTGTGAACCATTCAGCTCCTGGGCTTTGACTCAACCACAGCACAGTCAGGCTGTCATTTGTTCATTTTTTGCTTTCATATGTAAAACTTTTTTGTGTTGTAGATCTTTTAATTAGGACAATTTGCTGTAGAATTCGTTTGCAAAGGCTTTTTTCAAGTGCGAGTGATAAACATCGTCTCTTTGCTGTTGAACAGTGTGGAAAAACTAATGGACTATATATTTTTTTAAATTAGATAACTTTAAGTGCTTTATAAATGTGACTTTTTTGTTCAAGATCATTTATATAATAAATATGTGTCCAGTTGCATCTGATCCATAAAGTCAGGTGTAAACTCACTGTGCAATAACAGGTTTGCTAACTTTTTCAGCCTCATTTCTGAAATGATAGGTGTGTCTTTTTTAACTTATTTATCAGGTATGAGGACCTTCAGAGTGTTTCCATAGGAACAGTAGATTACCCGACCACCAGCTGCTCTGTGATGTCATCAGACGGCCTGGCCAATGGGTCAGACCCAGAGTCCATGGCTCCACCTACTGCAAGGCTCCCTCCAAGACTGGTGGTGAAGGATGTTTGGCCTCAAGGCCTGGATGCCAGTCGGGAGCAGTCCCAGCCTCAGGACCAGAGCTGGAACTCCAGTAGGGACCGAGGCCCCGACGCCTGGGCTCCAGGCAGAGACCGACCCCAGGACCAGGTCTGGAACTCAGGCAGAGACAGAGCAGGACACTCCAGTCAAGACCAGACATGGATACAGGGCAGAGACAGAGCTCATGTTGAAACAGACCAGACCTGGATGAGGGGCGGGGAGCGAAGTCCTGAGCAGGGATGGGGGGCAGGCAGAGATCGGGGCCAAGATCAGGCTTGGAATGGAGGCAGAGATCCGGAAAGAGATCGGACCTCCTCAGGGCCAGAGCAGGGGTGGGGCAGTGGCCGAGGCCAAGACGAAGGCTGGAGCAACACAAGCAGGGACAGAGGAAACGTCTGGAGACCTGGTGAATATTCACACCCATTAAACATGATTTAATCTGTACTCCATGACAGTGATTTTAATGTTTGAGTTTAAATGAACCTCTTTAAGATCCCAGTTTTATACAATGTCATGCTCAAAATATTGTGGCTCGTATTATTTTATGTATTGTTGTATGATGTCCTGTACAGAGTGGACGGCTCTTTGTTTATGTTTTGAAGATTGATTCAGTGATCTCATTTTAAAGATCTGAACATGAAGAAAGTCCAGAGAGCGGAGATGGAGCGCAGCCCCCCTGTCAATAACTTCCCACAGCCACCAGAGGGCAGAGACTCCTGTAAGAGACCATCTAGTCCACTATTTAATAGGCTAAGACATTTATTGCTTTTCCTTCTGAAGAATGCTTGAATTAAGCATTCTCCAGCGCACGTATCTCAGTGTTAAGCAGAAATGCAGTACTGATTCTAAATGAAATAGATACTCCAAAGTAATCCTTTTAAATGAGAAATCAGAATTTGAAAAGTTGTATCTCGATTTGTCCTGAGATCATTGCAGAACAACAACCCAGGTCTGTTGTTGAAGTATATTGGCTTCCTATAGTTGTCGGCAGCTGCACTCTCAGGCGCTAATATGTTGTGACAGAGCCTTTTAATAGAGCATAGCCACTGACTGTATTACTGCTTGGTTGAAGAATAATACTTTTAATCATTACAGTGATACCAACATTATTCTAGCAAGATGTTAAACCTTTATTATTCAGGGATTTGTCTTCGAATGCCAGGCTGTCTTTTGCAGGAAACCCATGATTACTCTCCAACAGCCACAAACATTCATGGACGTACAAGGTTTTGCCGCAACAGTAATTAATCATGTTGAGTAACACTGAGTTAAATGAACCTAATATCGGCAGTTGTGATCTTTTGGCAGCAGTCTGTGGAGTCTAATCAGTGAGGGCAGGCATTCAACTGCTGTGTCATGTAACTGTTTCCACCAGAAAACAACATTCAGATTTGTTATTTTTTTAAGAGCCCATAATATGCACATTTACAGGTTCATCATTTCAGTTTCGGCATCTGCTAGAATATGTTTACATGTTTTATTGTTCAGTAAACACATCTGAAAAGCCTCGTCTGCTCTGACTGGTCAGCTGGGGCCCAGAGAGTGTGTATTTTTATTTTTTTAATGACAAAGAAATAGCAAAACAATAATCCATCCCATGTAAATCCCGTTGGTTCAGATATAGCCAGCATTGGTGAGGCCTCAACAGCGCAGCTAAATGAAGACCAGAAACCTCCGATCCTCCCGACCAAGAAGGAACCTCCATCCTACCCTGCAGGTGAAAGCTACTATAGTTACTAACTCTTATAATAATTAAAGATGATTACTAAATATAGAAAAAATCCCTGGTTGTATGCTTTCCTAACTACAACTGTCTCATACACGTAACAAATGGGGAAGAAACTCCTTTTTTGTAACTTGACTGAAACTGATCTTCCCAGGAGAGAAACATTTTTTGTTCTTTACTCTCTAAAATAAACTCTAAAATAAAATTAAATAACACCAGAATGATCTTAGTTTTCTATTGAAGTTGATGATAAAACACAAGGGGAAGCTTGTTGTATGTCAGAATAGGTAAGGATTTGACTGCTTCTATTTACTGAAGATTCCTATTGTGTAAAATAAAATGAATCTTTTATTTGTCGACATCCACCAGGAAGCCAAGAGGAGCGTTGGCAGCTCCAGATTGTTGCCAAAGGAAGAGTCACGTGTCCAAAATGTAAAAGTGTGAGCAGGAAGACTGTGGAGGGGCTCAAGAAGCACATGGAGAACTGCCGACTGGTGAGAGCTCAGTGTTGAGCATTTTTGTTACTGTTTTGGATAAAATGTAGAGCAACCAAAGCTTCTTGGTTTTCTATGGAAAACTCTCTCCTTGAAACGAGACCTTCTAGACATTTTTCGTTTTACGTCTTTGGTTTAGAGCACATACCAAGTTAAAGATTTATTGTAATGTAATGCTGTTGTCTGCAGCAACCTTTTACCTGTCAGCACTGTGGCAAACAGCTCAAGTCTTCAACAGGGATGAAGTATCACATCATGGCTGACCACAGCCACTTGGTGAGACTATTCTGCCCTAACTCTGCTGTTTCTTTTTCTCAGCTTTATTCATTTTCTGGATCTCAGTTGCACTGTAACTTTGAATTTTTGCCAGACTGTTCTGATGATTTTTTTAGTTTTGTATCAATTGCTGAACTGCTTAGCTCTATTTCTAGAATATAACTTAACAGATTACAACTATTACAACTATTAGCTTTCATAAAAAATAAAAAATATTCTCTGTGATCCAATGTGTACTATAATAATCCAAGATATACACTTAGTGGAGCTGATGGGTAAGATAATAGTATGTGAACCTCATTTTTTGCCCTTTCTAGCCCTCAGCAGATGATGCCAAGGACCTTGACGATCGTGCCGTCAAAGACAAACTGCGTAAAATCCTGAAGAGACTGGGAAAATTAAAATGCTCTAAAGAGGTAAACTGTGACCATTTGTGCTGAAGTTCTACATTACCTGTCCGTATTTGACAGCTGACAGCTAAATTGTTTACTTTTAAGTTGAAAAATTTGGTAAAATAATATGACATTAAAGATATTTCTTTCTAGGGCTGTAGTGCTGCGTTCACTAGCATCATGGGATACGTGTACCACATGAAGAAGTGCGGTAAAGAGGAGTCTGAGCTGGAGAAGATGCTGCTGAATTGCTCTCACTGTGGGAAAACTTACAAATCCAAGGCTGGTCTAGAGTACCATCTGAAATCAGAGCATGCTCCCGTAAGTCATGTGTCTTACCTTAGCCACTATCCATCCATCCATCCATCCATCCATCCATCCATCCATCCATCCATCATCTGTACACCGGTTGATCCTCAGTCTAACCCTGTTATATATCTGTTATATCTATTCTATGTGCTATAGACACATTACCAATCTCCACTTAATTTAGCATCAGCTTGAAAGCGAAAACACAAATGAAACATTTTTTTATATAATTGTAAATAAATTCAGGCGTCAAGGGGTTAAAGCTTTTAAGTTATTTTTTGGCCTTTTTGCCTTTATCATAGTGCACAGTGGAGGGAGAGACAGGAAATGTGGGTAGAAGAGTAGGGCAAAGACATGCAATAAATGGCCATGGGGCAGACTCGAACCCATGACCACTGCACTGGGGACTATAGCCCCTGTTTATAAGTCGTCTGCTCAACCTGTTGAGCTACAAGAGTGCCCGTAATTTAAAAGTTTTTAGTCCTTTGCATTCCTGTGGAATCGGCTGTATGTTTAGCTTTATCTCCATCGAGTCAGCCCTCTTGATCCTCTGTGTTCTCCTGTTAACCAGACACCACAAAAGACTGAGGAAGATGAGGCTCTGAAGGCCAAGAGGGAGGCCAACCCGGAGAGGACGGCCAGCGGGAGGGTGCAGCGAGCTTCGGCTCAGGTGGCCAACTTCCACCTGGCTGAGATTGCCAACAACGAGCTGCCCAAAGACTGGCCCAAGAGGAAGTTTCAGTCAGACCTGGTGCCAGATGACAAAAAGGCAAGAGAAGATTTGGTTTCACATTCAGTGAGAGGATTTGTGAGGGTGTATTCACAAATTTGAAGGAAGAGTTTTAGATAAGAGTAAACCTTTACACTGTTTTGACAACCAAACAGACGCACTCTTTTGCCAGCATAAACTAAAAGTGTGTCTTAATTGATCTCTAAGTTTTGATTTATGTCTTTTTTCCATGCTGTCTCTTCCCAGTTGAAATATGCCCGACCAGGCCTGCCTGCTTTCAGCCAGGAGGTACTGAGGAAGTGGAAAAATGAGGTGAAACTGCAGAGGAAAGTCCAGTGTCCCAATCAGGTAGAAAACAATACAACAGTTAAACATTTGTTTATTTACTGTATGGTTATGATGGCTGCTATGTGTGCAGACTGGCAACTGGAACAGGGGTACAAGACAGTATGTATAATAAGGTATAAAATATCAGTTAAGCATCGCCATGAGGATTATCGCTCTGAAGATTCATTTCAATAAAACAATAAGTGGAAAGTTCACTTACTATTTCAGTGCACTGCACATTTATCTGTATGCGCCGTTTATGAATATATTTATTTAGTAATGTATCATTTATCATGTTATTCATTTGTTTCAATCCAAGCCAAGCTTAGTTCTTCATAAACCGTAAATGTGTTGTACATTTTGACATCAAGAAGCAGGTTATTATGTGAAATTCTGAACCCACAGTCAGTGATGAAATGTCATTTGTATCTTTCTCAGGGTTGTGGCTGCACCTATACCAGTGTGTCTGGACTGAAAGCACATCTGGGACTCTGCACAAGGGTGCGTCATTTTCTTTCTTTAGTTTGGAGTAAAAGATGTGATCCATTTATTGCACAAAAATAGTGTTTGTTGGGATTACTGAATTTGGAAAGCTGTAAATGTAGCGTATTTCTCCTTCTGAAAATAATACCAGCAGTTGAGTGAAGAAAATTGGTTGGATGAGCCCATATCAGCCAACCAGACAGCGTAGACACTACAGCCCAAGTGTGCAGTGACAGTTTTTACAAGTACAGTGTATTCCAGGACAAGAGAGCCATCTGAAGACTCATTTATTTCTTTTGATCCTATTTTAGGGTGACTTTGAGGCTGGAAAATACAGATGCCTGATCTGCAATAAGGAGTTTAACTCTGAAAGTGGAGTGAAATACCACATCAACTCTGTCCATTCACAGGTAATTTAAAGTTCACACGTGTCTTACTTTGCATCTTCATAGTGTTTGTTTACTTCACGATGTTACGCCAGATGACTTCAGCAATAACAAGAGAAGCACTCAGAGACCGCAGTACTCCGCTAACTCCGGCTGCTCAGTCGTTGTATCATTTCCGACGGCTGAAATCTTGAAAAAATTTAGGGCAGAAATCATGGCACCATAGAATGCGCCATTTAATACAGAATTACCCACAAACAAAATGACCTTGCGATGAGCACAGCAGTGTGTTATGCATGTGTACGTTATGTACGGATACTGAATCGCGTGACCTAAATATGTAGCGGGTGGTGTGAGTTGATTGCACTGGGAAACACCCCCACAATTTAATCAATTGTTCCTTATATCATTTCTGACGGATAAGTCCCGATAAGTCATCAGTGGTGGATTTGTGGTATCATCGTAATCATGTGATCGCCAGCAGGCAGCTGACGTAGTGTTCACTTGTTGTCATAGTTACAGTGACGCCATGCCGCTGTCTCGCAATGATGTAGAAATTTTTAACAAATCCATGGATCCAGACTATAAGCCACATCACTGTCAAAATCTAATCAGTTGGTCGTGGTGTCATTTCTGACCCTCCCTGAAAATTTCATCCAAATCCGTTTGTGAGTAATGTAGCGATCAGACAGACAGACAGACAAATCAACACTGATCGTCACATAACTCCGCCAAGGCTCCGCCTCCTTGGCGGAGTAACAACTCTACTTTGACTTTGTCTTCTGTTTTTTTCTCCTGCTGTGTGTCTCACCAGGACTGGTTTGTGACGAACAAGAAGGCCTCCAAAAAGTTTGAGAAATTCCTCAAAAACCAGCCCAAGGAATTTTCCCATAATGTGGACAAACAGAATATGGATCATTACCACCATCACCACCTGCAGCAGCATCATCATCAGCAGCACCACCACCACCACCACCACCACCATCAACAGCAGCATCATCATCAGCTCCAGCACCAGCCTCTGCAGCACCCACTGCAGCCTCTGCATCACCTCCAGCACCAAACCCAGTTCCTCCACCCAGAGCGACAGAACCTCTCTCCACAAGTGGACACCCAGCTCCAGCAGCCGATGCTCCACTACACCCCTCTGGAACCTCCTACGGGGCCGATGTGGGTGGATATGGACCGAAGAGAATCTGTGCCGCTACCAGAGCAGGGCCCCATCGACATGGATATGGCTGTTGATGAGAAACCTGAAGAGGACAGCAGCGGGATGGTGGAGATTAAAAGGAGAGAGAAGGGGGACAGAGGAGGGGACAGGGGGAAGACTGGCAGGAAGCAGAAAGATTGCTTTGGTTATAGCGGTGGCAGCGGCAGCAGCAGCAGTAGCAGTAGCAGCAGTAATACCGGCAGCTCATCGAGTGAATCGGAGGTGGAGCAGCAGGACAGGCAGAGACAGATCGACCAGTGGAACCTGAAACGACCAGGAATCATGGAGCCCCACACTGAGGCTGGAAAACGGCAGAGAAACGCTTAAAAAGACCCTGGATTAGCACAGAGAAACTACACTTCCAACTGTTTTCAGCTGATTTTAATGGAGGTTGATAAAGGTAGGACAGGTGTCCGTCCCTGCTTGATTAGTTGAGACAGTGTGACAAATAAAAAGACATGTTCTACGTTTTCCACAAGAGAAAGAGGTAAGAAGGCAGCTGAGGACAAACACTAGAAACCTGTAACATTTCATATAATAATGGTTACCTTAAAGACAACCTCAAGCTGTCGGCGTGGATATGAGACTTGTCGTTCTTGAAATGGTTGTCATTGTATAGCCTGGAAAAATGTAGTTATAATGTTTATCTGTGTGTTTATCTGGAAGAGATTGTTTTTACCCACTTTAAATGTGTTATTCTTTTAAAAAGTTTGATAAACACTTCTCGTCTTTCATGTTTACCTTAAAGGGAAAAGTTAACCTACAGAGAGAATGCTACAGTATAGTATTTTGTTAGACTTGTGTAGTCGCACTCTCTCTGAAAAGATTTTGTGCCTCTTAAGTATGATCTATATAACTTCATACTACTCATCCTCACTTTTACTTACAACTGACTGGCCTTTCTTGGCTGAACAATGTTCTGGTCGGATTTGATAGAAGAAAGGATCACTTTTCTCTGGATTGGATTCTCTTTCTGTTCCTTTCTTTATCATGTTTTCTTTTCAGATGTTTCATACATTTCATTTTCTAACTGTGTATTAGCAGTGAATGCAGCTTTGTTCATTGCTGGCATTAAGTTGCCGTTCACGAACCAAATCTGCCGGCAACTTGTGGTAACATGAGAGGTTTGCATCTGTGTAATTCCCCAGTGCAGGTAAATTACGTTTGAAGAACAGTAAAATAGGAAGTTTACTACCACTAGTGTTAAGGGTGGAGTCTGCGATTCTGGAGGAAGAGTGGTGATATTTACATAGTGAGCATGTGGCAGAGTTTAGCCTTGATTATACTCCCTCATGCATGCACACATGGGCACTACTGCAGAAACCATGGACGCGTAGCTGTCAATTTTATACTAATTTCTAATCCCTTTGGAGTCCACTTGGAGTACATGTTCCTTAAATGCCTCCATTTTCTGTGTATGTACACTACTACGGAGCATGTGCACCACTGTCCATGTAACATATTTTGGGCTGCACGTGGACATCCACAGAGGAGAAGCCCTCAGACAACGAAATTTATGTCACCCAGACCCTCGCATTCTCACAGATGTTGAAAGTGCACCGCAGGCATTAAAATCCCTCCCGCTTCCACTGCCCCTTTGGTCTCATCACCCTTCCATTCCCTCATCCTGTGCACGAGCATGATTGTGCACAGAACACGTTTCAGTAGTGTTGTGTGGATTGCCGCTTTCTTTGTCTCCCATTTGCAGCCACATTGTCTGGCTTTAAATCTAAAGCAACAGCTTGTCCATCCTCCCCAGTTCTTCTGTGCAGGAAATCTATAGCTGATGTACAGAATGTATTTCACCTTAAAACCGTCAAGATTTGTGTTCTGTTTCAGTTTGTGTAGGATTGTTTGAGAAATGCTAAGCAGAGAACTTTAGAGGTTTTTGGTAGTTTCCAAGAAACGTAAACAACAAAAAAGTACAAATGAGATTAATGTCTCTATGTAGAACTTAAAATTGATTCTAACAGTCGGTGATGTATATCTCTCTAAATGGAGTTTTGACACGTGTATTCCTGTGTTGTATTAGACATTGTTGAGATGTGAGAGTTTTTAATTTGCAATAATTTTGTAATAATTTCAGAAATTGACTAACAGTCTTAATTTAAAGGTCACTTGCTGACTTTTTCCATACTTATAGTCACACACTGTGGTTGTTCTCAGTGGATGGAGTTGCTCAAGCTCACTACATTTGTAGAAAAAGACATCAAGTGTGACTGAAAACTAGAGGGAATGCCAGCAAGTGTAACTTTAGTTCATTTTTTATGCTGAAAACTTCATTTTTTTATTCATCTGAGACATTCCACGTACGACAAAACACTCATTTTCATTAGTATGGAAATGAAGTAAGCACACGTTAGAATTAAACACCAATAAATGTTACTCCGCAGATAGACGCACTTGATTTATGGGCAAACCAAAAACTACAGCTGCCTTTCCCTTCCCAGATACACTCTGATGCAGGCAGACGCTTGGCCAGCTGAATATAATGCAACAGCACAGAAACATTACAAGTAAACAAATGTAAGAAGACATTTTAATATCTTCCGTTTAACAGACGACTCCAAACTGCGGTGGTTTACAGATTATGTTTGAATGCAGACAGGCAGGCAGATCACCACTATCACTGATGACAGCTAAGTGATGAAGGAAAGCTAAAAAGCATTTAACATGGAGAATATGAGTTTTTATCCTCAGTTCAGTCTTCAAAGGATATTTAACCGATAGCATGTACCCTAATGTTTGTGTACTCTGCATTTTGAATCTACTGTAGTGAGATATGGTTGTCAGTCATTTCTTTGTGATGTTCTAACACTGTCTTGTATGTTTTGTTTGTTTTTTTACTTTTTGCATTTATGAATGTGTTTAGTTATGGGTTTTCCCTCTCTTGTGCACTTCTGATCTGCCAGATAATAGAATTATTCAACAAAAGTTACTCTTTAATCTGTGAAACTATGTGAAAGAAATACTCTGTCACTGATATTTACTGTATCTGATTGTTTAAAATGTTCTACCCTCCATTGGCCTCCATCAGATGACTTTTGGTTAAGTTTAAAATAGAAAACCTCTGAGGGCATGGGAAGTATTTCAGAAAGTCTTGAGGGTTTTTTTACTCACTGTTGGTGACAAGAAGTGATGGAAAACATACAGCGATTTCTTTTCAACATCCAGTGCACCAGATAACTGAACGCTGTTACTGGATTTTGTTTAGAATCTAACGTTTCATTTATCCAGGATGGACTGAGATTGAGAGCTCTTCACAGGGTCTTGGTCATGTTACTATTACCCTACCTGTCCTCCATGTTTGGTCCTAACCACTACAAGACTCTTTTGATGAACTTTATAGTGTAAATCAGTGTGAATACAACTTCCTAATAATTGTTATAAGATGATCGTTAGAATTCTGATTCAAAATCAGATCAAATACAGCAAATATCTGCTTTTCATCAGTGATTGCGTACGCTCTATGGCCACTTGATTAGGTTTGATACACAACCGTTCAGCCGTGAAGTCTACTTTTATGATATCTACAATGTTAAGGCTTTGTTTAATGCTGTCATTCAATTATGTGTATGTAACGAAATGTAAAATGGGGAATATAATGTAGCCAGCTTTAACTATGATGAACAGGGTCAAAAAAATATTATACAATACTTAATGCTTTTTTAAAAAGCAGTGTATTAATTATATAGTCTCTGTAAACAAGTTTGTTATGTTTGTGTCATTGCCTGAGATGCCTGTTTAGAGCATAACCCCACAACTACCTATTATTTTCATTGTTGAATAATCTGTGTATTACTTTCTTGATTAATTGATAAGTTGTTTACTCTGTAAGAGGCCAGAAAATGGTGAAAATTTTAAATCAGTGCCTCCCAAAGCTCAAGACAATGTCCTCAAATATCCTGTTTTGTTCTCAAAACAAAGATATTATGTTTACTTTCATAGATGAGTACACAAATTGAAAGCAATTCAAATTTAAGAAGTTGGAGTCAAATGATTCAGACCTTTTTTTCTTTAGAAAGTTACTCAAACCAATTCAATCAATTGTCTAAATAGTTGCAGAATAATTTGTTAGTTGACAACTAATTGTATTTCCCCAAAGCCAACACCAAAGTTGGTAAAAACCTGCCTCAGAAAGGAAGAAGTAAATTAGTAAAATTAGATTAGAAACTATACTGTTACATTACTGCGTCATAGACACGTGTTAGCATCCACACCGATAATACTCATAACTGAATGCACACATTTTCAATGCTGCCAGCAAAATCAAAACATTATAAATACTGAATTAGGAATGCTGAGCTGTTGTATTGAACTGCCTAAGACTGTACAGATCAAGTGGCTGCTGAGTGAGCAGTTAACCCAGCCCTCAGAGACTAAAAGAGACACAAATGAAGCTAATACTAGAAGAAATGGGTGACGTGATTTTATGTAACAGGTTTTTTTTTTTTTTTGCTTGTTTGTTTGTTTTTAGTTTTTGCTTGTGTCTTAGCCTCTTACAGCACCTGGTTTGAAGTTTTTTAGCTGAAATACTTCCCATGTCCACTCATGCTTGTGACCAAATGTTTATCGGCATGCATGCACTTTGAAGTGGAAAGCGGAACTTCACAGTACAGGCCTTTTTCACAGCAGAGATGTTAACTAGTTGTTCCTGCTAACATCAACGGTGCCTCTGTACTATTCAAGTAGGCTGGTAATTATTCAGTTATTTACAGATGTGCTTGTCTTGTCTGAAAATCTACAGTGAAATGAGGACTGACAATTTATTTTAACCTCCAAAAACACCTTTTTTTAAAGCTCAAGTGAAATTAAAACTCAGAATGTGATAAATTTGTGAGACTCAAACATGTTGCCACGATAACTAAACCATTCTTTAAATAATTCATTCTTTTGTCTTCCTCTCCAGATAGCGTCTGTTTCTTTTCATGCACAACTCTGTCATCCAGATCCAGTCAAACCTGAAAGCTGCTTTTGTTCTATTTTTGTATTATGTTGCAGAGGAGTTTTTAACCACTCTACAACCACGACAGAGGCGTTATTATCACAAATTATATCAAAGACAACCAGTAACAACTCCAGTTTTCACAGTAGGGAGGAGCAGTGGCAGTCGTCAAATATTGATCCAAATTCTACAGGTTGGAGTTCTTGATTTCTTAAGTGGTCTTGATGCTGTTTTTATGACTGTCCAGTATGTAAATTCTTGGTTGAAAACACTGATTTGATTCTGG
This sequence comes from Amphiprion ocellaris, assembly GCF_022539595.1. Classification (NCBI taxonomy): domain Eukaryota; kingdom Metazoa; phylum Chordata; class Actinopteri; family Pomacentridae; genus Amphiprion; species Amphiprion ocellaris. The sequence continues at coordinate 12,838,985 of NC_072777.1, forward strand.
CCGGCTGAAGTGAAGTTGTTGCCTTTTCATCCAGTGGTCGTACTAGATGTAATGCTGGAAACTGGAGTAGTGTTATTAATGGTGCAGTAAAGGAGCTCTGTGAACTAATGAAAATAATGAAAAGTTGTTCTAATGTGTTGTAACCCACCATCACCATCCATACTAAAAATAAATGATATTTAGGCCAGATTGAAACAGTCAGTTAGTAGCCTTGTGCCATCTGTAAACACAAAGACCTTGATTTTTTAACTTTGTGAGACAGGATTTCTATTGGAAAACTGTGTCAACCAATGCCACATTAAAAATCTGTATATTTAATATGTTCCGCCTTGGTTTTTTTTGTTTTTGTTTTTTTTTAGAGTGTATGTACTGCTATTTTATAGTACCAGCAGTGTAATAAAAGAAGATAATTAAAGATTTAACTCATGGTCATTTTGAGTTCTGTGTCGTAGTTGTATTGACCTGAGGACTGGCACACAGGATAATTACAACATCTGTTCACTGATGCAACTGTCTATCTGACTTGTATTTTGTATTTTCTAAACTACAGGTCCTGATTAAATTGCTTGCCTGCCCTTTCAGCTGCATTGTCAAGAGACTGCATGACGACTTCTGTAGTGGTAAATACTATTTCTCCACTTGCATCCTTTAAAAAAAAGGACTATGAACAGCTGCAGATGAAGTCATGACAGGTTTTTTGTGTACATTGCCCGACTCTGGACAACAAAATAGTTAAATTATTTTTTTGTAAAACATGAAAAGGCATTAAATTACTGCAGTGATAAATATGCTTCATCAGGCAACAACTTATTTAACCCTAGCTGATACAGTGAGGAGCTTCTCATTTCTTAAACAGCAATGTCAGAAGACATATCCTGTGGTCATAGAAAGGATGTTAATCTGTCTCAGAAGGGTCAAATTATTGGCCTGCATCAAGAAAAGAAAATAACTAAGGAGATTTCTGAAACTACTAAAATCAGGTTAAGAACCATCAACGCATTATTAAAACCTGAAGGATAGTGGTGAACCATCATCTTCAAGGAAGAAATGTGGTTGGAACAAACTCTAGATGATCGAGGAAATCAATAGTAGAACTCACAGCTATGTTTAATAGTGAAAGTAAGAGCATTTCCACACTCACAATGTGAAGGGAACTCAAGGAACTGGGACTAAACAGCTGTGTAGCTCTAAGAAAACCACTGATTAGTGAGGCTCAGAAAAAAGGCTTCGGTTTGCTAGGTAGCATAAAGATTGGATTCTGAGGCAATGAAAGAAGGTCATGTGATCTGATGAGTCCAGATTTACCCTGTTTCAAAGCAATGGGTGCATCAGGGTAAGAAGAGAGGCGGATGAAGGGATGCACTCATCATGCCTATAACCTGTGGGGGTTCAGGTTATGATCTGAGGTTGGTCAAGTTCAGCAGCATTATGTTCCCAACAAAGGAGGTCAGCTGACTTCCTGAATATACTGAATGACCAGGTCTTTCCATCAATGGAGTTTTTCTTCCCTGATGACATGGACATGTTCCAAGATGACGATGCCAGGATTCATGGGTCTCACATTGTGAATGAGTGGTTCAGGGAGCACGAGGGGACTATTTTCATGGAATTAATTAATGCTGATACACAGAGCTGAGTTTTTGGGGGACTTTAAATTGTTAGTACGTATTATTAATTTCATTTAATCTGTTAAACTGCTTAGATTTATATATTTTTATTAAACAAAACCTAACAGTTGATAACATGCATATAATAGGACAAGCATTATTATTTAAGGAATGGACATGAGTATAAGATGGGGGTCAGTGCAGAAATTCGGATTCAGTATGTAATGTGTGTGTCATGTTAGAAGAGTCAGTGATGGTTTCAAAATATGAATATGAAGGGCGCCTGATATGTTCAAAGAGCCCCATCAGCAGAGAACGATGCATGTTTGGTAAAAAGACGAAGCCTTCATAGTGTCATTGAGGTTAAAAGGAAAAGACTTCTGTGTTAAAAATCATTTCCAGCTTTCATATTTCTTGCGTGATCAGATCCTTTTTTTAAAACTTGCCAACATGCCGAGGCAGATGTTGAACTGAGCATCTCTCTAATGGCCTCCTTCATCTCCTAACTCTGTTTTGCAGCTTTGGATTCAATCTTTGAATGTGAAACTCCCTGTAGGTGCATTGAACAGATCTCATTATATTAGCCTTCTGCCTATTCCTAACCTTCTGTAATTACAGGTAAACCCAAAGCTACTGTCTCTACATGTGCAAATTCATCCGAGCTTTGGTGTTACAAATGCATTTTTAGAAACTAGATGCATCTACATGTTATACAGCTGTAAAGGACTACATGTAAAACTACAATTAACAGTAGTCTTTATACATAAATAGTACTGTATCATTGATGATGTTTAGTCCATACACTTGCTTAAAGTACAAAAAAAAAACATAAAAAAGTTTGTTTTGACCTTCCACACCACAAAATGTGAGAAACAAATTACAACTGTATTATCCCAAAGAAAACATAAAATTTTAAAGGTAGAAGTGCCACTTACAAGAGCACTTCATTACAGAATCTCTACCAGGCACTTCATCCTTATTTACCCCTGTATCTTTTTTGCTTTGTGTGGGCATATTAGAGGTTGTTTTATCATGTTTGGCCCACCATAGGGGTACCTTAGTGGGCACTTTAGCAACATACAGTGACTATAGTGAGTAAATAAAGCGTGCATGGAAGGCAGAATAGAATAGAATAGAATAGAATAGAATAGAATAGAATAGAATAGAATAGAATAGGATAGCCACTTTATTGTCATTCATAATATACATTAGTTGGTGCACATTTGAATAAATTTTGGTGCATTAGCTCGCCATTGAACTGGTAAAAAAATATTTAAAAGTATATGTATAAAATATCTCAACATATACAATACATACGATGTAATTTTTTCAGAAAGTAATTTTTTTTTTAAAGGCAGTGTAGTAGCAGTTTAAAACAGTGTAGCAGCAGTTTAAAAACGATAGTGTTACTAGTATGTACAAAAAAGAAAACTAATACACTTTATAAAGTTCCTCCAGGTGTAGATCTACTGTTAAAAGCCCCTGCTGACCTCCTCCTGCCCCTGGTCAGGATTGAACTCTCGGCTGCTACAGTTCATTGGCTGCAGTTCCTCTGTGTGCTGGTGGGGGGCGGTGTGGACCACGGTGCTGCCACAGTAACATGGCGGTCTGTTGTAAGCAAAATGTGGCTTTCAGCTCCATGAACCGGAGGAAACAACACGGGAGATGTTTGTAGTTCACCTTCCGTGAAAGAAAGCCGGCAGGATTCACATGTCGGTCTGGTATCTGGGGCTCCGGTGATCCTCCACCGTGTCGCTGCCGGTAGCGGAGTTTGGGATTCGATCCCGGGTGGCGGGAGTCCAGCTTCTCGTAATCGGTACGAGGTCTCTCAGCCTTCGCCACCGGGGAAGAAGCCGTGGAACCACACAGGTTGAGTTTTTAACAGTGCTAGTATTCGGTTGCAGGCTGATTTTAACTACATGATAGTTCATATAGCGACACACACACTCCACTGCTACTTTAGCCAGTTAGCATTAGCTGTGTGTGTGTTAGCTCTGTAGCGTGGCTAAAAGACGAAGTGACTCATTGCAAAAACAAACGACTTACTGAAGTTTATCACTTTAATAACTTAATGCTTCGTATGTTCGGTTGTCGTAACCTGCGCCGAATTAAAGAGTGATTTTAAAACATTACGGACTGTAAGTCTTTGTGTGTGTAATGTACATGTTCACTTGTCAGTAGAGAAGACTGCGTTAAACTGTCATATTTCTGAATGGAGTTTGGTGTGACAGACTCAAACGACTACTAGCTGTTTCCCTACTTCTCCAAACTTATTATTAGCAAGCTGTTACATTATGAAAATATAGTAAAGGCAGGGCTTTTATATTTATTTCCTCTCATTATTCCGTTGAATAGTGTTTTATAACCAAGACAGTCATTCCCAGGCTAAGGGGGATCACTGAAGTAGTATGATGAAATATTACTGTATCTGTAGTCACTTCCATGATACATTTTGCAGATGCTGTGAGGTAGTTTATAAAAATACTATGTCTGTCTTGTGTTTCTGTCTGTGTAGCAGCAAAAGCAGAGTGAGGAGAAACTTTCTCTACACATGAGGAGGCGTCTAACAAGACAACGGCAGCAGCAGAAACCCAGAGCTGATGGATCCCACTGCCTCTGGACAAGGTCTGTCAACATACTGTACTCTGGCAGCTGTGTGGTGGTGTGAAGGTTCCTACAAGTACAACATTAATTATTTCAAATGAATATGTAGTTAGATTATCTCATTTATTACATTCAGTGGTGGAATGTAACTAAGTGCATTACTCAAGTACTGTAGTATAAATTTGAGATATCTGTACTTGAGAATTTCCATTTCTTGTAGCCTTGTACTTTTACACTACCTCTCAGAGGCAAATATTGTACTCTTCACTCTACTACATTTGTCTGATCATTTTAATTACTTGTTAGTTTTCAGATTACAATTTTTCATGGCCTTCCTACCCAAAAACAGTCTGCATATGTCTAATTTTGAAGAAAAGGTGTTCCTTAATGGGTTGAAAAAATGCCTTCTACTTCTTAAGCTACATACAGTATTTTTTAATCATCTTAGATTAGTTGTAAAATGCATTACCATGAACAGGACAGCAACGCTACAAGCACATGGTACATAGAATATGCTGTGTTGCTGTAGATGAAACTACCAAAGACAACAATGTTGCTTAATATTTAAAAAAAACTGGCATTACGACATTTTGTTTTTTCCGGGATACAACTTGAGCAACTCTATTTGGAAATAATTATTCATTCTAAAAATCTTGGATGATATTCTAGGGCAATTTATCTGCATTTAAAAGATACAAAGTAATTTTTAAATATTTGGAAAAGGATATCTGGAGCCTTTCTCATACAGTGTAATACTGGTAAAGGCATCCAAAATAGTACTTTGTTTTGTAGACATTCAGATCTGGCTTTGCACTCATCATATAGAGCATGTATTTCCTTGTATAGTGGCAACAATTGCAAGACGCTGATAACTGAGTATCTGTTTTTGGTCCGTATCTGCCTGCCTGTATCTGAAATTTGTCCATACAAATGATTCTTTTTGCAAGCAATTCTTCTTTGTCAGTGTTTCTCTCCTGTTTCTTGCTGTGCACACGTGGAGCTTGTATGTCAACAAAGTCATCATATTGTAAAGTTAAAGACAAAAGAAAAGCTTATGTGTATCCAAGAACAAAAATCTGAGTAAATTATCTTCTATTGGACAAACTCCCCTTGTAGATTAGTCATTGAAAATGAGAATAAGCTTTCTTTTTGTATCAAGCAACAAAAAAAAAAATGCTAAGGTGATATGTTTGAGGTAATTTGCCTTAATTCACATTGCATTTCCTGAGACGGAATTTTTTGCATGAGTTCATCGCATTGTTGAAGCTGAAACAGTGTTTTGTGCAGTGCTACACTACTACATGAAGTAGTTAATTAGCTCAGCCCTAAATATCTACAGCAGTAAAATGTAAACTCCACATTAATACAGCAGTAATAATAATCCCAAAACATCCAATACAATCATGAATCCTTGACAGGGAGCATTTTACTGCAAAATTAAACTTTTAATACTTAAAGTGCATTTAGTTGTTAATACTTACTTTGACTTCATTACATTTTTAAATGGATTAGAATATTTTAAATGTGTATTTTTGGCTACTTTTACTGAAGGAAAAGATCGAAAATCATTAGTATTTGTGTCCTCAACACTCAGTGGTGAACTGTGTCTTAATGCAGAAAAGCAAATGTTACAAAGCAATGGATATTATATGTGTTGATTTTTGACTTACTAAAAACATATTTAACAATGATTAAAAAAAACATACAATTTAACTTGTCATGTTAATTTTTGTCTTCAAAGTAAGTAGTTCAAGAGTGTAAATTATTTAATTTGCACACATGACTACTTCCAGAGCCTGAAATTTAAATTTGTGCACATTTTCCTTCATTTTCCACAACATCTGCCATATTTTATAGTGCAACTATTATATATATTCCTTACAATTTTTTATTGTAAAGATGCAGGCTGTAAAAGTAGCATTTGTTGGGATGTAACCTTGGGATAGACAAAAGATAATTGTGCATATATTCCTTTTAATGCAAGTATGTGTCATCTTAATGGTCCATTCAGTGCATTTTTTTATTTTAATTTGAATCTGAGTAATGATATCACTCTATTTGCAGAGCAAGAGAAGCCGTCAGAGCAAAGTGGGGATTTACCGCCCAGCTCAAGAGGACGACAACGAAAGAAAAATCCCAAGTATTTTGATTATGAAACTGATGACGTACCTGTTGAAAAACAAAAAACACCTAGAAGGAGGTCAGGAAGAGAAAGAGCAGCTTCTCAAAAGACATCAGCAAAGAGGGGAAAAGCTAAAACTGCCACTCAACAGACTGCAGATGAGGCAAAAGAAGCAACGGACAAAACACCTCCAGAGGTAGTTGACGAGACTGAAGCAGAGACGCCTAAAAAACAAGGTAAACCTCGGAAAACGCCTTCAAAAAGGACCCCTGCTAAAAAAACTCCTACCACAAAAACTCCGGCCAGAAAACCTCCCGCTACCGATGGAGACCTCACATCTGGAGAGGTTGTAGTTCAGGACAGTGTGCAGCAAGAAAACGGGCCACCGAAACCAAAGAGAAAATATGTCAGGAAGCAGCCTGTACAGAACGTGGAACCAGTTAAAGATCCACCAAGTGAGAATAACACAGAAGAACATGAGGAGGTCGGATCAGGTGGCCGACGCCGGAGAGGAGCTGCCAAAGCGTAAGTTACATAAAGTCTGATGTTCCATTAACTGTACTGGTCTACAGCATTAGTCCTGCATGTATAAACATGGACACTTTTAACTGTGGGATCATTAATCTTCCAGAAACAACTGGAACGTCCTCAAAACGACAAATGTTCTTGATACATCTGAAATGACAATCTAAGAATTTACTGTTAAAACAATGTGAACAAAATCTTCCAGGGCGCTGAAGTACCTCCAGATTTTGGCTAAAGAGGTCCTTAGTCACCCCAGCGATGAGCCCGACTCCCAGCCATCTGCCGACGGTGAAGACTCCAACGCAGAGCAGAAAAGTTCCAAAGAACACAAAGGTACAGTTGATATGCCTCTTACTCTCAGTGCATCAAACACATCCAAGCACCATTTCAGACAACCTCGTGTTTCATGTAATACTCCCTGGTTCTCATGCTTACATTATATTATGTATTACAAAATACACATTAAAGGTAGTTGCCTAATGTTTCTGGGTGATCCGAATTCTGATGGACGGTGTTGGCTTCATCCTATTTCCAAAGCATATGTAAACTTAAATAGAAAGAAATTATATTCAAAAATAGCATATTTAGCTGAATACTACCAAACCTGCATTTGCTCCAAACCAAAATTAGGTTAGTAGTTACACATTCAAGAAGTACATTTATACACTTTCTCACAGAGAGTCGTAGGAGAAGGTTGCAACCACTTTATGACCTCTACAGTAAATATGAAGCTGCAGTAAACCTACAGCATGATGAGCTCTAGAGGTGCTGGGAGATGGATTTTGCTACGTTAGGCTTTTATGCTAAGCTAAGCTAGCAAACATAAGATGTGTATAAATATTCTCATCTAAATGAAACTAAAATGTCAAACTCTCAAACACCTCTTTGAAAAGTAACCCTTTGCACCTTTTTGTGCTGCTGTCACATTTTTCTTCACTGTTTTGCAAATTTTTCATTGCATTTTAAGTCTAGTGCCTCTTTTTCACCAGCACAATTATAGCAAGGAGAAGAGAGTAACCAACATGAATCATTTCAATGCAATAAGACAAAGTTATGCTATAACTGCCATAAATGTTTGTAGTTCACCTTCCGTGAAAGAAAGCCGGCAGGATTCACGTCGGTCTGGTGCGTTTTAATTTGTCGTTTTTTTTCTCACAACACACATAATGTAGAAGAGCTGACTCAGTCATAATATCATTTTACAAACTCCAATATAAACATCCAGAGGAGCATAACCACTGTGGAAAACACGCCACTGACTGTCCATGGTCCAGTTTCAGAGAACAGCCGAAGTCGGCGATTTTGCAGACGTCCTCACTGGACACCAGCACGTTGGCAGGTTTTATGTCCAGGTGCAAGATGCGGTGGGAGTGAAGAAAAGTCAAACCTTCCAGGATGTCTGAGGAGTACCTGAAGCTCCTGTCCTCCTCCAGCAGCTACGTCCAGTCCATGATGACTTTTTTTTTTTACAAATATTGATAAGAATGTTGACTAGATTTACTATGGAAATTTTACTATTTACATATTTAATTTGTTTCAATACTTATCTCCCATATTAGTTAATAGTTGATTTTGATGAAATATTAACACAATCAAAGTAGATTTGGTTAATTTTTTTGACTGAACTTCATATCACACATGATTAGTTCAAGGAATGTTCCATCCATTCATTATCTATAATATATATATATATATATCCCTCCAGGAATGTTGAAGAGTTAAAAATGTAGCAATCCTGTCTGTTTTCTGGCTCTGATAAATGGTATAATTTTGACAGTTTTTATGAAAACCTTTTAAACCCATCAGTATATAACGGGGTTTGAGGAGTTAACTAATATTTACTGTAGTTTTTAGCATACCTACAGCTGCATAAGCTGTATGGGCAGCTAATCAGTATAGGCATAACCATTTTATCGATCAGGAGTTTCCAGACTATAACCAGGGTGTGTTGTTGGCAGGAGTATTTTCAAAATGTGAGAACCAGAACAGTTTTTATGCTAAGCTAAGCTACACTAATCATTTACTTTTAAAGATGATATGTACCACATTACAAAACCATACCCCTGGTAAATAGTGTTGTTTTGTATCAGCATGTACCATTCTGGAGAATTAATGCTCCTGCTGAGAAATTAATATATTTTTTTTGTACTTATCCTAATCATTGTTTTTCTCAAGTCTTCATTTGTGAAGGAAAGTGTAGCATCATGATAATGTGTCTTTAAATAAGATATAAAGTACATGTGAACGTCAGTGTTCCAACATTTCATATGTCATAGTAGTTGTGTGTTGGTGGTCGGAGGTGGGCTGGAGGCAGAGATATTATGCTTTCAGTTTTTAATGACTATTAAGATGAGGCCAGTAATCTCCGGAGTTTCTTACTCCGCTAAGGAATGCGGCGGAGTTATGTGACGATCTGTATACATTTGTTTGTCTGTTTGTCTGTCTGTTAGCAACATTACTCAAAAACGGACTAACGGATTTGGATGAAATTTTCAGGGAAGCTCGGAAATGACACAAATAGCAAATGATTAGATTTTGGCAGTGATGTGGCTTGTAGTCTGGATCCACAGATTTGGTAAAGATTTCTGTATCATTGCGAGATAGCGGCACGGAGTCACTGTAACCATGACAAGAAGTGAACACTACAGCAGCTGCCTGCTGACAAGTAGACCACTGCAGACTTATCAAGACTTATCCATCTGAAATCATACAACTACTGAGCAGCCTTGGCAGAGTACTGCGCTCTCTGAGTGCTTTTCTTGTTGCAATATAAAATTACGTCACCAATACAGAAGAGTTAATCTATATGTTATGTCTAGTAATAGTGGCAAAAGTTTTTATGTATCCTTAATTCTTCTGTATTTTCCTGCAGGGCGTAGAGGCAGAAAAAGGATACATTTTGACAGTGATGCTGCAGAAGATGAAGACTTTGTTCCAGATATTGAAGAAGAAGAAGAGGAGGTTGAAGAGGTGGGAGATGAAGAAGAATCAGAGGAGTCACATTCAGACTCAGATCTGGACCTGGGAACACGTGGAAGAAGTCCAGCAGTTTTTTATGACAAGAACAATGTTAGTATTTTTTTTTTTCTGATCTTTACTGTATTTTTTAAATGTGGCGCCCCGAGTGAGTGTTGGTTGTGTGAGTTTCAAAGTGGAATTCTGAAAGTTTCGTTATTACAGATCAGTCTTATTAAACAGACTGTTTATTTTACCTTTATTACTGTCAGACTTTCAAAAGAAGGTGATTTTTCTGCAATTTTTAAAAGGGGTTCTGTCCAGACGTTGGATACCCAATTGACATTGAATGGAAGATTTTTTTCCACTCTGCCTTCTGAATGTTGTGTATTTAGACCAGCAATCATTCCTATATGTTTCTCACCACCTTAAATATTATGCTATGAGTCACCTCTTCTGACACCAGTAAACACCTTTCAGAGACACTTCAGATAAAAATTGCATCATTTTATCAACAAAATTCTTACAAGTAAAAAACTTCACAACTGGCGCCAAAGCATGAATCATTATTATTTGAACCAAAGTTGAGTATCTTTTTTGAGAATATTAGGATAGCTGCAGAATTAATGTAGCAAGACTGAGAGGAAAGAAAAAAGAAGATGTGCATAATGGCAACAACTTTTTTTTTTCTCCTGCAGATATGCTCGTATCCCCAACCTCTGAACGGACTCACCATTGGCATCATGAAGCCAGTCTGGGACTTCACTGAGGCGATCAAGAAGTTGTAAGTAGCTTCACTCACTCCTGTCTTCTAGTTGTGTTTAACTGTGTTTACTATAAGTAGCTTTTAAAGTCGCACAGTCGGTTAGCAGTAAGTAACTGTCAGCATGAACTAGCAGTGAGTGTCATTGTCCTCCCACTGTACGTCTGCGGTAACTGTCCTGTTGATATTTCAAACATCTCTACCAGAAAGAAGTGCGTTTTAATTTGTCGTTTTTTTTCTCACAACACACATAATGTAGAAGAGCTGACTCAGTCATAATATCATTTTACAAACTCCAATATAAACATCCAGAGGAGCACAACCACTGTGGAAGAACACGCCACTGACAAACACGCACTTGTTTACTAAACTGCTTGTTATTTTTAGCCATGTGCTTGTGTATGTGTGCGTTTTCAGCCGTGAAGAGCACTACAGCAGCTGGGTGTTTCCAGAGTGGGTCCCCTCCACCAGTGACTGGGACCTTGTGCCACAAAGGTAGTGAACATTTTCTGTCGTTAGTGGGTTAAATTCACTTTTTTCCGGACATGGGCTCATAGAGTGAGTTTTAGTTTTAGCATTGTTTGCTCAGTGGCTTTCTTACTCTCTGCATTACAGAAGCTGCTTTAAACCTTTTTCCAATAAAAGTTTTAAATACAGAAAGCCATGCTGAATATTCTGCATGCTGATTGTGTTTCAAAACTGGCAACGTTTGTGTCTCAAGGAAGTTAATTAGAAGCGCAAACAGTTTATCTTCATTCACTGCAAGTTGTCACATGGCCTTATATCTCGTCCGCTCAAGCTTTATTGTAGTTAACACACTCTTTTTGTATATTACATTATTTGGCACACACCTGTCTAAGCCACCTAACAATAAATGCAGGATCATGAACTCAATATCACTCAAAACTGGAAGAGTATCCCTTTTACAAAAAATTCAGTACGGGTAAAATACTTAAAGATATATATATTTTTAAATAAGAAAACATAAAGGATTGTTGACACATAGTCTGAGAAGTTACTGACCTGCAGCAGATGATAGGCAATGACTCTACTGACTGAGTTCAGCTGTAACTAAGAGAAGCTTTGACTGAGATGCAACCACCAGATTCTTAGACAGAAAAGGAGGCCACAGGTCAGGCAGGAGTATAAAGTTTGACCAGAGCTCAGATGCAGCAGTTCCCTTCTCCGGCCTGAAAACCTGCATTAGGCTTTTAGAAAGGATGTGAGCAGCAGCAGGGAGACCGTGTAGTAAATGGAGAACAGAAGTGGTGTAGGACTACTTATACAGGCAGACAGCATTCCTGATTAACTTCAGAGGTATGACAGCGGATGCAGGACTCCATAAAGAAGGAACATGGTTTTAAACATGTTTCTATCCTGTCAGGGGTTATGAAGCATCTGCTTTATATGTCTGGTGAGATATGTATCAATGAAAAGTTATTTAACAGATTTTTGTACATCTTATGTGTTACTTTAGTGATTTGGAAACATACCTCCCTCAGGAGGTTCACTCAGCTGCTTTCAGTGTGTCCAGAGAAGGTCTCAAGAAGAAAGAGATGCCTCCGCAAAGACTCAGCAGGTGAGACTAAAATTATTATTATTTTCAGCTGGAATCGTAGCTGGGAAAATGTAGCTCAGCATTTGATATCCTCTGTAATGTGAAATTACATGTTGCTTGATAATTTGTTACTTCAGTGTTTTATGGTAGAGACAACACCAACTTTAAAGCAGAACAAAGTGAAAAAACTTGATTATTATTATTACTGATTTTTGATATTCTCTATATCTATGGCAATATGTCTCACAGACGTAGAGACTATCAATCAAGAGACATGTTGCCATCGCCAAAGATGCTTTTAACAAGAAAAAGACCATCTTCATGAATACACACATCAGTATGCCGACAAAACTAAGAATCCTCAGATGCTACGTCTGGTCAGTCTTGCTATATGGATGCCAAAACATGGACAATATTAAACAACGTGCAGAAGAGACTCCAGGCAACGGAAGTGTGGTTCCTACGAAGAATGCTGAAGATATTGTTGGTAGAAAGAGTAACCAATGAAGAGGTGCTTACGAGAGCAAATGCGAAAAGAACAATGCTGGCAACCATCAAATCAAGAAAAGTTGAATTCCTAGGACATGGGATGAGGAGGAATAGTATAAAGAATCTTGCAATAACAGAAAAAATAGAAGGGAAGAAAGCAAAAGGATGCCAGAGAATGACATATATTGACAGCATCAAACATTGGTCAAATACAGCGAATGCCAACACTGTAATTCATGCAACATATGACAGAGAAAAGTGGAAAGGCATAGTCGTCAACATGATTACACAAGACACCTAAGAATTAAGACGAATATTAATAGTGGTCACTATTTGTAATTCAGTTTTTCATTGCCTACTTTTAATTGTTTTTGTTGGTTTGTAGTGGGGGAGAAATAAAGTGAATTTGTATTTCAGTTGCAGTGCTTTTTGATGCATTTTTCCTCATTTGCTCACTTTTTTTTAAAATTTCTGTTGTGTAACTGACAGATTTGAGGCGCTGCCACCTCACCCAGAACGTTGGGACATGTTGTTGTATGCAGGCGGACCGGTCTGGGCCCTGGAGTGGTGTCCGACACCCGATGGTGCTATTGCAACGCAGTACATTGCTCTGGCCTGCCATCGAGGGATGGATGACTTGCACTACGCTAATAAGACTTGTACAGGTTCTGGACTTGTTCAGCTGTGGGACGTGAGCAAATTGGAATACGACAGCAGGTACAGATGAAATACACACAGTAGGATTCCCATGATGTGGATATAGGAAGGCTAACTATGATATGATTATTTTGCAGTGCTGTTGTTGGAGGTTTCCTGAGCTAAAAAGTTTTTTTCATTTAAATGTTAAATCTTGTGCACTTGTACAGCACCTTTTAGCATTAGCGCGGTTCCATGAGGCACTTTTTGTTGTGTTTTTCATTCGCCCACTCACACAGATCAATTGCAATAGAGTTGCCATGCACAATGCTCTGCTGCAACCAGGAGAAAACTGGGCCACAGTGTCTTGCCCAAAGACACTTTGGCATGTTGAAGTACTGAAGATTGACCTGCCAACCCTGTATTTAGCAGACAACCTGCTCTGCTACCTGAGTCACCTTTAGCTTTTAGATATTCATCTTTCTTCCCCCCACTCCCCTGACTAATGTCTCTGCAGACCGGACTCCCAGCCTGTCCTGGCCTATGGTTTAGCCCAGGACAATGGCGTCGTATGGCATATAAAGTGGTGTCCTGCAGGAGGCTGGGAGCTTCCCAACTGTGTCAGAAAGGTAAAATGTTTTTACAAAAGAAGTCCAACATGAAGTGTTATAGCCTGTAGCTGAGATTGACATTTAGAAGTCAGGTGACATTCGTGCTTTCACCCTTCAGGCTCCTTTCCTGCCCAGACTGGGTCTTCTGGCTGTAGCCACCTCCAACTGTGTGGTCACCATTTACAGCCTGCCCCACCCGGATGCTCTGCACTCCAGCCAGAAGCTAGCTAACTCAGGTAGGACTGTAATTATTAGTCATAGTTGACTACAATTTCCCCTTCAGTTTGCAGCAATTAGAACCACTCAGTTACAGTAATGGTAAAAATTACACATGAAGTTTTAGATTAGTGCACAGCACTGACCAGACAAGACAGCCATACAATGAAATGTGTCCTGTGTCCAGCAGAGGGCAGTGTTGGCCTTCTAAAGCCCTGTGGTAATTACCAGTTTCCTGCTGTAGTCTGAGAACACTGGCCTGGAATAAGACAATCTGCATCGTATTTGGATAATTGCACCAATGTAAAAAATGACCAGCTTCACTGTGTTGAAACCTCCCTAAACTGCACCCAGTTACTGATTTTGACTCCTTTCCATAATCTATTCATTTATACACCACAACAAAGAATATTACCAAGTATAAGAAGTGAGAACTTTTCACATAATGACATTACATTGTTACAGAATTTATGGAAATATATAGGAACGCAAATTTATAATCCATTCTTAATCGATAATCAGCCACATTATCAATCAATAACCAATTAATCCCTAAATCAAATTGAATACCTTTAAAAATTTCCTCTATGCTGAGAATACAATTTCTAACCATGGATACATACCACTTGCTCTGGTACAGTAGTCACTCAGCTGATGTCCTGGTTAACTTTGGTTCATCTTTATTTTATAAGCTCTGACAGGAAACCTTTTACTACTAAAGAAGTCTCTGTCTTGGTGCCCATTGTGATCTAAAAAAAACCCACAATGTTCTCTAGTAAGTAGTCTGAGTGATTTCCCCTTCAGGTTTTTTACAGTATTACATGCAGCAAACAAGCTACAGTCTTCCATCTCATCAAACAGTAAGAATAACGAGGCACTAAAGATAAATGTACAATACACTTTCTGATATGCGTGTCCATCATGTTCTGCCTTTTCGGTTAATATATTTTAAACATCCATCCATCCATTATCTATACACCGCTTATTCCTCACTAGGGTCGCGGGGGGGGCTGGAGCCTATCCCAGCTGACTCGGGCGAAGGCAGGGGACAC
Organism: Amphiprion ocellaris; assembly: GCF_022539595.1. Taxonomy (NCBI): domain Eukaryota; kingdom Metazoa; phylum Chordata; class Actinopteri; family Pomacentridae; genus Amphiprion; species Amphiprion ocellaris. Next base: position 12,854,123 of record NC_072777.1, read on the forward strand.
CCTAGACAGGTCACCAGTCTGTCACAGGGCTACATACAGAGACAAACAATCACTCTCACATTCACACCTACGGGCAATTTAGAATAATCAATTAACCTCAGCATATTTTTGGACTGTGGGAGGAAGCCGGAGTACCCGGAGAAAACCCACGCATGCACAGGGAGAACATGCAAACTCCATGCAGAAAGATCCCAGGAAAGCCGGGACGCGAACCAGGGATCTTCTCGCTGCAAGGCGAAAGTGCTAACCACTACACCACTGTGCAGCCCCATATTTTAAACAGTTTAAATTAAAAAGTAATTAATCAATTGACAATTAAGCATACACATCCATAGAAATGTAGATTATGCTCACAGTTTCCCATCTTAAAGCCCAGAATAACATCTTTGAATAAAAGTTTCAAACTTTAGGATTTTCAGTTTTCAATAGAAAAAATCCTAACCCCATAGAAGTTAGGCACAAGCCTTTTTTTAATCAATAAAAAATTACAAAAACTACTAATTTTCAAAATAGTTAGCTAATTAATTGTCTGTTGATCGAATAATTGATGAATAGTTTTCCTCATAATGACTATGTTACAGGCGTTTATACACAGCCAAATGAACTCATCAGTAAGTATGTAATCAATCACAGAGCAGCTTATCCATCATATCAGACACGGACCTCATTAACTAGACCAGATCTTATGCTCGATACGAGGACAGTAACCATAAAGACCCTCACTCCCCTCGTGTGTGTGTGTGTATTTAGTGCTTGAGGGTCTTTAAAACTATTTCTTGCCGCTTTAATAATGGCAGCGGAGAACACGTGCACACAGAGAACGCTCTCCTGGAGTGTGAGTATATGCTGACATTATGGATGGTGGGGCCTGTGGTCCAGTCCATTCAGATCACTGCGTCAGCTGCCTCTGGGGCTGTGCTGATAGAACACTGTATGAATGAGATTAATGGCGAGCTTATCTGCCACATCCATCATAAACAGAAGCCCAGTTATATCTGCATGTGTGTGTGTGTGCGTGTGTTTATCTGTCTGCGTGAGCCCAGCACTATGGGCTAATCTGATTAAACATAACACCAGTCTAAGATCATAGCATTTCAGTACAGCACACACCTTGAAAATGAATGCTCACACGCTTACATTGTGTCACGGTCGACACAACCTTCTTACGTGCCATTAAGCCTTATCTTATGGGGCATGCCTTCTCTGTAGCACAGTGTATCATGAGTGTTGACTGATATCTGTGTTTGTCAGCTTTTAATGATTTTGTTTTGTGAAGAATACATTTCTTTAAATATAGAGAACCTAGAGTATTTACGCATTTACTTTGACAGAATCTCAGTTATTCACCTATAATTACATGTATCACACATGCAAGAGCTGCTCTTACTCTGATTTAAGGGCACCGCTCTAGAGGAGCTCATGTACAGTCAATCATATGTTAATATTACGGTGAAATTCAATATATTATTTGACATCAGACTCCACAATATTCCACATGGCTTGGTTTTATAATCAAGAAAAAATTCTAGTCCCCCAGTGTGGACATAAAAAGCAGTATAAAGCCTGACATTTCTATTCTTTTTACTTTTCCCCCCATTGCTTCATGGCCTCTGGTTTCCATTTTATTTTGTAGCCATGGATCATTGGGTCCAGTTTCCAAAGAGCTACTTCTGCTACATCAACCCCTGCTTCCAACTATAGGTTATAGTTATTGGACAGAATGGTTGGAGAAAGCTCACATTTGAAGATAACTGCACCAAAACACACACACAGACACAACTGAACAGACAAACATGGGCTAACACAGAGCTTTCGAGCACAGTTGTAGTCACAGTTTGGGAAGTACTGAGGTCTGAAGCCGAAATTTCCCCCAATGCACTTATAAAATCTTAAAAATTGTATGGTTTCTGTATTTTTCTCTCAGCATAAATGATTAAATGTTGTCTCAAATGCTACTCTACTAAGCACATATTTATCGTTCATCTCGTTTTTGTTGGTAATCAAATTTACACATTTACTGGAGTCAGCTTATGAAACATCCACCATGTCCACAGTATCAACCATTTATCCTGTTGGTGCCGGTGCCCACAGCATATGAGGCTAACCAATCGTTGGTCCACCTTGACAAACAGTGACATTCTCTAGATTGCAGTACAATGGGACTCTCCTAATGGTTGTGAAGAACCCTGACCTTCCCTCTAGCTGGTTTTCACTGAAACACAAGAAATACCCAGATCTAATAGCCAGAATGTCATGAATGTGATGTTACCGATCTTATCATGATTTTAATACTTGCAAGGCAAAAACCACAAAATCATACCATTCCATTCATTTTTTTCTTTTCAATTATGCTCATGAAGTCACAAAAATGCAGCTTGGGATGCAAGAAAGTATTAACATGCCAAAGTGAAATTCAAAATTTAGTGATTAATAATGCATGAACAAAGACAACTCTTTCATGTAGAAAATGAATGTATGAATTATGAAGAGTCACTTGCAAAACTAAAGACTGTATTTTTTTTTAAGTTATTATTTTTGGCCTTTTTTACTTTTTACTTTTATTATGTATAAGACAGTGGAGAGAGAGAGACAGGAAGCGTGAGTAGAAAAGTGGGGGAATGGTGGTGGGGTAAATTGATCATTTAAGCCAGCAGTGCGGTTTTATCTTTTGAAATTGCGCAAAGTGACACTTTCTTTTTTCTGTATCTGATGAAATGTAAATGTCAGTTGGTTCTGTAATGTTTTGGGCTCTTGGTCTGCTTTGACATCTAGTTCAAGTGATTGGTACATCTGCGTGATGTTGTTGGATGTGCTTCTACACACATACCTTATAGCTGTTGGTGTTTGTGTTTGCAGTGACATCTATAAATGCTAGCTGATATTAATACATTCAGTGTCAGAGATAATAGACAAATGCATAATCAGCTTTTCACACTCTGCTGTTTTTATTATTCGGCCAAGGAACGCGCTGGAGTTATGTGACGATCGGCGTTGATTTGTCTGTCTGTCTGTCTGTTCGCAACGTTACTCAAAAACAGATAGCGGTACGCCGTCACTGTAACTATGGCTACAAGTCAACACTAGTTCAGCTGACTGCTGACGATCACATGATTGCGATCCTACTATAAATCGACCGCTGCGGACTTACCGGGACTTCTCCGTCGGAAATGATACAAGGACCAATTGATTAAATTGTGGGGTTGTTTCTGAGTCCCATCAATTCCCGTCGCCCGCTACATATGTGCTCTGCGTGAGGTCATTTTGTTTGTGGGTACATCTATATTAAATGGCCACATTCCATGTTGCCATGATTTCTGATAATCAACAACTAATAAACAAATGCTGCATTTCTTAAAAAAAAAAAAAATGCTGCATTTTTGACCATGCCATATGGAGGAATGAACAGCCTTGGCGGAATACTGCACTCACTGAGCGCTTTTCTAGTTCCTTATTGGACCATTATGGTGGTCTGGTTTATTGCATTCTTTGAATCAGGCAGTCAAAATCTGGTTTATCAAATATGGTGGTCACAGAGTTTTAGTTGATCGTGTTGGTCATGATAATCCCTGCCATTTGTTGTTCTTGGTTTTTGACCATCAAAGTAATGCTGCCCCTAAGCCTTGGTAAATGGTACCAGCAGCAGACGCTTCATCAATAGCAGTAAGAAAATTAACTGATAGAATATGTGATAGTTTCTCTTAAATGTATTAGATGCAAACCATGAAAGCCATGAAAGAACATAGGGAAAGTGCAAAATTTAGTTGTTTGAACAAACCAAGTGTATGCCTTCGATGGCTCATAAACAACCTATTAATAATGGAGCAGTTCGCCCTCCATCACTTGCCCCATGGCATCTATGCAGACCTTATGAGGAACACTATCTGAGTCCTTCTTCCGCTCTATATATATCCAAACACCTCCTCTGGTGAAGGCTACGGCTGGTGAGGACCAATAGTTGCCCATGCAAGACGAGCTTCACAGTCAAAACCAACAACAACTCTGTGTCTCCCACTACCTTTACCCAAAACAATGCACTCCCAGTGGTTTGCTCCGAGTGCTGACGTACTTGACCCCAGGATGCATGCAGAGGCCCTTGAACTGCCTTAGAGGAAGAAGGGAGTGATCTTGAGCTAAACTTAGAATGTTGCTAAGGCCTTCCAACTCAAGATTTCCGCGTGGAACTTGCACTTGTGAAATTTTCCACAATATGCTCATCAGTCTTTGGACCACATATTCTACAACTACATGCACCAAAATGTAATGTTCAGCACAAAATGTTACATCACATTTACTTCACAACAACTGCTGAAGATCAAAAACCAAAGTTGGACATGAACTTTTACATCTGTTCAGTTGTCTTTCAGTGACCATTGCATTAGATAGACTTTTGTCAAAGGCCGGCAAACAGAGTGACTGCAGCAGACACAAACCTGAAGCATTTGAAAGTTATTTGTGCAGTCTAATCATGTGATTGCAAGGAAGATGTGAAATTTCTGCAGGCTTTCAACAAACAACTCTGCTAGCACGTGATTTTGACCTGCTGACTTAAAGCTTATTTTGCAGGTAGAAAAATACCTCTCATCGACGCTAGTGTTTTTCAGAGAGCTACATTTATTTTGAACTGACCCTAGAGGGGACAGGGATGGATGAAAGAGGTACCATCAACCAAGTGAAAAATGACTCGTGAATTTCTTCATATCGCCTCTCAGCCTGACACGATCAGTACTAATTGAACTGAGATTAGCTATCTTATGTGACTATAGGTGGATATAATTTCTGCCAGTTTCAGTATCAGTTGAAAAGGTTAAAGGTGAAATTGGCTTGGATGGTGTTAAACGGGGTGTGTGTGTGTGTGTGTGTGTGTGTGTGTGTGTGTGTGTGTGTGTGTGTGTGTGTGTGTGTGTGTGTGTGTGTGTGCGTGTGTGTGTGTGTGTTTGACTCTCTCTCCTCCAGCCCAGCACCGTTAGCAGCAGATAATTATAAATGGCTTTTGTCCATCCAGTCACCAGAATGAATGAGCAAGTGAATGAACAGAGCAGGCTGTTAAAGCCGCAGAATTGGAGGGCGGAGGAGGTTGGAGGTGTAGACGCGAGTGTGGAAGGAGGGAAAAAATGACAAAAGGGAGAATGCAAGACGGCGTAGTGAACTCACATAATTTACAGCTGCGTTTTCCATCAGACAAGGATCTATAATTGAAATGACAAAGAAGATGCATCACCAAGCCAGTTGTTAGTGTTGGAAGCTATGAATTTTAGGTCTAATAGCTGACTCTTCTTGTATCCCTACTCTGTCAATCACCAAGGACTTACTTGGGATTGGGTGGGGAAGGAGGCGGGAGCGTCCTTAGTGTGCATTGTGTTTTTATTCACTGCAAGAATCAGTCCACTGTTCATTTTCAGTTTAGCATTTTTGTGTTACTACAGGTGTATCTCATATTATTAGAATATTGCAGGAAAAACGTCCATCCTATTCTCAATATATGAGATGCACTTGTATTATTTTCAAGTATATGTTTAAAATATATGCTTTACAGGAAAAACTGGGTTTATTGTTAAGAACTGGAAAACAGAAGGTTTAGTGTAGATTAACTGTATTAATTTTCATTTATTAGCACCTAAACACGAAACCCGATTTAAAAAAAAATATACAGTGCTGACTTACTATAGACATCAGTTAAATAGGACTCCCACACACAAATTGATGAGAAGGGAGGAAGCACCCTTGCAAACTTTGCTCTTTTTTATGTGCTTTCATAGTAGTTTGCATCTGAAGCCTTTCCCTTGGAAATGTGCTAACAGACAGCTGCAGACACCCATAAATGTCTGGTACTTGTAATTATATTACTAATCTTGTCCACAAATGTCCGCTCTGTTCCATACGTTCCCTGTAGTATCAATGTAACCTGCATGTGCACACTACTTTCCTTGTAGTAGGACAGTTTGGGCTGCATGGATGTCCATAGAGGGGTACGTGTGGACTCTTCCAGAACTGTGGAGGTTACAAAGTTGACATGCAGGCCCTGCTGTACTCATGAAAAGTGTAACACTGCCTAATGCATTTAGGTGAAACAACTAAACTATTTTCTAATTACTCTTGATGAAGTGTCTATCGGCAGTAGATATCACTGTTGTTTATCTCGAAAGCCTACTTTATCAGTATTACAGCTCAGATAAAATCAAGTTCTGCAACTTTAGTCATGTTTATATCACTGTAAAAATACATTATACTAGATATTCATGTGTATGTTTGGTAGGGTTTCCAAGTGTCAGAACAAAAAAACTGAACCTTAACTAGGGAAATGAAGCAGATGTCCACAAGTTGCACATCAGAGTCTGCTTGCATGCCAAATTGTAAGTAGAGGCTACAAATTTGAAAGGCAAAAAAAACTGGAGGTTTGGAGCAAGAAAAATGTGAACTAACCAGACCCCTGAGCACACTCCTCAACTGTACTTCCTGATGGGTGGATGCCACAAGTTTTCATCCAAACTGTTGGTGACTAAAATACACAATGGGGAATGTAGGTGCCAAGTTTTGACAAGGTATGTTAAAGGAAGAGTAGAATACAGAATTCAGTGTCTGGTGCTGCTACTTCAGCTTAAATACCTTTTTGTAAATGCAAGTATTTTCACAATTAAGAAGAGCACAGTGTCTTAGAAGCTGAGAGTTTGTCAGTTGCTTAGTGACAGACTCCAATTAAATGTCATTTCAGGCTTCTGTGAAACACAAGTCCAAGTTGGGAAGTCATGCTGGATAACATGAGTCGACGTATTCTCACTGACAGCATGCATGGAGTTCACATCAGGTCTTTCTGTTGGTCTGGCGAACTAAAAGAGCAAGCCTTGATTTACAACTCAAGAGGCTTATATAAAAGCACTAGTGCGTGTTTTCCTGAGGCCAAGCTGACTTGATGGAGGGTATAGGAGAGTGAAGAGGACACTATTGATCTCAACTCACAGTAATCTAAACTGGAGGAGGAGAGAAAACTAATGATCTGGAACAGTCTGACACCCTTTTTTGTTATTGGATTTTACATCTATTAAACTCAACAGCAATGGTCAAGACACGCACAGCAGAATTACTGCCAAAGTGGTGCCGAGTATCCAGTCATTTTTTTTGGACACATCAGGGGCTTACTACCGTTGGCAAAGTTGGTTCGTCCTTTCATCCGTCCAACGCATCACAGTCCATCATTTGGACGGATTCCCATAAACATTGAGTTGATAAAATTTGATTACTTTCCTGGTTATGCCTCCATGTCGGTGATAGTAAAGTCAGGAGGGTTGTCTGTTGTACAAGCGATATTTCTTCTTAATTAAACAATTTATACATTAATCATGGCAAATGTGCTGATGACATTTTGTATCCAAAGAATGTAAGGTTAAGTTTGGACAGGAGTCTTGAAAATAAACTGCAACTTGAGTGACTGGTGGAGAAGTACAATGGTGTGGTGGTAATTCCACTTTCAAGAAATATTTTGGTATATGGTGATCTTTGACACTTCATCGAGCACATAGGTTATATTTCGTACTTGTCTACATTTTAGGTTAAATGAAATGAATTTGCTCTTCCTACTTTAGCAGGCTAACATTATAAAAGTAAATAACTTAATACACTCAGCTTAAGAGCTGCCCTCCAGTATCTATTTATTCACTGCAGCAGTAATCTGTCCATACATAATACTGAGTGGTATTGCTGTCTAACATGATTACCCTCCTCAACATTTATTCAGCCATAAGCTTGTTGAAGCTGCAGTAGGCAGAAATCTAGAAAAGGAAAGAATTTCGAAATGACAGTTTTCCTCCTGCAAATCTGCCCTCGGTGTCCTGAGTCCCTCCCACCAGCCGAGTACAGGTGTATGCACAAAAATAGTTTAAAAGAAAATCAACACTCAGTTCTAGATTCACACCACTCTTCTGAGTGAAAGTTGTCTGTTACCCATTTAGCCACCAAGTCCCACTCGCACCAAAGACTTTATTGCTCTTTATGCTATCTCACCTAGTAGTACCTGTGGTTGGGCAAGTGTCATGGCCTTTACTTTCTAAAGCCTGAAAAAACAGCCTTTAGGAAGTAGAAAAGGTAGAAAAAGAAAAAGGTTATAATGGATATCTTGTCCAATGATGCCAAAAATAATAGCTTTAAAGTCTTTGTCCAGTTTTTTCCAGTAAAATGATCCTGTCCCACCTTTTAATGGCTTCAGTGTAACTCTACACGGCTGCATCCTTTACAATGTGCAGCTCTATGAAATCTATGCTCTCTCCCCACCCAGCACACTTGCTGCAGCTTGAGCGCACCAGCTCACCTGAACAACACTCTAAACACACACAAATACAGAAAGTTCCACCCTGCAAGTCCACAGGATTGGTTCTTAAGAATTGTTGCATATGAAACTGTGTAAGTGTGAATCAGTGTTTCTGAGACATTGGTGTCATTGGTACACTGCAACTTCTCGGCAAAAATGCTGAGCCATGGCTTTGACAGGTTTTTCATTCATTTTCTGTCTTCTATCATACAGAAAACGCCATACGGACATGTTAACAAAGGGGAAAGGAATAGATTTTCTCTGGAGCAAGTCCTTAACATGGCAGTGTTGCCATGTTCAAAAATGTTTAACAGTCATAACATGGTAATGGCTCATCATGTTCAAGTTCTAATGCTGCTCTGCTTGGAGCACAACTGAACTTAATTACATCTGACACTGACAAAGTGCTGCTCACAATGAAGAAAACTGAGCCAAGTCTGTCAATGTAGAGCCAAGCTGGTGGTCCTCACTGCCTATAGGACGTGACATAAAACTGATTTTTGTGCTGTTTGTACCAATGAAGCAGTACAAAAATGTACAAATGACATCCAACACTAGATTCTAATTTTTTATTCTGTGGAAATGCCCATGTTTATGTTCTTTGTATAGATTCCAATGCATAGTTTTCATACCAGCTATTAACAGTTACCAAGTCTGATTTTATGCATCTCTCCACAGGAACAGATAGCGAAAAACCAAGAATATACAAGGTAGGCTCCTCTTATAAAATTTTTTCTTGTGTAATTTCATCATGCTGTCACAGTTCTCTGTATTTATTTCTGAACACCTACACATGAGGCTACGAATTAGCACATGTAAATAGCATTGGCATACAGGAAAATATAATGCCCAACGCTGCTGTTTGCATTGTAATTCCTGTCTCTTGTTCTCTGCAGGCACAAGGAGTACTAACTTTGAGGCTGGGCTCCTTCAAAGCTCCTCGCCATGAAATGAGTGGACTAATTATGTCTATGGATTGGCTGCCTGAAAAGCCATACAATATAATGGCTGTTGGATTCTATGATGGTACGCATTGATCCCTTGGAGATGTTCTTGATTAACTGTTCAGTGTTTGAAAGATTGAACAAATCTGGATCCCTCAGGTTCATCCATATGCATACTTTATTCTTCATGCTGTATTTTCAGTTTTTGTGCTGTTTTGTGTGATACATTCTTGCTGCCTCCTTCTCTCTACAGGTGTAGTAGGTCTATGGGATCTATCAACGAAGTCTGCGCTGTTGCGAGTGCGAGAGTCGGACGAGTCACTGAGTCTGCTGCCGTATCGGTGCCTACTTGCTCATGACCATGCAGTCAGAGCCCTGGCCTTCTGTCCTGCCTCCAGGTGGGCTACTAATCCTTGATCTCAAATGTGTGCTGATGCTGCATTTACACTTATTATCATAAGTCATCTGTGAATGTGTGATGGAGGACGACTTTGCAGATTCTCATTCCAAGATGCCTATGTTGTCTTTTACATTTTCCACTATTGTCTTTTGTATGAAATTTTTGTTCAGTCTCTTAAATTTCAAACACGTATTCATTCACCAAGCAATACAAGACAAACTAATTTAGTCCCAGCAAGCTTTAAACATTGTCCAGATAAACTTTCAGAGTTGGGACTATCATTTGTCTTGAACCTACTCAGCTTTGTCACTGCATGATAAAGAATCTTGATTGATGAATAGTGTATGCCTATGAGAGTAATGACAAGTGAAATGGTTATAAGAACATATCAATCTATCACAAGTACACAGGGTCAATGTTGTAAATCATCCAAGTGAAAAAGGTCACCCGCATTACCCCAAAAAATGTATTCCTAGCTACGTGAGAGTGTCAGATTGATGTCAGTTCATAAGGACCTCCAAGTGGTTAGTGCGGTTGTTGCTACATGTTGACTTCCAGGTCAAATGAAGTATACTTGCGTAGTAACACTATAATAGTTGCAGTTTCAAATGGTTTCATAGACTCTCACGACCTGGAATGTGGTCAAACACCTAAAAGAACACATTTATGGAAGAAATGATAGAAACCATAGGATAGTTTTAAGATCACAACAGAAAATGACTGCAGGTGTTTGTTTGCTTGTGTATCTCTTCAGTTTTTTCTCCATCTACTTTACTTTGGCAGTTGTATTCAGAGGTAATTAAAAAGTTGAGGGCAGCTCCGGTACTCTGAGCAAAGGCAACACAATAAATTCTGAATGCACGTAGTCGTGCTGAAGGAGGCAGAAAAGCTCGTGCTCCAGTGTATTCAGACACTAATTCAGAATGTAGGGTACAAGGCCAGGCAAGCAGCCATGTTCTTATCACCATTTAGATGAGGTAACCTCACTTATCTCTGTGTAAGTCAACATGCACTGACCTTGAGACTGCAGCCTTTGTCAGCTTCTTTAGTGTGACCTCCCCTTAAAGTAAAACTCGGATCTTCCTGCTGGGATTTTTTTATCTGACTTTAAACCTACAGAGCAGAAGTACAAAACAAGAACATATACTACCTTTTTTATTGGGCTATTTCTTTCTTTTGGGGGGCAGTTATTCTGTATTTTCTAATATTTCAAAATGGACAAGCCTTAAGTATCTCATTGCTCTGTTGAAATGAGTGAAAACACATATTTACTTAAATTCACGATACTTAGATGAACCAATGATTGAGCTTTTTTTACTTCTTGCTTGGACATAAGTCCTTGAGTTTTACAACATTTTCAAAATGGTGATTGATGTGTTTTTTCTTATGTGGTATTTTTAAAAGTTGATTTAGTTGATATACTACAGTTTCTCAATTTCTGATTTAACTTAAATTTTTCAACAGAAGGGGTGGGTAAGCACTGACTTTCTTTTTTTTTTTAACTTTATTTTTTATTATTTTAGACGGAAAAAAAATTGGGCATTCACAATGTAAAAGAAACATAACTAACAAAACAGTTCACAGGTACAGATTCAAATCTTGTCAGTGTCTTTATCGAAAGATTGTATATGACTGTCCCATTTTTCCCAATATTTTCTTCCCTTGTGTTGTTGTAGGCGGAGGCTGAAAGTCATGAGCTCCATTGTTCTTATGTCTTTGACAGTTTGAATCAGAAGTGCCATTGAGGGAGTGTCTCTTTTGAGCCAACATTTTGTGATTGCTTTTTTTGCAGCAACAAGAATTATCCTGAATAAGTATGCATCCCTTTGACTTATTTCCTCTGGGGGGTATACAACGAAACAACACAGAAAAAGAAATTTCCAATCGAATACCAATCACAGATTTGTCGCCTTCTTCCAAAAGTCAGTTATACCTGGGCATGACCAAAATATATGGACCTGGTCCACCTGGACAGATCCACACTCTCTCCCGCAGGAAAACTGGATGGCCCGAAATTTAGATTTTCGTACAGGAGTGATAAAAAAAACGGATCAGGCTTTTCCAACAAAAGTCTCTCCAGGTAAGCGAGTTAGTGGTACGGCTCTGAGACTTCCATCCCTCCAACCAATGCTCCTCTGATATATCAACTTTCAAATCATTCTCCCATTGTTTTTTCACATAAAGATACATTTTATTATCAAGCAAATTTAAAACTTTATACATTTTACCAACAATATTTTTGTTACTAGATCCTTTATAGACATCCAGAAAAATTTGAACAAGGTTAGAGGGGGTTTTAGTCAAGGCTCCATGTATTTCCTTAACAAAATAATGTCTGAGTTGGAGGTACCTGAAGAAATCATGTTTTTCAAGTCCAAATTTAAGCAAGCGATTTTGAAAGCTGTCCATCTGACCTTTTGATATTATACTACCAAATGTTGTTATACCCAAGTGTGACCATTGTTTAAATCTGGTATCATATAGTGCTGGTTGAAAGTGCGGATCACACACAGGCCAGCCCAGTACTCAGACCTGCCCATGGAGGCCAAACATCTTGATAACTTGTAGCCATATTCGGAGTGCAGAAGCACTGACTTTCAAATCAAAAATGTGTCACTTGTTTTCTCACAAAGTAAACAAGTGGAAACATGTGGATGTGAAAGATGACCTAGAATTGACCCTTATGGTACTCCACATTGTAGTACCAAACACTTATCAGCTCTAACATTAAAACCAACTGCCTAATATGAGATAGATTCCCATCATGCCGCCAAAACAGCTCTGATCCATCACAGCCCTGTTGCATCAGGGACAGAAATGTTAGCAGCAGATCCTGTAAGTCCTGGATGTTACATCTCACACATGTTGGATTGTACTGGGATCTGGGGAATTTAGAGACTAAGTTAACATCTGGAGCTCTTTGTCATATTCAAACAGCTCCTGAACAATGTGTGTAGTGTGGCAGGGAGTATTACTCTGAGGACAGAGGTCGTTGTCATCAGGAAATACCGCTGCTATAAGGGGGTGCACATGGTCTGCAGCATGTTTCGGTGGGTGTTAAAGCATCACCCACATGAATGTAGGACCCAAGGTTTTCTAACAGGACACTGCCAAGAGCATCACACTTTCCAAATCACCACATCAGGGCCGGTCGATAGCTAGACTCTTCTCATTCTGTGGTTCCCCAGTGGTGGAATGAGTTACCAAACTCTGTTCGATCTGCAGAGTCTCTCTCAGTCTTTAAGAAAAGACTAAAAACCCAGCTCTACACTGAACACCTTTGCACTTGACAATCTGCAAAAAAAACAAACAAACAGTAATAATAATCGGATTATGTCTGCACTGCCTGTAGACACTACGGTCCTATTATCACACTTGAACTTGGTTTATGGCACTTATCCAGGTTGTTTCCTCCTGACTAGATCCTTGCTTGTGTTGTATCTACTCTCAGATGGACGTCGCTTTGGATTAAAGCATCCACCAAATGAAATTGTAAAATTGTAGAATTGTGGACTAGCGTACTTTCTTCCCAAACTGCATTCGGTTGCCATTTCTCACAGTTAAATGACGTAAAAGAAAATGGGATTTATCAGAACAAGCCACATGCTTCCATTGCTCCATGGTCCAGTTGTGATACACATGGGTCAATTTGCAGGTGCTTCCGGTGGTGGACTGGTATCACAATAGGCACTGTTTTCAGCACACCTTTCTATCATAGCCAGCACTAAGGTTGTCAGCAATTTATGCTGTGGGATCAGACCAGTAATCTTATAGCCAATGGCCCTGTCACTAGTTCACCATCGAGTCATCAATCTGTCATAGTTTGGCCCTTGTCAAAATCACTCAGATCTTTATGCTTCCACATTTCTCCATCTTTCAACACATCAACTTCATGAACCGTCTTATATATCCCATCCTTGGACAGGCACCAGTTTAACGACATGATCAATGTTATTCATTTCTCCTGTCAGTGAATTTAATGTTGTGTCTGATCGGTGTATATGTGCACTAGGACTGAGCTGGAGAGTCCAACCCTGTTTCCTCATCTGCGGCAGTAGTATACTGTGGTCAACTCTATGAAATGTCACCCTAGTTTACCAGCTAAAAGGTCAGGCTGGTTTCTTACTGCTACCTAAATGTAGCTTTGTTTAATACTTAGCTTCTTTTTTCTCTAGCCAAATCTCTTTTTCATTTAACAAAAGTCCAAACACAACTCAACTGTAGTAGCCCTAGCCTGAGTAAAATGTACTTGGACATTGACAAATTAATTAAGTTCCATTGAAGGCTTTAACCTAATGGCTAAAGGGAATACCACATCAGTAGAACATCCTCGGTTCAGTTCAGTCAAATAGTCAAATATTGAGGTTCAATATCCATCTCTTGAGAAAATAGACTATATTTGAACAAGTTTTAATCAGAGTGTGCAGTAATTTTGTAACAACAGCAATTGTGTTGTTTGCAATCTCACAGTACTTAATACTCTGCCAAGGAACGGTGGAGTTCTCCGTCGTCTGTTTGTCCATCTATTTGTCTGTTTGTTAGCAACATTACTCAAAAATGGACTGTGAATGTGTGATGAAAATGGATTTGGATTGAATTTTCAGGGAAGGTTAGAAATGATACAAGGACCAGCTGATTTGATTTTGGCACTGATGCAGCTTATAGTCTGGATCCACAGATTTGGTAAAGATTTCTGTATCAGTGCGAGATAACAGCATGGCGTCACTGTAACAATGACTACAAGTGAACGCTACGTCGGCTGACTGCTGGCAATCACATGATTGTGGTCCTACTATAAATCTGCAGACTTAACGGGACTTATCCATCGGTGGGTGTTTCTGAGTCCCATCAATTCTCACTGCCCGCTACATATTTAGGTCACGCGATTCGGTATCTGTACATAACATACACATTCATAACACAGGCCTGTGCTCAGCACAAGGTCATTTTGTTTGTGGGTACATTTATATTAAATGGCCACATTCTATGGTGCCGTGATTTCTGCCACAAATTTTTTCAAGATTTCAGCCATCGGAAATGATATGACTGAGCAGCCTTGGCAGAGTACTGCGTTCACTGGGTGCTTTTCTTGTTAACCAAAGTAACCAAAGTGCAGATGGAAATATTCTCATAGATAAACTGTTTGTTACTTTTCTAGAGGTGAATACATCCTGATACATCCTCTATATGTTCAGAGGTGAACACTGACTGGACAATATCCGTAAAAGGTCATAGCTCAAGGTTTCACTTTTACCTTCGTAGAGACTGTCTTGTCCCTCTAAAATGATTTCTCTCTGCTCCGTTGCTCAGCTGATCTATATGCAGATCATCACCCGTGTCTGCTGCAAGGATTCACTGATATGCAGTGCAAGTCAGCATTAGGGGTAAAGCAATATCCTGGACCAAGATGAGCCTTTTATTAAAAATCTAATATTGCCCAGTCATCTTTTTTTTCTTACTGAACAGGTTCAGTGGTAACAAGAGTCCAAAATCTGCAGTGTGAATGAATCAGCATAATCTTCGTTTAGGGCCCTGACAACCCACCTAAAAAATGGTTATAATCTGACTTTTAGTGTCACATGATGTAAATGACTTCACAGAGGTTATTCTGCCTTGACATGCATTTAGTTTTGGGAGAACTGCTGAAAGAGAACATTTTGTAAATGTGTATCGAACTTCTGAAAATATGAGGTATCAGTATCGGCTTTCGAACTCCACCATCAGCCAGAGTGTTTAAACCTAAAACATCTTGTCCCTACAGCTTCTCTGTGCTCAGTTTCTCCTGTGATCAAAGATGTTAGCAGCCTTCTCGTTTTTATTATCAGCGCCACCACCATTTATTAAAAAGTTAGTGAGGATTGTGGGTTTTTGCTGCACCCGGTGACCTGCAGTGATGATTCTGTCAGTCAGTGTACCCTCTAATGTTTGCTGTCTGCAGTGGTCATTTTTCAGCCCTGTAGAGACTTTGGAAATGCCTTTTAAACCTTATTTTAGAGCAAAGTCACTAAACATGCACTTTTTATGTTCTGGTGGCCATTTAAATTACAGTCGTGGCTCTCTCCCCATTCATTTAGATGGGGATCTCGTCTTTTTAGCCTAAAATAACTGCATGAACACCTTACAAAGATTTAACTGCCATACCTGCCAGCCATTTGTTAGTATAACCAGTCATGGAAAATGACTTTTTAGCCCACAAACCAATATAGAACAGTAAATGTGAACTACAGAGAATTGGTCTGTTTATCTGGATACAGATAAATAAGTGATTTTTGATGAAAGCAGCTGCTTTAATTGCCCCACTTCATCCACGTGTCATTTTCTCAGTGTAGTTGAAATCAGCTACAACATTAAAGTCACTGACAAGTAAAGTGAATAACATTGAGTATCTCAGTACAGTGCAATGTTATGTTGGAAAAACTCATGTCCTGGCATTCATGTGGATGCTACTTTGACTTGTACCACCCATCTCCAAACAAAAGGCAGCTTTCCAACTAGGAACAGGTGCAGGTGGTGCAAGTGTTGACAGGAATGGCTCGTAATCTGCCTTTTCAAGCTCTCCGTTTCCATTGCGGTATAGGATCCAACAGCTTCAACCACAGTGTTAACTTCATGTTTGCCAAAGAGTAGTTACTAGAGGTCACTCAAGGTTCATGAGCATGTATGAAAGGGAACAACGAAGTGTTCACTTTGCTAGCTTTATATGGCGGATTTTATGTTGTAGTCGCTGATGTTTGAGTGAAGAATACTGCAACTCAATGAATACATTGAGGGGGCAGAAAAAATGGTGCTTATTGTTTTCTTCCAGTTTAACCAATCAGTATTTCTCCTCTCCAAGTTTGACCAATCAGCTTTGGGACCCACACCATAGTTTTTTGGGGCAGCTCAGAGGTACATCCACTGTACTTGGTATTTTTTTTATTCCACGACAATGACCCTTGAAAGAGGTTCTACTGGCAATTTGATTAAATTTTATTTATATAGCACCAATGCACAAATGTCACCTCTTTGTATAGTAAGGTGAAGACTTTACACATTTTTCAACAGAGAGCCCAACAATCCAAAGTTTTCTGTGAGCAAGCAGTCGGTGGCAGGATCCTGCAGTTGGAACACACTCTAAGGTTCAGGCTGCCATGAAAGTCCACAAGTTCATGCTGTGGGAAAAGCCTGCTGCTGCAGACAAAGCACAAACCCCCATGATTACAGCACTCCCAGACAGCAGAAGCCTCCCTCAGCAGGACAGTACACCTTGCCACACCACAACAACTGCTCAGGAACAGCTTGAGAAACACAACAAAGAGCCCAAGGCATTGACTCGGCCTCCATCCTGCACAGTCAGCCTAAGTGATGCACCAGCGGAAGCCTGATCCTTAGAGGTCCCAAAACGCAAACAACAGGACCCAAAGGATCCTCTGCCAGCTTCCTGGTGCCTGACACCACAGGACAGAGCTGGTTTGGCAGCACAAAGGGGACCAACATAATATTATCATGATGGTTTTAATGTTGGGACTGATTGGTGCGGCTCTATTGTGTTTTATGTAATTGTAGTTTAAGCCTATTATCCCCATTTAATGGAGCAGTGACCCCTAAAAAGCACTAATGGGCCTATATCACACCTTCTAGACAGCACTGGCTCAAACTCCTAAATATAACTTTATATTCACATTGCATGCCTACGGTTCATATGCTGTATAGAACTGTCTCTGGATAATTAATGTTGCCATTAACACCACTGCAGCATAATTAATCTTTGAGCGGATCTGAAACTAATTTGAAAAACAACCATGTTCTTCTGCCCACAGTCGTTTTTCTATGAAGGCAGATGTAGAACTAAAGTTGAACCAAAGGTGAATAACAGATTAAGATTTATCCCACAGAGAGAGAAAGTGCTCAGCTGGCAGCAGAGACACTCAGAGGACACATATCTTGTCTGGATCACTGCTTTTTAATTACGCAGCCATGTTAAGAGATAAAACTGCCTCTCTCTCTCTCTCTCTGTTCCTGCTCTGTTTCTTAGCATCCTTTTCCTTTTCTTTTTTCTTACTTCAACAGTGTGTAATCTGTTCTCCTCTCTCTCTACTATTCACATTCATAAAATGTATTTTTCTCCAAATGAAATCTGATTGTATTGATTGTTTTGTCTTCATTTCTTTTATGCCAGACACTGCTGTCAGTTGTGATCAATGTTAGGGGGATGATGAATTCCACTTCAGCTACTGCGTTAGAATTAAATTCACATATTTAGCCAGTTTAACAACTAATGGAAAATCGTGGCTTGTTTTCCAATTGTTAACATGTCTTTAATCAAAATAGACTCTGATCATTTTTCATTAGTCAGACTGTCAAAGTTCTTTTCTTTTTCAGGCACCTGTTGGTGACAGCAGGTGAAGATCGCTATGTGAAGACGTGGGATCTGAGGAGGCTCTTCGATCCCATCACTGTCCAGAAACGCTATGTCACCAATGAAGTCTACTGGCCATTGAACGCACCGGGGCTCCTGCCGGCCCAGGAGAACGCCTATGTTACGTAAGAGAGCTTCTCTGTTTTCCCCTGTCATAACTTAGACTCATATTCAGACAAATCTACCCACGGGTTTAAATAAAGTAACCTTGAACCTTGAAGATTCACGAACTTTTACATGTCAGTGTTTACATAGGAGGAGTTTTTTTTCTGTAAGTTTCTGTAATTTCCATACGTCTCCAACATTGGAGACGTATGAAATTTTGTCGGTTTATAATACAAAATAAGAAGTATGGTATAATGCAACAATAATATTTACACCTGCAAAAAACTACCTAACTTACCATAGTATCAGTCAAGACACGCAAAAGACATTAAATAACTGTTTACAGGCTTCTTTCTTAAATTTCATCCTACTTACTGCATTTAATTTGTCCTATTTCTGTTTTAATTCAGGAAAGGTTTACATGGAGTCCACTACATCGACCACCACATGCGCTCCCTCATGACAATTCCTCGGACTGCCACTCTCTGGGTGAGTGTGACTGTTTTAATCTTCCATCCCTCAGTCATCAGTGTCCCCCTAAGTCAGCCACGGAGCACAAAATAGATTAGCTTTGCACTTGAGAAAACCCTTGAATTGTGCGCACGACAGTCCTGTTGGCAAAGATGAAGACAAAGAACCTTCAGGAAATGATTTAATCCCAGTTGTGCTCTGGTTTTGGATTTATGTACCAGTCGTGGAGTGTCAGTAATGAACATATTGGGACATAAGTTAGTTTATAAGTGTGCTGGTACCAGTTTAATCCAGACAAAAAAATCTGTTGTTTCTCAGTATTTTCCTATTCTCATAATATTACCTTCTCTGCCTTATGTATTACCCTCTTGTTCCTTCAGATGATGTATGACTTTAAAAGCTGGTCACAAAATGTAAAGTTTAAGTTTCACAAAATGCAAAATGATTTCTTAAACAGCTGGTTAACTCTATTGTTCAGCTAATCTTTGTCAAGCAGGAATACGAAGCAGAATATTTATAGCAACAGGCTGTGGGAGCAGGACTGTGTCCTGATATTGGATTAATTCTAAATTAACTAATGTGTCATCCAGTGCTACTATGTGGTTCAGGGACTTTTTTAAATTTTTTGGACAACAGTGGAGCTCTGTGGCTCAGAATTATTGTTGGTTTTGGATACCCACATAACTTTTGGGTTCGTTGACTTTAAGGAAAATAAAGATCGCTGTCAATCCTCTTCTGGACTTTTTTTGTTGTCATTTTTTAAAAAGTACACCTGCTAGAATAGGTGAAGGCATGCAAATGTTTAAAAATCCTGTATTATAAATATTCTAACAACATTGCTATATGACCTAATATGTGACTTCTGATTTGTGTTTTCATGTGTCCTTGCAGTCCATACATTACAGTGACTGGTTAAACAGTGTGTTGACGTCAGACTGCCATGGAGACGTGATTTTCTCGATGTTACCTCAGATAAACTACACTCTACCCTACCTCAAACGCACGATAGAGAGACGATTTGTAAGTTTTTTCATTTTTTAAATCTGTTTATTTCTTAGGGGCTGCACAGTGGCTCAGTGGTTAGCACTTTCGCCTTGCAGCGAGAAGATCCCTGGTTCGCGTCCCGGCTTTCCTGGGATCTTTCTGCATGGAGTTTGCATGTTCTCCCTGTGCATGCGTGGGTTTTCTCCGGGTACTCTGGCTTCCTCCCACAGTCCAAACATATGCTGAGGTTAATTGATTATTCTAAATTGCCCGTAGGTGTGAATGTGTGAGTGCTTGTTTGTCTCTCTATGTAGCCCTGCGACAGACTGGCGACCTGTCTAGGGTGTCCCCTGCCTTCACCTGAGTCAGCTGGGATAGGCTCCAGCCCCCCCCGCGACCCTAGTGAGGATT
Organism: Amphiprion ocellaris; assembly: GCF_022539595.1. Classification (NCBI taxonomy): domain Eukaryota; kingdom Metazoa; phylum Chordata; class Actinopteri; family Pomacentridae; genus Amphiprion; species Amphiprion ocellaris. The sequence continues at coordinate 12,874,135 of NC_072777.1, forward strand.
AAGCGGTGTATAGATAATGGATGGATGGATGGATGGATGGATGGACGGATGTTTATTTCTTACCCCCTTCTTTTAAAATATTTGTTGTGAAATTACATTTTGACATCAATTGACGTGCATCTGAAATAATGCATATGCAGAAAACACACGTAATCACATAACTCGGTAGCTTTCATTTTCTATCAAAATATACATTTTACAGTAAAAAAACTATTGATCAAATGTGAAGACGGACAAACAGTCTTCTGTCTTTACCTGTTCCCCTCAGCCTGTTTACCTCACATCTGTGGTGCCTTGTAATGAAACTGAAGAAGAAAATCACACTGGAACAGCAGCGGAGGAGGAGGGAGATGTTGTTGAAGTAGAAGGAGACACAGAAGAAGCAAATGCTACTCCTGAAGGAGGAAATGGAAACAATAATGAAAAAGGAAGAGTTAGAAAGGATAAAAGTCCTGCTGTGCGGTTCCCTACATATAAAGAGGCTGTGAAGAACCACTACCTCCACCACGAAGATAACGACATGGTGGGTCCATAATAATCTTCTTTGTCTACTTTTTTTGAACAAAGTACTTTACAGATGGCTCTCAAGAAATCTTGCAATCTCATTCACACATTCTTTTATTAGTGAGTTCATGATGTAAGTCATCGTTTTGCTAAATTTAGCTGGCGTCAGCAGTGGTTAGCTTAATAGTTTCTCCGCCAAGGAACGCCGCGGAGTTATGTGACAATCGGCGTTGGCTTGTCTGTTAGCAACATTACTCAAAGACGGACCAACGGATTTGGATGAAATTTTCAGGGAAGAAATAAGAAATGATACAAGGACCAAGTGATTCGATTTTGGCAGTGATGTGGCTTATAGTCTGGATCCACAATTTTTTTTAAGATTTCTGTATCATTGATAACGGCTATATTCATTTATACATATATAATGTAACCATGACAACAAGTGAATGCTACATCAGCTGCCTGCTGACAATCACATGACTGCGATCCTACTACAAATCAACCGCTGCGGACTTGTCGGGACTTGTCTGTCGGAAATGATAAGACTGAGCAGCCTTAGCGGAGTGCCGCACTTACTGAGTGCTTTTCTTGTTAAATGTGCTATTTAACAATAATAGCATTGTGAAGTTAAAAAAAAAGTTCTGTTATTGATGCAAAAAGCCTCATGTGGATGTCACATCAGTGGAGTTTACATAGTGAGCAGTCAAGCATAGCGCTTGACTGATATCAAAAGTGTCACTCCAGCCTAAGTTTTCAGCTTCTATTACCAGTTAACACAAATGGAAGAGTCAAATCAGAGATTGATGCCTTGAAGCATCAATTTTTAGAGAGAAGCCATTATCAAATAAAGTAATGATTTGTGTAATAATTTGGTTTCTTCTGGTAAACAAATTAGGAAACGAGATTTCAAATAGTTGTTGATGAATTCTTCTCCTTCTTATGACTGATTTTCTTCATTCATTTTTAGGGATTCAAGAATCTGACAGAGAAAAAAATCATTTCTAAGTGCATGTCAGAGAGAGAGAGAGACAGTTTCATTTTACAAAGCTGGTGCTTTGACGAGATGCCACAGAAGAGCTAGCAATAAGAATAATGATAATTCTAATAACTTTATTCATGTAGCACTTTTCAAAAACAAAGTTACAAAATGCTTTACAATTAAACAAATGTCAAATCAGATGAATATTGAAAACCACTTCAAACTGCGAAATAAACCCAAACATGCAATATAAGCAAGATAGAGTCAAGGCAGGGTTTTTATATAGCACTTTTAATACAACCACCATTGTGTCAAATGCCTTCCAGCAAAAAACATTACAACTGCCGTAACGAAAGTAACCTATTAAGTGTAAATATTAGGATTTTGTCTGAGTAATTACCAAACCCTACAAAAATTATGTAAAATACTACATGAAAACATTTCATCTGTGTGCCAAGATCACTTCTCTCCAATTCGTTACTGTAACACACAGAAATGCAATATTCTGTCACATTTTCAACATCAGTTACATCTGAAGCTTCACCTGCGTTTTGTCCGGCATCTTTAGAGACGCAGGTCTGGAGGACTAGTGCCGTCAAACTACTACACAAACACTAATTGTACCCACATCATAATCTGTGTGTATTGGAAGGAAATATGCAATGATTTTCACATTGTTTTGCTAGTTGTCTATTTTGGGTAAAACTGGCTTTGCATTTGGATGGAAGCAGTTATATTCGGAAACATAATGTACGTTTAACACAGTGATATTTATCCTCTCTGACTTCCAGCGGAGCTTCAAAGGCAGTGAGAAGCGAGCTGTGTGGAAACGCATGAAAGACACAGAAGTGAAGTCAAACATGACCCTAACCCTGGATGAGATGCCTCTGGCTGCATTACATAAGGTATCTATAAACACACACACACACACACACAAAATACACACACCGTACTGCCATCATCAGACTCCTGCTGCAGCGCAACATGAAGAAGAAGAGAAGGGAAAGATAAACAGTAGAAGGAGGGAGAAAGGAAACAAAGGTGAGATATGAAAGAGCCTCTTCCTCCTCCATCCTCCGTCTCCTCCTCTGATGGGCAGCTATAAAGACAGGCTGAATGTAATGATGTGTAAAATGAGAAAAATGTCACCCACAGTGGAAGGAGGGAGGGGGAGATGGAAAGCAGCCATTTGAGGATTTGATGTGTTTAATTTTAAGAGTGGCAGAGTGGAGGGTGTCGCTGTGCCCTCTGGGATGAAATGATGGACGGCACTTCATAGGAAAATCTCAAAAAACAAAACGCCACCGAGTTGTTAACCGGGCTCTCTGTCTGAAGGGGATAAATGGATTAGAAAGAGGAAGAGAGTGACTGGAGAAGGGACAGAGGACCCGCACAGCAGGAGGATTTATAGTGATGAAGAGAGGGACAGATGAGCTTCCATAAAGAGAGGAAGGAGGAGTCAGCGATATTGACTTACTGAGAGCCAGAGCTGAATCATTTTGAGGAGGGAGGAGGAGACCAGAAATGCACTAATAAATAAAAGTATTGTTAGTTTATAATAGCAATTGCTCAAGTCAAAGTAAGAGTAGTCTTCCAGATAATTATTAAATATAGGTAGCACACTATCATGATGTGTGGAGTCCCTCAGGGATCAATACTTGGTCCACAGCTGTTCAGCCTGTACATCCTGCTTCAGTGCAACTCAAATCATCCTCGTGTCAAGCGGAGTGAATCTCCTGAAGCTTTTTAAATGAACTTTACCCATAATAAAATCAAGCATTTGTCTCTAAATCAACGTAAACACCAAATGTAGTCACCTGGATTAGCTTTTGTGGCTAACTGCAAAGAGCTATGATTAAGAGGCAATAGCTGCAGTCATTATGTGAGTGTTTTTCCACTGCAATGAAGTGGAACAGTAATGTTCTGCTAACTATGCACATTAATATTGTTTAACTTCATCACAATACAATCCCCCAAGCTCTTAGTGTTAAACAGGAGCAGCAGGAAATGTTCAATTTATATAAGCTGTAGCTTGAAGTAACTGGACACAATGAATGGAAATTAGCTTTGTGCTAAATCCGGCTTTTTTTACTCCGACTTTGTGTGAACTTATGAGATTCTACGTTCATTAATAAGCACTGTCCCATCCAAATAAACAGCTCTGATATAGGTGAAAGCAATAAAAAGAGACTAAGGAGTGGGCTGAAACCCCACAGGGACTCATACAGTAGCCACAAAAGTACTGCATCCTGTACAAGGAGAGGCTTGACATAAGCTTTGTACTTCTATCCTTCAGTGTTGTCATGAACCCTACAGGCCGGCACCTCCCCAAAAATGCAATTACAGCCGCTGTGATGCAAACCACAGCTACTGTGATTAGTTTGCACAAAGATAATACTTCTGTGAGACAAAATGTAATATGTGGGAGGCTGTAATTGTATCTGGTTTGCTCATTACGCAAATGCAATAGCCAGCATTGTTCCATGTGCCGTCATCCAGTTCATCTGTACACTTACTTGGTTCTGATGTCTTCTTTCTTCTCTGCGTTGCAGTAGTTTCAGTAAAAGTAACTGGACCTCGAGTTCCAACACGATTTGCTCCATTTCAGTTAATATTGTTTGAAACACACAAAGAGGCTCAACACAGGGTCAAAGAAACCCATCTCAATCCAGTGTTTTAGTGTGTAACTGCAGACACAGACACACCAGCACAGAAATACACAATGACGCAGACTACGCAGTCACATACAACTCAATTTGATCTCAAGTAGGCCGGACCAGTCAAATCAGAGCATAATAACCTGTAACAACCACAACTCCAAATTATTCCCTTTGTTTTAGTGCAAAAAGTACACAAAATGTTCACATTTAATGTACTGTTTTTCTACAAACATAATGAACAACCCGAATCATCTTAAGAAAAACAAGTTCAATTTCAACAACATTGTGCCTCAGTTTATCATTTACATCTTACAGATCACAGTGTATCTACAAACGCACAAAACATTTAGTCTCAGGTGTCTGGAACTAAACAGTGTAGTATTTTACTTGATGATCAAAACAACTGGTCAAATTATTTTAAATTTGCAGTTTTACAAATTTACAATTTCCAGTTGATGTCTTCTCTATAATTTTGCACTTTGCAAAGCTGTCCTACAGGCCAGATTGGACTCTCTGGTGGGCTGGTTATGGCCCACGGGCCGCATGTTTGACACTCCTGTTTTAAGAGCCACAAATTGAGTCCATCAAAGGAATAAACAACTTCATTCAGCATAACAATGATGAAAAAAAGACTATTTTCAGTGGCTAGTATCAATTACTTTATTGTCAGTTGTTCCACACCATCCTCTCTGTCTCCACTTAGAAACCTGACAGACTGTAGAGTCTGAAACCACAGAATCAAGCTGTAGACTTTCTAAAAAGTTTCAAATATTAACTTACTTCTGATACTGAGAGAGCAGACAGCGATCATTTTCAACATTTTTGTCTTCCGTCTTTCCACAGGTGCGTTTCAACCCCAACATGAGCTGCCATATCTGGGTTGTGTCCGGCGGCCAGTCAGGGCTGGTCAGACTGCACTGTTTGAGAGGAATGATTGCCCCTCATGTCAAGAAGATGGTTGTTGACACCCAGGCCCAGTTCAACACTCTGTATTCACCCCAAGACCAGAGGGAGGCAGCCCCAACAGAGACAGAGCAGCTATAGCAGGAGCTGGACAGTGTCTCACACTGTCACCCAACAGACTGCAGCTGTTAGGCAAAAAACACAGACCTGCAAAAAAATTAGCTCTGATAAGTGAAAACAATATTCATTTCTCATTCGTATGCATTTATGTATGTTAAAAACTAGTGATGTCAAGCCATGTAGGTACTTCTAGCTTTCTCTGTCCAGGTTTTGATGCATCTGTCTTTGAGATGTTTACCTCCAGATTAGAACAAAGGTGAAGACCATTTTATTTGTGTCTTGATGTCTAAAATCCTGGCAAGTAAAACTGCAAAGTAAAGACATGGCTGGATATCACTGGAGGTTTTTATCATGTTTCCAGTGTCCAACAGCCATTAGTTTATTTTAGCTTTAAATTGTGGTGGGAGCTGTGTCTGAGAAGAGTCTGAAGCAGGACTTTTCCTCCTGTGACCTCAACACAACCAGAATCTAATGAACTCAACACTGTTTACAACAGGTGTGTCAGCTGAGATTTACCCATCTTCTCTGTTGTGACAGTGACAGTTGATTTCTTTGCATCCAAGAAGCTCCAGCAGCTGGTAGTTAGTGCCTTGTTTGGTTGTTTTTGACCAGAAATAGAAATTATTTTCTTTTGTTGTGTCTGATATCTCACATTTTGTAAAGACAGGATATGGGTTAGATGAACAGTTTGTTTTGCGTCTGGTTACATTCTGATAAATATCCAGATTTTCTAACATAACAGAACCTCTGTTTCAGACTTCAGAAACAGTGATTCTGTCCTTTAAGTTACTCTTAGCAAACCCTTTCAACATACCAGCATGCAATCAAGTCTGAAATAACTTATCTTTGTAAATGTGTTGCTGGATACAAAGTGGAAGATATAAAGGACTGATTTGCAAAATGTGAGAAACTGGATCGATCTAAAAATAAAACCTAAAATATTGAATGTTTATTTTTTGCATCTGCAACTATGTAATTTTGGAAGCAGTAAGACATTCCATCACAGTTTGTTAATTTATGTTTTCAGATTTCTTGGCCTTTGTTGCAAGAGTGTTCAAAAGAAAGCTTGGATATTCTCTGAGAGTAAAGTGTTCAATTTTTAAGAAAAAGATGACAAATTTACAAGAAAAAAACATAAATGTTCAGTGAAATTACAGTCAAAGCAACAAAAAAATTAGGAGAACAGTGTTTATGGGTGGGTTTTTTTGGTAGGTCACTTCATTTTGCAAGGTTAGATCAACCTCACCACACCACAGATGCTGCACCTTGTCATGTATTTGCCTGAAATGGATCTAATCAAATTCTGCTCTTTAGTCAAATTTAGCAGTAATAAAATACTTGTCATTAGCCCAGAATCGCCACATTCTAAACATCCAGACTTTCAGAAGACTTTGCCTTTAATTAGGCGTGTTGAAAAGAAAACAATTTATTGATTTGGATGTGGTGAAGACTTTTAAACATCAGGAACTACAACACAATAGACGGCCTTCTTTCATCAACCAGTGCATGTGGCATTCAGTGCCAGGTTACAACCTTATTTTACGAGCTTCTAAACTAGCAAAGTTAAGTGATGCAGTTCCAGAAATGTGACTCTTTCCTCTGAGAAGTTTTTCTCTTGTAAAGACCCCAATACATAGTCATATAATACAGTTTTTTCTTTCACACTTGAAGATACACTTCTTTATTTTGTTATCGTCAACACAAGCTGGGTCTAAACTCATTTTTGCTGCTGTTTCTTTATCCCGTTAAGAGAACTACTCAGGCTATAAATTTGAGGAAATACTTGAATTTTTTGTATCTTTGCTGGATGTATTGTAGATTCTTTCCTTACCTGTTGAACATATTCTACTGTTGTTGTTCTCTGATGCTTCAAATAATTGTTTTTTGTTTTGTTTTGATTTTTTAGCTTTTACCAATTCAGCATTGTAGCACAACCTAATTTATATTTCAGTGTCTACATGGAAAAAATGGAAATTATAACAGGAAGAAATCTGTTTCTTTACACACATTTTAAGTTCAATTAAGGGTTTTAAAGTGTGCTCTTTTTTCTGTTATTTCCAAATGTCATTGACAATCTCAGTGTCTTCAGCCATGAACAAACTGAGGTAGATATTCATGAATTTTAATTCATAATTGTGTCAAAATGTACATCACATGCTCTCTGTTGCTGTTTTTGAAATGTTCCATATAATAAATGTAATAAAATAAGCCTCAATCCAAAGCCTTTATTTACGTCTAAACATTATGTAAAGAGTGGACCTGATGAATTGTTTTTGTCTCTAAAGTAATCCAGTCTTTGGCCATCATCTGCAGTCGTTTATTTCACTTTACAAAAACTCTTGCCACACATAAAAATGAAATATCAAACATTACAGATGTGACAAGTGGATTTATGCAATATCACCAGAACACTTAGACAAATAGGACTGATTGTACAAGGAAGATAAATGTATTTACACATGTATACACAAAATCGTACACAGAAAATACACAATATTTGACATATTTACAACAGTCACACTAAGTATAATTGTCACGAACAGCAACAGCACAATTACAGAGCATTCTTGAACATTAGACTTTCATAGTGAACAAACAGGAACAGTGTTTTTCTGGAATGAAATGAACTTTTTTTTCACGCTATAAAGCTCCAGTTGAACACTGGAGCCAGTACAGGAGAAATCCAGTATATCAAAACTAGCACAGTAAAATGCATTGGTCATCATTGCATTCACTTTTTTTCAGTTTGTTGGGTCCATATGCAGTATGTTCTCATTTAGCATTATTTCATCAGGAAATTTGTATGTAAATATACAGGATCTCCTTAAAAATTGGTGAAAATATAGAATTTTAAAGAAGATTTTATTCTTTGATTAATCCTCCGCATGTTGTGTCTTTATATTCTGATTGGCAGTTGAACAAGAAACTTCTTACTATACATGATATTGAATAACAGCTAACAACCATGCAAGTTTTTGGATCAGAACGGATGTCAACGAGGCGTTCACAATGTACAGTTGTCCTTTCTTTGAAAGCAAATACATCGACACTTCAAAGTAGCTGGGAAACATTACAGGCATGTTGACGGCTCGCTGGCTGTTCTTGTGTGCTAAATGAAAAAATATATTCCTGTTACCCAGATCTGACTGTGGATTACTGTCAGCCATAACTTATATGAAACATGCTGCTGGTATTTGTGGTCCCCAGAGGATTAATCCAAACAGTGACACCATGATCACCACCCCTAGCGTCGCTTTCCCCCCAAAATGTCGTTAGAATCAAAACTAATGTGCAGTTCTTTAGGATTTACTCTTTGCTTCAAAGGGATAGTTTGGTTTCTTCAAAGCAGGATTACATGAGTCAGCATGTTGCCTACACTAGATGACAGTCGATATATTAAAAGTAAACAGGAGGACCTGCACAGAGGTGAAGCAATGAACTGCTGTGGATCAGCTGCCTAAAAAGAAGCCCAGCGAAAAGGAAACACAGCTTTAAGTGTGTGCTGTATTTAGATTATTTTCACTACTTTGCTTTTCCATCAAAGAGCCCTTTCCAACAGGGATACTGTTCTATTACTTTCTTTAATGCCACCACACTCCATTGACAAAAACAGTAATTTTATCTTGCAGAGTAAAATAGTTGTTGGTCTACTGCTGTGTGGCACAATAACACAAAGTTACCAATTGTGGAGGCAGTGGACCGAAAACTTCTATTGTATGAGAGGTAAAATGACTGTTCTTGTCAGTGGATTCTTAGTGGCTTTAGAGTGACACATGCACTGATCAGGCATAACATCATGACCACCTGCCTATTATTGTGTTAGTTTCCCTTATGTGCTCTGAACCATTGGGCCTGGACATGGGGACTTCTCAGGGTGTCCTATGGGATCTGGCACCAGAGCGTTGGCAGTGGATCCTTTGGGTACTCTGGGTTGTGCAGTTGGGCATCTGGGAATCAAACTTGTTCCACTGCATCCTGTTGATGCTTGGTCAGAATGGGGTCTTGGAAGTTTGGAGGTCAAAGCGGCATCTTGGGTGATTGTCATGGTTCCCAAGATGTTCCTGACTGTTTGATGTTTTTGAGATGTGGTGGGGTGCATTGTCCTGCAGGGGTAGGCCAGTGACATTTAGGATTGCCATTTGCTTGAGAGAGTGTGCTTGATCTGGGACAATGTTTATTTGGGTGTCTAAGTCTCATCAACACGGATTCCAAAATCCAAAGTTTTCCTGCAGAACACCACATAGTATCAATATGATGAACGTTATTCAATTCACCTGTCAGTGGTCATGATGTTGTGGTTGATCAGTGCCTCATCAGAAAGGTGGCCCTAGAATACTTGTTGCTGCAGACCCCATCCACAGCAGGTCAATGCTTAGCCTCCATGCTGGTCTTCCCATCCGCTTCGTCTGCCAACCACTATCTGCTGTAGGAGAGACAACGACAAACAATCACCTCATATAATCTCAGAGAAACCGACATTTCCCTTTCAGTTCCAGTTCTTCACAGGACTGACTCTTTTCAAGTTTGGTCATTACACTAACATTCATCTAGCGCCTTCCTGAGGCCACCGGAGGCAAGTTTTACAGGCAGTCTGCTGTAAAACTTGTAGTAGATATTCATTGTCCCCAGAGGATGAATTCTGATCATGAAAGATTGTTTTTAATTGTTGTGGATTTGTTGATTATTCATTGTTGTTCTACATATATCTATATCAAAACTACAACAAAGAATCTTTTGGATTTTAATTGGTTTTGTGCAGTTTGTCTTTTGTGCTTCCCTTGTGTCAAAATATTGACTTTGTGTCAGCATAACTAATAACTAGATTGTCATAAAACTTGCTGTGGATATTCGTAGTCCCCAGAGGATTAACTTTAGTGATTGTGGTAATCACATCTCATAAAGCCACCTCCAGCGGCTGATTCCTGCTTACATGCAGTTTCTAAAGGACAGTTTACTGCTGAATTTAGTGAACACATTCCTGCTCCCTCGAAGCTGAATGCTGTAGATTTTTTTGCTTAGTATACAATTTGTCCTCTGACTCTGGGACTTGTAAGTGCCAGCAAGCAAGTAGGGGAAAAACATTTCTCTGACTATCTCCCACTTGGTAGGAATTACAGAAATATCAGCAAATGTGTCAAAATGGTTGTAAAGCCTCTCGAATTTCAGTCAGCTTTAGCTCAGCTGCTCAAAACGGAGCTACAGAATATGGCATGTATTTGTATCTGGTTTCCTCTGTTAACAAGTTACAGTTAATTTATATTTGTTGGCAAAATAATTTCACAAAAGTAGCCTTATGTAAGATCATGTTTCAGATATAAAGTCATAGTTACTCCAGTACTACCTACAAAGTAAGTGAAAACTGCTGCTGCATGACTTGCAGAACATGGATGGATGGACAGATCACAGACAGATGGAAGCTCAGGGAAGGCAGAGTCATTTAGTAGATGGATGTGTGCAGAATAAATGAGAGATAGATGAGATGGATGACAGCAAGAAGCTGAAACTAATCGTCCGACTGCAGAACTGAATCATTTCTGCCCTCAGACCTGAATGTCCACTCAGACCTGACGGTGGAAGTAGCTCAGTGCTTTTTCCATCTGACACTCTCCATTCATTTTCCCTCTGTTCAGTCCATGTTGGTACACCGCCCAGCATAAAGTAAACACCTCTCTGAGATACTCATGAAAGACAGGTTTGACTTTGATGAGTTGTAGCAACTCTGGAACTAAAACCAAGAATGCTGGTAACACAACAAACAACCTAGAAACAAACTACCGCCAAAAATAGCCCATTGATGAGTTCAGTTTGAGGCAGTAGAATAGAACTTAATCAGTCACCATATTTGTATTGAATTTCACTCAAATCATTTTTTCCTGACTATCCAAACCTCTCTGGAACAGAAACAGAGGTGACTCCAGATCTTTGGTGTGATGTGATATATTGACACTAAGTACAGTACAGTTGAGAGATTGTTGATGCCCAGAGTTCACTGCAATACTGGACAAAACATAGACACTTTTACCAGCATCTTGCTGTGAGGTTCAAGCATAGACTGTCTATAAAGATAGATGAACATTCAGTGCAGTTGTAAAGCTCAGTATGGTGGATCTGGCTGTCACGGTGTTGGCAGTGTTTGACACTTCCTAACTTCTGGTTGGAGCTGATGAAGGCCATGCAAATGTCTGGACCATAGACTTTCCGAGTACAGTACACCCCTGCCACTCAAAGCAGTCACACCCTAATAATACATAACTTTAAGCTTTAATGCATTCAAATGGGTGATACAGTTTCCACAAAAGGGGAATTAGCTATAGAAATCAAAATCATTTCCTGTAAACATTTTTATTTTTGCTGTAAACTTAGACATTTTAACATGAGGGTCTAAGGGGATTGACTTGCTTTTGAAGCCAGTCTCAAGTGGACGTATGAGAAACTGCACTCTAATGTCAGGTTAATTTGTCAGCCCTGGAAGTTGCTGCTCGGGACTAAAGGAAATATTTGCTCATTTTAAGTGGAGTGCATTCTAATGCCCATACATCCATACAGTATAGTGTTCCAGAAGAAGATTTAGTATGTCCTAGTACATAATGTGTCCAATGCACTATGCAAAAAATACCAGGATCTGCATGATTGCATTTTGCATTATGCAAATTAGCATGCGTTTCTGGCACACAATCCTCTGTGCAGCAGAAGATACTTCATGGTATTTCGCTTGGGTAAAAAGCTTGGGCAGGTTGTCTCAATTGTTCCATGTGGGGACAAGAATTGAAGTTGTTATGGACAAACAGGATTCTCTAAAGAGTTAATGATCCTATTCTTTGCTGTACGTTTATCCGTCACAACAATGTGATCTTTGTAAGGCCACAACAAACCATGCACATAAAACGTATGTTTCTGAAAAGGTGTGTAATAATTTACTTCCATGTAAGACAGCTTTTGTCAGTGTGTTGCAGGCTGCTGTGATTTGTGCACCAAATTTGTGTCAAGTAATAAATGTAAGTGAAATTTTCAGCAAATTAAAGCTGGGGTCAACAGTAGTTTCTGACTGGACAAAAATCCTATACCAACCCTTGACATCTGCAGACACCTTCACCTCCTCCTGTTTACAAGCTTTAGACAGTGATAGGAGATTTTAGCCAATCATGGGGCTTTCACCCAGAGCAGATGAGATCTCTGACATCTCTGCCTACTGCAGCTTTAACTTTCTAAACTGTCTCATGCTGGTTAGCTTTGTAGCCTTCTGTCTGATCTTTAGTGTAAAGCAGGCAAATGGAGCGATGATCACAGATTGTAGAGTGAGAGTCTGGCAGATGACCATGTAATTAAAGTTAGTGCTGAAACATCAGACATCAAAGTCCTCCATGTGTCCCTGGAAGAGCCAATCAGGTGCTCCATACTAACAGTTGTAGCAGTGTCTCTATTTACTGACTGTATGGAACCAACTCCAGTTTGTGCCTTTCATATTTATGTTATATTGGAGTTAAACACCTATTTTCAAGAGAATAAATACTAGGTGACCTTTCACAAACTAGGAGGCAACGTAGCCAATAGGATTTACACTATAAAGCTTGGGGTCACCCAAGAAATTTCATGTTTTCCATGAAAACTCACACTTTTGTTCATGTGCTAACATAATTGCACAAGGGTTTTCTAATAATCAATTAGTCTTTCAACACCATTAGCTAACACAATGTAGCATTAGAACACAGGAGTGATGGTTGCTGGAAATGTTCCTCTGTACCCCTATGGAGATATTCCACTAAAAATCTGGTTTGCAGCTAGAGTAGTCATCTAACATAATAACAATGTCTAGACTGTATTTCTAATAAATTTTATGTTATCTTAATTGAAAAAAAATGCTTTTCTTTCAAAAATAAGGATATTTCTATGTGACCCCAAGCTTTTGAACAGTAGTTTATATACAGAGGGAGACAGCATTGGGCCTCTCATTCACTCGTCTTACTTGATCCTATTTTATGGTCAACCATAAATCATTGCATGGGTCACAGCGCTTCACTTGGTCAAATTCATGCATATTCCTCATCTCACAGTGGGCCTGATAGAAAGTAATTTCACAACACTTACCCCAATTATAAAAATATTTCCAGGGCACTCTTCTAACTATCTTTCAGTTAATGCTTTTGCCTTTTAATCAGTTCCTTGGTTGGCAAAACCTTTCTTGCTTATGTTATGTGACAGCACAACAATTGAGGCTATGAATTACACTGTTCTGGTCAATGAAAGCAGTAAGCTTGAGTGTGAGGATTGTGGAAATACCTTAAGCTACATGGATGTCAACCTGCCGTCTGGGTTTTCAAAAGGTCACCTACTATATGTTTTTCTAAACCTTGGATATCTAGCTCTGTCACTCCAATGTAAGGTGCTGGACGAGAGATACGAACAGGGGTTTGTGCTCCATGCGAATATATATTAGGAATTGCAGTACTACTGTGTAATAAGTAGGGCTGTTTGGAAATAAGTAGTAGTCCCAATGCTGAAAAGTAAGCATAAATAACATGTGCTCCTACTATATATCTGGCAGTATCTGGCAGTGTTTTGGTTCTTGTACAGACTACAACTAAAAGGTATTCTGCACTGAAATAGTTGCATAAATAGAAGCCTTTGTGCACAGCTTAAAGTGACTGCTCATACTGAATTTGAAAAGTTTGATAATCTAGAGGTCAAAGAAAATAAAAACCATTACCAGTCTTCAATAAATAAAATGTTTACTCTGGCGTTAGTGGCCAACTATCACCCTCGCTGCTGCATTGCCTGGTCAAATTTCTTCTTCTTTCTGTTTCAGACAGTGCTCCCAGTGGACCACTGCTGTTAGTATCAATCATGGAAATGGTAATGCAGACTTTATAGCCCAGAACTTCTTGTATGGAGAACTCATTTAAACACAAAGACAAAAAAAAAGTCTCTAGTTTGTTATTTAGCTGCGGTGACAGGACAGTTTGTGCTTACTGTAAAATAACTGCTAGCTGGCAAATCTGATCAATAATCAAAAAGTCAATATTTTGGTAAGTCTATCAATTAGGGACCCATTTTATAAGTCTTGATAGATTTCCAGCACTTAATCAACCCAGCAAACAGTTTCACCCAAATTCTTCTTGAGACACCGTTCCAGTATTTGATTAAAAAAAAAAAAAAAATTCCTCTGAAATGGGAGTTTGAGAAGGACTGCATGTTAGCATGGAGCTCCAGCATCGGCATATACAGCACATGGATGATTTTACTGTCTACTTTTGTACGAGTTAAAGGTGATCACAACTATCTACTGATACTCCTCCTACTCCTTCAGCAGGAACTGTGAACTGGGATCCAGCCCACCCAGAGAGAATGACAATGTGTCTGAGCCGTTACATGTCCTGTTGGGTCCAGTCCAGTCCATTCCAGTCCAGTGTGGTATCAGTCACTGGGGTCCTGGCAGTGGGAGCAGTGGCTCATGTCTTCAGAGTAGAGCTCCACCTGGATGGTGGTGCTGTAGAAACCAAACTTGGTGTGGAGCAGGTCGGTGGCCTCCTGAAGCACCGACTGAGGGTCAGAACCCTCCTCTGACAGGAAGAGAAAACGACACAATGAGTCTGACCTACAAGTTGAAGTGTTTTCCTCCAACTTCTCTTCTCTACATTGTTTTACACATATTACATGCAGCATGAAGAAAAGTCCCATTTATAGCAAAGTCTACTTTTAGGACCTTTATCTTATATTGAGCTCATGTGTTGTAAAGTTTGGTTTTTCAGAAAGTACCACAGAGAAAACTTTGAACATTGTGGTATGTACTGTACCTGATTTTTAGTCTTGTCCTAAGAAGGCCCCCACCTGTCACTATGTGGAAATTTATTCTGGTACAGTTAACATGAATGAGGACATTTGTTGTGGAAACCAAACCAGTTTATTTGTACCAGGTTGCAAACATTTTCATTTCTGCTGAAAAGTTGGACATTAACATGCGGTTAATGCAGATCAGTTCACTTTTGGAAGCATTGTCATGGAGCCAATCACGGGGCCAGATATGATAAAATAAATAAAATGTCTAATAGGTTAAACTATGAAGTGATGGCATTTGATATCCAAAAGGTGCCATCATAATGTTCTGAAAAAATATTTTTATGACCATTATTTAACACCACAACTTGAAGGAGAGATTGTGAAACATTTCACATTTGGTTTGATACTGACTCAGTGATACGGATTTATCATGTGTAGCTACTAAATTCCTTCAAAGTCCTATCTACATACTGTATACTGTATATTTTACATAAAATATATTATGATTCTGGACAGACATGGATGGAAAGCACAACTTTGCTCGTTAGTGAAGGCATAAGACCATGAGGTGGAAATTGTAGTTGCCTAAAAATGACTTTCTGTCAATTGACCTTTTCAATTCTGGAGTAATGGTTGGTATCTGGTGTAATAATGCAACCAATAGTATAATAGTATAGTGGGGGTCACTAGATCTGACCGGCATTCCTTGATATTTTTTCAAACGAAGCTGAAATGTGACCTGTCGTTGATATTTAATATCTTCTTTGTACAGATCATTAATCAGTAGGTTGGAATAGGGTGAAACACCGAAAACTCTCCAATTTCATCGCTTCACTAAATAGCACATTTTAGGTCAGTCTTGCGACAAAAAGGTCTGCTCAAATAAATTCTAAATGAGCTGTCCTGAGAGCTTTAAAACAGAATGTGGTGTTCTCTTGTGCAAGTTCAGTTCAGTTCATGCATCCTTTTTAGGCCATCTATGCTTGAAAATATTCTCCCCAGCAAATCACCAAAAATGTTTTTAAAAATGCATTTCCGTGCTGCTGCTATCACAGATCTGTCTCATCTACCCTTGTTAACTGCAATTTGTTGTTTTATATCAGACATGAATGTACTTTTTCTGGGCTCTAATTATTTTTGATACTGTGCTACTGGTTCTCTAGTTAACTCCAGTGCATTTCTCTGTGCTCTGCTGTAGTTTGCTGTTGGTGGATCAATGTGCTAGATTACCTATGGCCAGGTGGACAGAAACCAGGGTCTGACCCAGAGTCAGAGCCCACAGGTGCAGAGAGTGCATGGACTTCACAGCTTTCACAGTCAGCAGCACCTCCTTCACTGAGTTAAACTCGATTCCTTTAGGAGATCCTGAAACACAAGACGCCACAGATATTCACATTACATATCCCACAGTATGTCTGTGAATCTGTGGAGCACAAACAAACACAGATTAGAGACTTTCAGTCTACTTAGGTAGCTTTGTACTACAAGTACACAATAAGCTGAAATATATTTTATTAAACCAACCTTCAGGCCTACAAGGTGTATTCATATTTGACTAAATTCATGGGTATAAATGCCACTGATGCCAATAATGTCATTAACTCATAAGTGAGTTATACCAAACAAACAACAATTCTGAGGTAATTCTATTCAAGTATTTCCACTTTATCCTACTTTGTACTTCCACTTCACTACGTATCAGTGGGAAACATTGTACTTTCTACTCCAAAGTATTAATCTGACAACTTTAGTTAGATTTTTATTGAAAAGTTTACACAAATAATGATATAACACAACATATACATTTTAAGATATAAGACATTGTTCAAGACTAAACTAGTAGTTGCCAATGTTTTTGGTTTCTTATGTCTCACAAAAAGCAGTATGTAGCTGGACTAACATATGAGATGTCTATGAGTCAACACCACAGTAAACCTAGCCTCTCGCATGGTTTCATTTGAGTAAATGTTCAAATGATCACCGATTTGTGAATCAGAAGTTTGTTTTTTCTTCTTTCCAGTTATCCAACTAATCATGTTTGGACTCCACATTGATCTGCTGTTCCTGCATACAAAACTGGATAAAGACTAGTTCAAACCTGCAGCAGCTACAGCAGTAACCTGCTGCTGACACATTCACCATTCACTATTAATGATCTAATAATGTAATGAATAATAATTATAATACATCAGTCAGAGGGACCAAACCAGTACTGTTACTTGCTGCTAATACTTTTTCATGCAATGCATTTACTTGATTTGGAGAATTTTTACATTGCCATAATGATACCATTACTTAAGTAACGGATGTGAGTACTTCTTCCAAACCTGATAAAAGTATATTTTACACATCAAGACACATGACATGACTTCCTTCGGCATCATATGATTTTGACCTTGTCAGATCAGGTCAGAACTTAACAGCTTGCTCACAGCTGCAGGCGTAAAACAGCTGTGTGTTGGTCAGAAATATCACTTCAGTTCACCTTAAAGGAATACTTCAGTACTTATGAAAGTATGCATTTTGTCTTTCTAGACAAAAGTTAGCTAAGAAGACTGATGCAACTCTGTCATGTGTCTTTTAAATATGAATGTACTGTATGTTTGGACAGTCAGGTTAGCTGCTCCCGTCTTCATGCTAGGATAAGCTAACCTGCTTCTGGCTATGGTCTCATTTGTAGCGATGCTTTCCTAAAAAACAAAACCATAGCTGGACAGTGATTAGCTACGTTCATTTATTTGTTTGTTTATTTCTGTATTTATTAAAGTAGGATTAGTTAGCAAGTAGAAAAGTTAGAGTTAAAACTCCTCTTTTGTTTGTATTAAATTATTATTTTTTCTTTCTTTCACACCATCATTCATTAAATACTTTACACTTTGGTACAACCGAGACCTTATTTCACTTTCCAGAGTGAGTTGGGTCGTAATAAATGCAGCATTTATGGAAATATGCTGTCTGGGTGTCTGCTGAAACTAAAGCTATGTTTGGACAGTGGTTTCTTCATTTCCACTGTCCATGCTAAGATAAGCTAACCTGCTGCTGGCTGTAGTTTCATTTGTAGTGCTGCGCTTCTCAAATGTCACACTATTTCTTTTAAAACAGAACTGTAAGCTCTGTTTTGCATAAGAAGCACGGGAAGCAGCTAACCTGTCTTTATCCAAGGTTGTATGTGGGTTTGAATCTGTGTTTTTTGAGACTGCAGTTTCAAGACAGAAATGCTCAGATATGGTGTGAACTTTATTTTGCTCTTAATATGTCTTCTACCATATAAAAAAAACACACACACACTCACAAAAAAACTTGATTTCAAAGCGAGGGGGCTTTAAAAATAAGAGAAGAAGGTGTCAATCCCTTGGTCCAGTACCTTCCATGAGTATCCTGAAGACGTCTCTGAGGATGGTGATGGTGGTGCAGAGGACAAAGACAGAAAACAGGAAGGTACAGATGGGATCTGCAACCTTGTATTCCGGCTGGAAGAGAGAGAAGATTATGGAGATTTGACAGAGTGAGAAAAGAGACATCAGATGGTGTTTTCCTCAGTCATGAGGCTTTAAAATGCTCAGGGCAGAATAAACTGGGAACATCTTGCATGATGACAAAAATGCTTAACCTTTCATCCATAACAAACAAGACTTTAAATAAATGAGAGGATTCATTCTTTCTTAGCCATTTTCTACAAGTGATGCTTGAGATTTGGAGCCAAATTCAAAGAACCCACTAAAGTCACCATTTTTGGTAATAAGATGTGTCTTACAAAGAATATATGATAAAAATGCAAGAGCAAATTTTAATCCTAAATCTTTAATAAATGTATTTATAGTTCGCCCAAATCATTGCTGCAGATCACTTGCATTTAGCAGTCAGACAATACACTGATAAAAACTTTTAAAAATGTGGTATGCTTGTTAATCTGCATCTTTTAGGTCTTCATTTGCGATATGTTTTTTTTTTTTTTTTGAAAGGCCAATGTCAGCAAACTGAAGTTTCAGTTTCACCCTAACATGAATGTGATCTATATCTGACCCGAAAGTAGATGATGATTGCTGCCACCATGACGCCGACACTCTGGAGCAAGTCTCCAACCACGTGGATGAAGGCAGCGCGGACGCTGGTGTTGCCATGGCCGCTGAGGAGAGTGTGGCTGTGGCCGTAAGAGACGGGGCTCTGACCGTCCTCATCGATCTGGTGATAGCCGCTGCCATGAGCATGGAAGGTGGTCGAATGATGGAGGATGTAGGCCATGCTGTAGGACAAAAAAATAGAAGTACTTCAGTTGTGTTGCCTTGCTTAATGACACCCAAGGAACATATGCTTTCATGTAAATTCTTGTTCTGAGTTCCAGCTAGCCTACATCCCAGGACACAAACCGGGGATCTTCTAGCTGCAAGGCAACAGTGCTAACCACTGAGTCACTGTGCAGCCTGTCTCAAATCATCCATCCATTATCTATATACTGCTTAATCCTCATTAGGGTTGCAGGGAGACTGGAGTCTATCCCAGCTGACTTAGGGTGAAGGCACGGGACACCCTGGACAGGTCACCAGTCTATCATGGGGCTGCATATTGAGACTAACAATCACACTCACATTCACACCTACAGACAATTTAGAATCACCAATTAACCTCAGCATGTTTTTGGACCGTGGAAGGAAGCCAGAGAACTCAGAGAAAACCCATGCATGCACAGGGAGAACATGCAAATTCCATGCAGATAGATCCCAGGCAGGCTGGGACACAAACCAAGGATCTTCTAGCTGCAAGGCAACAATACTAACCACTGAGCCACTGTGCAGCCTTGCTCTCAGTTTCAAACTGAAATTTTCACATTAAAAACAGAAGGAAAATGAAACCATGTGGTTTATACAATCTGTACTCACCAAGTGAATGTTTTTCTGAAAGCTGAAGTTGCTTCAATTTGTAACCAGTTTGCTGACATTTTCAGAAATTTCAGAGGTCATGGAAGCTAATTAAAGTAACATAATATTACTTCTATAAACTTTTTCTTAGTCTTTTTATACCTGAGGAAAATGTCCATTTGACATTATGCCTTTGCATTTCCTGCTTTTTTGTGTGCTAAAACATTAATCTCAGTGGCTTCTAGACACCATCAGTAATGCCATGTTGCATTTACAATGCAGTGTTGTTGCCACAACTTATGGCCGATGTTACCACGAAAACACCACACAATTGAATTCAGGAATCCCCTTCCAGCAAATGAGTACACGCAGAGAGGTGTAGCTCCACCAGAAGCAGCTCTGGTAAAGGAAATAATAGTGAGCTGCAAAGGAAGCTGTTCATTTTTTGTTCGGGGTTGTGTCAAACTGGCTGCTAGACAGGCGTCATACAAATGTGTATCATTGTTGTGTGGGCAAGTCAAACATTTCATGACTGCACATTCTTAAATGTGAGATTTGAGATTGAACAGAAATGCTAAGAGGTCCAACCCAGTAAGATTGCCATTGCAACTGTTACAAAAAGGTGACCAGGTTACTCATTCAGACATGAAGCTGATACATTCAGGAGCTGTCAGACTAATGGAAATGAGTGAATGTTTGAAAGCTGAAGAATCACAGTGCCATCAGCGCCGGTGTGTGCCTCCCGGACTGCCAAGCCTCTGGAGCCTGCTTTCCCCACCTCCTCCCTCCTTTAGTGAGTTTCAAGCCTTAGTGGCAACTTATTTGTTGATCAGAATAAAGAAATCTGATTGTACCCACCTGTGTGCCACTCTGTGTATTCTCATTTGGGTTCACAAATTTCCAGTAACCATAACAGTGAGACTATGTTGTAAAGAGGTCATCACACTGTGCAGTGGCAGAGAAGGAAAATCAGTAGCAAGCTGCCACTTTGGTGAGTTATTTTAATTGTTTTTGGGTGTTCAGTTGTAATGATTTGTCTTTAATTCGGGAATGGAGGCCTGGATGTCTGATTCAAGACTACTTGAACTGCCTTTACTTTTGAATACAGAGTTACAGCTGATTAAGCATTAAACTCATTAAACATTTCAAGTTAAGCAGCAAACCCAGCTGAGCCGAGTGTTAATGAGGTTTCAGTGGACATCTTTGTTTCACTACACACAGCTGCACACCAAGCTAGAATTCCTGGGAAATATCAGGATCTTTCAAGAAATATTTAATCTGAATATAATATAGTTTTCAAATGGGATTTTTTTGCACTGTCATGGAGCGTGCAGCTTTAAATGAAACCTTATTACAGCGACATGCATTTGGAATCAAACAATTACGAGCTGTAATGTACTATCTGAACACCCATTAAGGTGAGGAGCACTCACATAATATTGACGATGACTGCACACCCAGAGGTGACCAACATTACGTGGCCGTCTATCTCATAGTCGTTGCGAACAATCCTCTCGATGGCTAAATAGACCAGAACTCCTGTGACGATCCAGATGGACATGACTGAGATGAAGGCCCCAAGGATTTCTGTGGGGGGAAGAGAAGCAGGAATCCTAATCACTTTAATGATGTAGTTAAACATTTCATCATTTTACAGAAGAGGACTGTAAAAAAATAATGTCAATTTTTCATTGTCAGAGCAGCTCAGCACCTGTCTCTCACAGGAAAGTAACGGCAGGGGAGTGCTGCAGCTGTAGACAAACAAATAATCATCTATAATTTGGTGACAGCTGCTTAATAAAGAAAAATCCACATTCCTACACTGATTAAATGCTGGTCGGAATGTTTATCCAGGACTGTTTTCATGATCCCTCTATTATTCATCCATTCTCAATACTTACCAGTTTATCAGTAAATGCTTTTACAAACATCTCTACATCCATCCATCTGTTCTCTATTCATCCACCCAGTCAGACGAATCTGAACTCTCGTTCTGACCTGATCTGTGCCAACCAAAGTTCATGGTTTTGGTGGGTGGTCTGGAGGAGATCCACAGCGAGAACAGGCTCACCATCATACTGCCAAAGTCTGTCAGGAGGTGGGCTGCGTCCGTCATGATGGCCAGGCTGTGAGCCAGGTAGCCTCCTGCGGTAAAACAGGAAATTAAATAAATTCAATTGAAAGAGAAAAGAAGCAACAAAACAGATTAAAAAAAATTTAAAAATCTGTCAGATGCGAAGCCGTGCCAGTTTCATGCTTTTTCTAGTGAGAACATGGTAAGAGAATTGACTTTTAAAACTTGCTGACAAGGAGTGTCACCACTCAACAGCCATGAGAGCACCCTCTGAGTAATAACATCCTCAGCTTTTAATCACATCTATTTTAGACTTTTAGAGGTAGATTAAGCCTGTAATTTAAAGCAATTACAGGATATACCATTCGCAGGATATACCAAAATCTTGTACCAAAATTACAAACAGAACTGAACATTTCAGGATGTATATATGTACCGTTTCAACCGTAGGATCAGACTTTTTGTCAGACACCACCACAATTGGAGGTAGCCTGATGTTACCTGAAAGGGATCTATGCAAACTGCCAAAATCAGATGATTGCTCAAAGCTCAACGATTTCTTGTTGTTTCTGTGCTTTTGTCTTCCTAAAAATAATTTTTTGGGTTTTTTTTGCTTCTCTAATATGTGATCTTTAAAGTGTAGCAAAATCTGAAAGACCATGTGCAGCCCATCATAGATTTTCCAGGGACAAGTTATATTTTTGAAGATCCTAAGGCTTTCTGTAACAATCAAGCGATTGTGGAGGTCACCAGCTTTTTTTGTCCACCAAGGAGAGCTGCCAGCTAATGGAAGAAGGATGCAGTAGTTCCTCAATTTATAAACATACATTATATGACAGAAATGACTGTCTTCTCTCTGTGTTTCCTGAGGTTCTTTACCTATGACCTCCCCAATCATGAAGACGAGGCAGACTGCTGAAGCGATGTAGAGTTTCTTCTTGGCCAATGCCTTGTCCACACTCTCCTCACACGTGGAAGCTTTGGGACCATGACAGTGGCTGCCGACAGGTCGTTTCAGCTCAATGGCTCCGGACATACCGCCATTCTTAAATGGGAAGTCTGGGTACTGCTCTTTGGAGTCTGGGAAGGAGCTGTAGGGATACAGAGAGTGTATTTTAATGAGGAGGGCCATGGCCAATCCTTTCTGTTTTTACAGGTTTTTATGTATAGAAGCACATGACTGACAGTGAAGACAGAACACTGCAAACCTTGTTTTGCAACAATTTGATTAATTGTGAGATCCTAACCTCACAATTACAAGAACATTCACTTTTATTGCTTTCATAGCTTGCATGCATTTCTAACATACCCTTATTTTAAGCATGCTGGTACAATAACTTTGACTGCATTTGTATAATTAAAACCACGTAAAACATGCATTTTCTTGACTTGGAGAAGACCTATGATTGTGTGCCCCAGGGAACTGTGGTCAGGGATGCTTCCAGAAACTTTCCTTGGAGGTGGCAAGGTAGACCACTGAAAATTATAGGGTGGCTCACCAAAGCCAAAAGACATAGCTAAATTTCATCAATTCTGTTATACGCATGTTGTATGTAGACTAGTTGGAACATACGTCAGCATGAAGGTTAAGAAATCCTGCTGATTTATCTTGGTTTCTTATTTCACAGTTAATGTCACTAACTGTCTGATGTACATAGATCAATATATGCACAGGTAAGGTTTTGGCTATTTGGATGATAGTTGATCAAAACAGAACAGGAGAAGAGCAATTTAGGATACAATAAAATGTGTTTTCATTGTTCCTCGACTACCTGATGACATGTTTGGTAGTTACAGTGTTGTTACTGTTAGATTCAGATCAACACTTTCATATTCATCCTGCTGCTGTCTGATGCTGCAGCTATTTAATCAACTCAGAGTAAAGACTTTTACAAATAACTGGAAGCAGCAACTCAGACTTCAGCTCCTGTTAACACTTTGAGGTCTGTGTGTCGCCTCCATCAACTAAAGGTACACAAATTGTGTTTTGATTATTTATAATGGTTTTTGAGGTTGTAAGATTTGTTGGGCAGTATCAAAAAAAAGGACTATGTGACTGAAAAAGGGTAAACCTCTATTCCACCCTACAACTACATTCATTTTTTCAGGTGTTTTTTTTTTTTTTTTTAAACAAACACAACAATACCATCAGAACAGTAAAAAAAAAATGTAACGTATTCTACACAAAGGGGGTTTTCATAGAGAATGAACAGGTCTCTTCGTGATATCAGTCTGGGCTATCTGATTTCACAACTGATTAAATGTGTGGCTACGTGGCATTAGGCTACTTGTTCATAGCAGCAAATCTACAGTGTATTAAATGTTGAGCGAATTGATTTTTTGAGCAAATGTTGGAACAGAGCACTGTATCATTTGGAAGAGACACAACGGTTTGCAAAGTGTAAACCTGACAAAGTGTACTGCAATCAATGTTCACTAAAGGGGAAAAATGGTGAGGAGGGTCATCCAGTGGAGATGAACCAGATGAAATCGATTGTTGTTGGCAGTGAGTAAAGAGTTTCTTCATTTACACAGCAAAGAACTTCAAGTTATAGCCAACAAACATTTAGATGTTGTTAAAACAAGCTCTCTAGACCCTCTCCATTGAAGATGAAGTTTTTAATTATGGTAACATGTCCATATGGTAGTAATTTATGCACTAGAAGATACATCACAAGCAAAATAAGACGTCTGGGTTTTCAAACGTATTAAGCCCAAAGAATCAATCGTTTCAGTTTTAAGGATGAAGATATATTCTTCTTTAGAACTGAACATGTCCAGCTGAATTACTCCAATATTACAACTTGCATTGAGTAAAGTCATTTTAGAGTCATGGGTGAGCTGGCATGTCCAAGCAGCAGTGATTGGTGAGGGGCATATTAAGAAAGAGGTGGGGACTATTGACCTGCACATGGAGAGCAAAGCCCTGTGTGAGACTGTCTTCTTAATCCCACCACTACTTCATTTCTGATCATTAGCTCCAGCTCTGCAATGACCGTGTTCAGTTCCACCTACTCCTGCAAACATTCACGCCCGCACAAGGAAGCGTTCCATTGATTTTGGTGTTTACTGTGTAGTAATAATTAAGAGATGCACAGCTGTCAGTCATAATGTAGCAAAATGACAATTATATTCATAAGAATGAGTTATTCTAGTGCAGTAAGTACACATTTGTTTAATATGTGCAGTGCTTTGTCTCTGAAGGGGAGCTACTTTGACTGGGGAGAACTTAACAGGTATGTCACCTCAACCCAGAGGTGTCACATTTGAGTCGATATTGTACATTTGTTGTAACAAAGTCCATTTCTTTTCCATCTCTGTGAGAAATGTATGTACACGTCAAAATTGTCTTGCTTTCCTTTTGTGTTGCTTCAGTGTTCTTTTCAGTTTTATTTGTTGACTCTATCCTTCCGGTTGCTGTAAATTCTAGGTCCCACAATATGTTTTGAGCTAAATATGAACCACCTGATTCCATGGGATTTGTGCTGGATCCTGTTGGACCAAAATCCCAATGCAGACATTTAAGCCATTTTAAGGCAGGAATAGAGTATTATGTCAAAAAATACTTCAAAATAAATCATTTAGATTCACAGACATGGGGTTTTAGGGGTTAAATCAATGACCAGAGAGACCTTATGCTAAGCTGACTGCCAGCTAAAGCTTCATATTTACCATACAGATATAAGAGACTATCAATCTTCTCCTGACTCTCTGCAAGAAAGCAAATAAGGGTAGCTCTCAAAATGTTGGACTGTTCCTTTTAGAGGGGTTAAGCTTTTTGCTCTATCACTACTGCTAATCTTGGTAAACATAGTGGTCTTACCACTCATACAAATTACAACAGTAAGAGCAAAATGAATAGTATATGTTTTCCTTTTTTTATTAGGTCTTTCAGGTGAAAATCTGTGTTTCCGTAAAGTCAGTAGGTTTTTATTCAAGCAGCATCATATCTTCTTGATGGGGGTTGTTTTTAATGTCTCCATCTGGTTACAATGAATGAATAAATGTTGGAATATTCAGTGGTAATCCTGGGAATTACACATGTACAAATACTTCACCTCTGACAGCACAGACACTGGACAGGATTTTATTCACGAGAGCAAAAGAAAATGCTGACTTTTCCATTTTTATCAAACACACAGACACACAGCCAGGTTGCTGTTCTTGCCATGTGTGGTGAGGCGGGGGGATGCGATGATATGGCTAATGAGGTGGAAAAAACTAATTTGGCCTCACTAGAGATAACCACACACACACGCTTTATACCGCGCACTTCACATAGGAGATTGCGAGCGTTGCATGATTAGCCTTTATCACACACACACTCGTCTTAGGGGATGTCCAGGATCAAAAGAACCAGTCAAGTGGAAAACAGATTCTGTTCAATTACACCACTGAGACATGAGAGAAAACACACCCCAAACACACACACGTCCACACGATAAGC